>NW_012102565.1:2476240-2515038 GCF_000951045.1 Mandrillus leucophaeus | reverse complement strand
GCTCGCAGCAGCCCGCGCACTGGCGCGGAAGGGCCTGGGGGTTGCTGGGTGCCGCTGCCGGAGACTCGGGTTTTCTTCTCACTGGAGATAGTATGTGGGGAAACTGAAGGCGCTCACCGGAGGGACCCTCCTCTGCCGGCCCTCTACTTGCTTGATTGTCTTAAGTGCAGAGTACTTGTAAATTGCAAAGCGCTTTCAGTGAAAATGGGTTAAAGGTTTCCGGAGCTGGGGGGAGCGGTACCGACGTTTAGCTGTTGGAAAGATCCTGGACACAGGAGATTCTCCTCGCGCCGCACGGGGGTGTGGACCGCAATCCCAGGGATGCTTGGGGATGGGGGACATAGGCGGATTTGGACCAAGGAAGGTGGGCAGGTAGGTTGTAGGAAATAGTACCTCTCTTTTAAAATACTGACTTTGAACAGCCTTTTTGTTTGCAAAGCGATATCTAGTCCCGGTGTGTCCAAAAACAAGTAAAGTGGATTCGGGTTTTGGTATCTTCTGCGGTTGGAAAACCTGAAGTTGAAAAAGAAGTAACTTCTTAAGGTTACCCAGAGGCCATAACAGAGTGTAGGTTTGAACCCCACGTGCCACTTTCAGTACCATACCATTCTTACAACTCAGGCCACCTCCGCACCTGTGCGGACCTCAAACAAACGTCCAGGTGCGTGGCGGGTGCGGGCAATGTGGATTAAGTCAATTTCAATGACAGGGAAGGGAATTGGAATCAGTCCTAGGGCTGTCTCCCTTCTTAATCTGAAATGGGGGGGAATGAGATGTTAAGGGGAGCCCCAGAAGAGGAAAAATGCAAACATTTGGCAGAGTTACCCTCTTGGCTCAGCCACTACCAGTCTATCAGGCAGGCAGCGACTCTGGTAAGGGCATCACATTGTTCCCTTAAAAAAGCGGGGCGGGGGGGGCGGGTGGCGTTGTTTAAGTGGATTTGGCAGGCGTTCATCTTTCAAGCATTCTTAGCCAGCCTCACTTAGTTATATGAGGAAATAAAGTTCCTGCCTTGCACAGCTGAAGGCTGAGAGAATTCTCCCCATCCTAATCCCCCCAACTCCCCAACGATCACGTTGGACAGATGTCACGAGGCAGGCCCCCATCTAGGGCTAGCAGGATGAACAGTCTCTTTATAATTTATGTAGCTGTAGAGTTCCATGCCCAGGTAAAGTTATTTTCTGGCTAGGCAAGGCTGGCTCTGTTCACCCCTGAGAAACACTGGATTCATGGAAAGGCAAGATTCCAGATGCCTGAAACATACACTGGCTGTGGTCAGCTGTTAAAGCTGCTGGAGGCATTTGTCTCTCGGGGCAAAGTTATGTCATTTGCCAAGTGTTGTACATTATTGTGCATGTTGGGGTGTTCAAAAAGTGATCTTAGAAATACTGATACACATTGTCACTTAGGCTTCAGCAATCATGCTTACCGTCTTAGTAGCTCTGTTGTATAGGTTAATGTGAGCTATAAGATTATAAAAAGATCTAAGTGACTTCTAGAATGCATTTGACAAAAAAAGGTGAATTTGTGACAGTCAAAAGTCACAATTATCTGTTGCTTAAATAGAACTGTTGTCTCTTCATGCCCTAGTCTGCAGCCCAGGCATTAAGAAGAAACCAAGGAAATTTAAGAAATTACTCAAGGTTCTTGGAAAAGAAATATAAATATGTTTATTTACATGTTCTTAGAATATTTACATTCTTAGTATCTCTTTTATCTCAGTATTTCCTTGAAAAAGAAAGAAAGCTAAGATTAAAAGAAATTGAAACCAAATCCTCGCAGGTAGGGCGCTCCTCTGCGAGGCTCTGGCCTGGACCCTGGGAATGTGTGCTTCCCAAGGCGTGAAACCCCTTGGGGAACTTTACAGCAGGACCTCAGTGAGCTGTTTGGTAGGTGAGGAAACTAAGGCCCTGGTGAGTGACCTGCCAGTAGCCACTTCCAGGGGAGAGCAGAGCATCTGCAACCAAATCATTGCAGCCCTGGTAGCTTTCTAGAATAGATTGCGGACCAGATGGGCCACCTGAGCTCCCTGCTAGGGTTACACATTATAGTCTTGTTTGTTGTAGTAGAGAAATTTCATGACTCTCAATTGTGGACTTAAGCCGAAGCCCTTCAGAGGTCTGTGCTGGGCTGAGCTTGGCATGGTCCACAGGCTCTGGGAGCATGGGCTCTGAATGTAGCCTTTGATCCCCATAGTGGTCTTACAGCCCCTCCAAGTTCATTCTGAAAAAGGAATGGAGTGAGAATCCTGCCCACAGATCCAGTCTCGAATTTAGTCATATACTTAAAATTCTAATTCAACTGTTAACATTCCAGCATCTATTTTAAGTATCAGACTTTCTTCATTTAGCACTTTTTATTATAAAAGGGAGATCTGCTGGAGGGGGATTTCTCCTACCCCATCCCCACCCAGGGAAGGAAAAGCTCTTTGGCACTTAGAAGTCTGAGCTGTGAGTGGGACTTGGGCACTGTCTGCATGCATGTGCTCCTGTGCTCCCCAGGGATGAAGAGGACTGACTCAGGCAGGTACCAGCAGGATGCACAGGGTCTGTGTAGACCTTGAGTTTTAGAGATGTAACGGGGACCTAGAAAACAAGCCACCAACATGCTTGCATGATTCTGAGCCCCTGAGGCAAAACGCTTTGCAGGTAATAGTTCAGTTTTCCCATCTGAGCTGGACACCAAGCTCTTATAAGCCTGTTTACCTGGTAGCATTGAGGACGGTACTGGTCAACCTCGGAATTCCCGTAAGGGCTTGTTACAACTCAGACTGCTGCCGCCACTCCAGCGTTTCCGGAGTGGAGAATATGCATTTCTTCCAAGTCCTCCAGGCTGCCGCTGCTCCCACGGGTGGGAGGACCACACTTGGAGTTCACTGCAAAATTTCTGAGCCAGCGCCGCAGCAGCCTCCTGTGACTCGGGTCTGCCCCCTGCCGGTGGAAGATGAAGCATACCGCCTTCACCTTCTACTGAGGGGCACTTAAGCATTTGTCTGCCTTCTTTAGTTGCAGCTACTTAGGAAGAGTCCCTGTCAGATTGACTTTCAAACAGATAACTTCTTGAGGTAGAGCAACTACCATGTAGCGAGTAGTACTATGGACTAATACTTCATCGAGGTATTTTAAAAAAAAAAACTTATTTGGATGGTCAGCTAATATTGTCACTTACATGTGACCTGGTTGCAACATTAAGATTTTTAAAAGACTGTTGATAGATGTTGATGACTCTCACGTGTTTGTCTCCCTTGGGCGTTTCAAGGAAATGCTAGTGAGTCGGAGGAAGACCGCAGCGCCGGCAGTGTGGAGAGCCCGTCCGTCTCCAGCACGCACCGGGTGTCTGATCCCAAGTTCCACCCCGTCCATTCAAAGATAATCATCATCAAGAAAGGGCATGCTAAAGACAGCCAGCGCTACAAAGTCGACTATGAGTCTCAGAGCACAGATACCCAGAACTTCTCCTCCGAGTCCAAGCGGGAGACAGAATACGTGAGAGCTTTTCCTCTTGTTAAACGAGGAGGGCAAGACCTGCCAAGCCTGGGTACTCAGAGCCTCTTGAGGGCAGTTCTTACTCAACAAGCCCCAGCATCTGGCAGTTGGGTGGGCAGTCCCTAGCCCCTCTGTGCCTCACATCTCTCCTCTCCTTACATAAAGAATATTGACCCTTTTGGAGAATCTTATGAGGATCAAGCTGAAACAACACTCTTGAAAGCATATGGGATGTCATAAAGACCTCTAGAGATAATGAAAAATATTCTCATAAAGATAGTTTTATTTTATTTACTTCATCCTCTGTGCTTGTTGACCTGCTATTGGTTCTATACCAGGTTCTGTGACTTACTCTGGGAAGAGCAAAAGGGAGACAGGGAGTGATGGTTAGCTTATTTGAGGGACTTTCTTGCTAAATCAGGCATAAGGTATCTGAGGAGCAAATTACAGGTCCCACTTTGGGCAGTCGTGCGGCATTGTAAGATTTTTAAAGCACACATTCTAGAGTAATAACCATGACTGTGTTGCTCTGGTCCTTCCTGATCCCCAGGGTCCCTGCCGGAGAGAAATGGAAGACACACTGAATCACCTGAAGTTCCTCAACGTGCTGAGTCCCAGGGGTGTGCACATTCCCAACTGTGACAAGAAGGGATTTTATAAGAAAAAGCAGGTAAGTGAGGTCCTCAGTGTGTTTTCTTCCTCTTCGGGTTCTGTTGACGCAGAGGAGAAACCCACCTCACCAGCCCCAAGGCTCTTCTGGCCATAGCTCTAACTCTGAGCCTGTGCAGCGCCAGTGCCCAGGACTTGGTGCCAGTCTCAGGAGGTAAGACCAAGGGCTGTTTTGACTTGTTGCTCTGAGTGCTGCTATATTGGCCATAATCCTCAACCCTAGTGCCTTTCCACCACCCATTTTCTGCTCCTGCCCTTTCAGTGGTTCACCCACAGGGTGGACAAGGTACTGCCCAGGGGCACCCTTTATGAACTGCAGGTGAACATGTTGACACATTTGTTAATGCTGTGTCCCATTTCAAACAACTACTACAGTCAGTTTCCAAGAAGTGTGACATGAGGTCGTACCACAAAAAGCTTACCTTGAAATCCCACAATTGTCCCCTTTTCTACTGATGCCTTCCTGATAGTGAGCAGGTTGCAATATTAAGATTTTGAAAAGACCGTTGCTAGATGTTGATGACTCCTGTGTGTCTGTCTCCCTTGGGCTTTTCAAGGAAATGCTAGTGAGTTGGGGGAAGACTGCAGCATGGCCAGCTTGGAGAGCCCAGCCATCCCCAGCACACACCAGGTGTCTGTCTTACATGGAGGGGATGGAACTTGAAATCAGACACTCGGTCCATGCTGGGGACGGCCAGGCTCTCCAAACTGGCCATGTTGTGGTCTTCCTGCGACTCACTGGCCTTTCCCTAGAAAACCCAAGTGAGAAGAAGGCATGAGAGTCATCAGCATCAAACAGCAGTCTTTTCAAAATCTTTATATTGCAACACAGTCCTATTCCTGGAAAAGGAATGGAGTGAGAATCCTGTCTATACATCAGTCCCAAATGTAGTCATATGCCTAAAGTCCCAATTAAACAAGCTGAAAATGATCAAACAAATTTAAGGTGTAGTAATATGAAGCTGTAATAAATATGCTTCTATAGACTTTGTGTTATGTGATGGCACTGTTTCAATTGGCTTTCTAATTGGTATCTACAGAATTGGCCTTCGGAGACCTAAGTGAGCCACAGTGGCCTCAGGGTGACCATATACCAAGATTCGTAGTAGTGGCCACAGTCAGAAAGCCTAAGCTTTCCTCCATTGCCATGGCTTATTTATACCCACATTTTACATCAGTCATTCATTCAACAAATTCATACTGAGAAGGTGTCGTGTGAGGCTGAATGTGGGCTCCAAAGGCACAGCTGTGGCATTCCCAGGCAGAGGGGATGTTCTCAGTCCCACATTTGGCAGAGAAGTCGGCAGGCCCAAGAGGTTCTGCAAGGACTGGTGTCCACCTTACACTCCTAGAAACACAAAACTGCCCCCAGCCCCGCTTTCTTGGAGAAGGAACTTACACCCACACGCATGCACAGGTACACAGTCAGCGGGCCTAGGCATGCGTGGCTCTTACGCAGCCTTAGCTGAAATTTCTGTTATGCTTTCTCAGCATAGCAGAGTCATGCTGGCAAACCATCATGGGCCCTGGTCACCGACCTGACACCAGACCCAGGGGCGTTCACCTCTCTGTCTTCTGTTTCTCTCCCACAGTGTCGCCCTTCCAAAGGCAGGAAGCGGGGCTTCTGCTGGTGTGTGGATAAGTACGGGCAGCCTCTCCCAGGCTACACCACCAAGGGGAAGGAGGACGTGCACTGCTACAGCATGCAGAGCAAGTAGACGCCTGCCGCGAGGGTGAGCACTCAGGAGGGGCAGCCTGGGGCTCCAGGGCCTCACTGTCCTTGGACTAGCCTCATGGGCTGGGCTTGGCCACCAGCCCTTCCCCAGGCTTGCAGACCCAGGAGCTGCAGCTCAGGGCCAGAAAGAGCAAAGCAAATAGGACAGAGCCCTCAGAAGGGTGCAGGGAGAGGGAGACCCCTTCAACCCAACCAAACAAGTGTGGGGAAGGAGGCCGGCCAGTGTGCCTCAGGGATGCTCTGCTTTATTTCAGACACCTCTCAGCACCTAAGCTGTCATTCATCCACATGCAAAGTGAAGATTTTCAAAGTTAGGCTTTGCCCGTGAAGTCTGGAGGTCCATTTATCTTCACAGGGAAACTGTTTTAATCCGCAAGAACCTGCTACAGATACGTGTATCTAAATTAAAAATGTGAATGTGAGACAGCTGAAATAGCTCAGTTGGGAGAGCATCAGTCTGAAGATGCGGCTTTTTTTTCTGTAAAATATATTATGAATGTTCTGTTAGTCTGTGGCTAATATAATTTTAATAAAGTTCATTTAAATCTGGTAGAAAAATGAAATTTTAAACAATCATTTTAGAGAATGCTATTATACCCAGTATTCTGTTTTCTTTTAATAAATGAGGGAACTATTGGGGGAAAGAAATAAATACATTTTCTTTCATTTTATTAAGACAAATTTAGTAAGCAAAAGAAATTTGCACGTTTAGTTAGAAGGGTTTCTTTTTTCCTTACAAGTTGGAAAAACATAACTCTAATTTGAGGGTAACTCTTTGACAGTGAACCCTGTGAGCAGCAGATGGTACTTGTTGTTGTGTTTAAAAACATGGGTTGAGACCCTAGCCCTGCACTTGCAGGCCTAGTGCCATTAGCCTGCAGGCTGTGCTGGATATCTCAGGGCAAGAGTTGAGCCCTTTTGATTTTGGGAGGATTATTTCAATATATTTCTTTTTCTTTTTGTTTTAGTTAATGTGGAGCTCAAATATGCCTTATTTTGCACAAAAGACTGCCAAGGACATGACCAGCAGCTGGCTACAGCCTCGATTTATATTTCTGTTTGTGGTGAACTGATATTTTTTTAAACCAAAGTTTAGAAAGAGGTTTTTGAAATGCCTATGGTTTCTTTGAATGGTAAACTTGAGCATCTTTTCACTTTCCAGTAGTCAGCAAAAAGCAGTTTGAATTTTCTTGTTGCTTCCTATCAAAGTACTCAGAGACTCAAGCACAGTACCCAGACTTCATCCCCCCGTGGAATGCTCACCACATGTTGGTCGAAGCAGCCAACCACTGACTTCATGACTTAGGCGGCTGTGTTGCCTATGTAGAGAACACGCTTCACCCCCACTCCCTGTACAGTGTGCACAGGCTTTATTGAGAATAGGGAAACCCTTACACCCCGGTCATCCGGACATCCCGACGCATGCTCCTGGAGCTCACAGCCTTCTGTGGTGTCATTTTTGAAACAAGGGCTTGGGTCCCTCAACCAAGAATAATGTTTATATCTTCATTAGTCTGTACTGCTTGGGGACTATTGGAGAAAATAAGGTGGAGTCCTACTTGTTTAAAAAAATATATATCTAAGAATGTTCTAGGGCAATCTGGGAACCTATAAAGGCAGATATTACGGGCCCTCCTTTTCAGGAACCTTCCTGAAGACATGGCCTAGTTGAAGGCCCAGGATGGCTTTTGCTGTGGTCCCATGGGGTAGGAGGGACAGAGAGACAGGGAGAGTCAGCCTCCCCATTCAGAGACATCACAAATAATGGCATGATTCTTCAGATGATTGCAGAAAATAGTGTTTCGTAGTTCAACAACTCAAGACAAAGCTTATTTCTGAGGATAAGCTCTTTAAAGGCAAAGCTTTATTTTCCTCTCTCATCTTTTGTCCTCCTTGGCACAATGTAAAAAGGAATAGTAATATCAGAGCAGGAAGGAGGAATGGCTTGCTGGGGAGCCCATCCAGGACACTGGGAGCACATAGAGATTCACCCATATTTGTTGAACTTAGAGTCATTCTCATGCTTTTCTTTATAATTCACACATATATGCAGAGAAGATATGTCCTTGTTAACATTGTATACAACATAGCCCCAAATATAATAAGATCTATACTAGATAATCCTAGATGAAATGTTAGAGATGCTATATGATACAACTGTGGCCATGACTGAGGAAAGGAGCTCGTGCCCAGAGGCTGGGCTGCTCTCCCAGAGGCCAAACCCAAGGAGGTCTGGCAAAGTCAGGCTCAGGGAGACTCTGCCCTGCTGCAGCCCTCGGTGTGAACACGCGCTGCACAGAGGTCTCCTTGAAAACAGAGGGGTCTCAAGACATTCTGCCTACCTATTAGCTTTTCTTTATTTTTTTAATTTTTGGGGGGAAAAGTATTTTTGAGAAGTTTGTCTTGCAATGTATTTATAAATAGTAAATAAAGTTTTTACCATTAAAAATAAAAATCTCTTTCCCTTTGTTATTGACCATCTCTGGGCTTTGTATCACTAGTAAAATAATCCTGAAAGGGGAAAATATTTTAGCTGTAGTGGGAAACTTCATAAACACAAATGTTTCCCTGCTTTCCTCTCTCGCAAAAGAACCCAAATCAGTTTCCATGGCTTTGTGGGCAACCTATGGAGGCATTGGATCATATCCGCAAGATGGTCCAATTCTAGGAGGTTGTATTGTTGGGACAGTCTGTGGCCCAGGTTTGATCAGGTCAGCAATGTGCACCTATGTGACTGGTCCTTGCCTTTTTGGGGTTGTGTCCTGTATTGTTCCATCTAACACTAGCAGCCGTCCACGGACAAGCAGGGAAGGACCAGAACAGACACTCAGCAATTAAGTCTCATGCCCTTTACTGCTGTGTCCCCTTCCCATCTCCAAGCAGAGAGTGGCCCTTCTCTGCTCCAAGTAGAAGTGGTTCTGGGATCTAAGTCCCCTATCTGCAGCCTTGGAACAATTGTTACTTGTCAAAGCCACTTTAGACAAAAACACTGAGCCTGTGGCTTCAGGGCATCCAAGGATAAATTGCTGTCGAAGAGTTACCTCCTGTCTAGCACCATGTCTGATTTGTTGATGAAACATCTAAAATACCCTTATCACATGTGTTGTATGTGATGAGCAGCAAGTTGGTTCTGTAAGTGTTCAGAGGATGGGGATTATGGGGTGTTGTCTCAGGCTGATCACATGAGAAACCAGGAAAACTGAGAAGGCAGGCCCCTTGGGGGTGCTGTGACAGCAAAGCTGTGAAGATGGAGGGAGACAGTGAGCAGAGGGAGCCCATTGCAGGGAGCAGTCACCAAGTGCTGTGGAGAGTTATGTGGCAGAATCCTGGAGCACCTAGGAAGCGAGGCCAAGTGTCTGGAAATCCAGGCCTGGAGCATAGCAACCCCTTGGGAGCTGCTGAAGAGCTATGAGCTACAAAATAATGCTTGCCTTCTAAGCCCACTAGGTTTGTTTTCCTGGGAGCCAGCAACTCCTGTGCCCTTTCTTGTCCTCATTTCTTAACCTCTAACTTCTGCTGCTTCCCACACTTCATGATGATGCATTCTATGTGTCAACTTGACTGGGCAATGGGGTGCCCAGATACAGCATCTGTGAGGGTGATACTGTGAGCATAGTATCTGTGAAGGTGTTTCCAGATGAGATTAGCATTTAAATCAGTGGACTCAGTAAAGTAGATTGCCCTCCCCAGTGTGGGCAGGGCAGCATCCACTGATCCATTAAGGTTCTGAATGGAACAAAAGGCAGAGGAAAAAAGAATTTGTGCCTTTTATCTGCCTGCCTGGGCAAAATTGCACCACCAGCTTTCCTGGTTCTCCAACTTACAGATTACAGATGGTGAGACTTAGCCTCCATACTTATATGAGCCAATTTTTTGTAATAAATCTTTTTTGGTGGATGATTAGAGATAGGTAGGTAGGTAGATAGACTAGATAGATGACAGATTAGATAGATAGATAGATAGATAGATAGATAGATAGATAGATAGATAGATGATAGATGTTAGATAATGGATACATAGATGGATGATGGATGGATAAGTAGATGATAGATAGATAGATAGATAGATAGATAGATAGATAGATAGATAGATAGATAGATTGATAGAAGATAGACAGATATAACCTGTTGGTTCTATTTCTCTGGAAAACCCTGACTAACACAATACCTATGATCACCTATTCCCTCTAAATGCTCTCTTGCCACTTCCAGTAAATACCTAAAATTGCATACTCTCATTCTCCTCCGGACCCTCCAGTTCCTCTACCTCCCTGCCTTGGCCTCCCAGGTAGACTCATGGGGCCTCTTCTGATCCTCTGCTATCTTCCTCAACCAACTTCTGCTCCCTCGGACTTTTGCTTCCACTAACCCCTAAGGTCACATGTACCCAAGCAACCTGCACACACACAAACACACAGAAATGAACAAGTAAGGGTGGTCTCCTCCATGGGAGTCAAGGCAATGCAGGTGCTACAACAATAGCTTCCTAAGATTCAGTTATCAAATCAGCACACTTTAGGAAAAATAAAAATCACCGGTGTTAATGAGGGTGTCCTAATGGGATTCCAGGTTCTCTGCTGTGGCAGCCTGTCTAGAGGGATGTTTCTGATCTGATCAAACTCCTTGAACTAGTCATCCCACTGCAGAAATAAATCCCACAGGCATCATCAGAGACATGCACAGACAGTTAAGTACAAGGGCATTTTACACTGAAATGCATTGGTACAAAGGAATATTATGCCACCACTAAAAATGTTTTTGAATAGGAGTTACAATAAGAAAATGTCTGTGGTGGGCTAAAAGAAAAGCAGAATGCAATTATATTGCGTACGCACACACATAAAACCAAAATGAAATACATCAAAATATTAACCATGGCTATGTGAGTGTAGATAATGTCCTTGTTTTATTTCTATTTTGATACAATCTCAATTTCCACAGTGAACATGATTTGTTTCTTTTCATTCAGAAAATCTTGCTGCATTTGTTATGCCCCTGCCTCTACTTCATGACTGAGCAATGAGCTTACATTTCCATCAGCCCACTGGTCATCTCCAAGAAGTATGGGTGTCTCCTACAGCCCTGACCTCCTGGTCCAGCCACCTTCCCAAACCTTGGAAATTGTCTTGGCTTCTCTCTTTGTCCCACATGCAGGCATAATTCTTTATCCACTTTTTATACTCTAGAAGGGCACACAGCAGTGAACAAGCCATATAAAATCACTGCCCTTGTAAAGAAAGACAATAAACAAGATTAGTCAGTGGGATAGATAGGGTGCTCAATAGTGTTAAGTGCTATGGGGAAAAAAAGGAAAATGTGAAGTGACAAGTATTGTTAGTGCAGGGGGTTTTTTTCATCTTCTCTCTCTCTCTCTCCTTCCTTCCTTCCTTCCTTCCTTCTTTCCTTCCTTTCTTTCATTTTTAGAGAAGTTAGCCAAGGAAAGCCTCATTCAGAAGGTTACTCTTTTGTTTGTTTTTAATTGACAAATGATTATTTGTACATATCTATGGGGTACAGTGTGCATGTATATAATGCATGTATACATTGTATAATAAATCAAGTCAGGGTAATTAGTATATCCATCATCTCAAACATTTATCATTTCTTTGTAGTGAGAGCATTCAAAATCCTCTCTTAGAACTATTTTGATATATGCATTATTGAGGAGCTCTCATGACCGAATCACCCTTAAAGGCCCCACCTCCTACCATCACATTGGCCATTAAGTCTCAACACCCAAATTTTTGCAGGGACACATTCATGCCATAGCAGTATGAAATATCCAACATTTGAAATGAAGAATAAAGCTGATGGAATTTTAAAAAATGATACAGCTAGGCCAGGCACAGTGGCACACTTCTGTAATCTCAGAATTTTGGGAGGCCAAGGTTGGAAGATTACTTGAGCCTATGAGTTTGAGACAAGCTTGGGAAACATGGTGAGAACCTATCTCTACAGAAAATAAAAATAAAGAGCCAGGCATGATGGTGTGCACCTGTGGTCCCAGCTGCTTGGAAGGCTGTTGTGGGAGGATTATTTGAGCCCACCATGTTTGTGCCACTGCACTCCTGCCTGAGTGATAAAGCAAAACCCTATCTCAAAAAAAAAAAAAAAAAAAAAAAAAAAAGAATGGATACAGCTAAAGGACAATTTAGTAAAGGGGAAGAACAAGTTGAGGAACTCTCTTAAAAGGAAGCAGAAAGAATAATGACTGGGAAATACAAAAGATCAGTTGAGAGAAATGAAGGACAGAAGCAGATATAGGTAACAGAAGTCCTAAGAAATACCTAAAGAAATTACAGAGATAATTTTTGCTAGGATTGAAAAAAAAGGAAGACTTTATATTGAAAGACCCCATAGAATGTAAAAAGAGATCATTTCAAAAGCATTGCTTGGTAAATTATGGTGAAATCTTAAAATAGCAAAGTTTCAGCACAGAAAGAACATACCACAGAAACCACATTTTTAAAGAGTGACTCTAGACACAGGAAGATGAGGGAAATAATTTAGAAGCTAGAGTTTTATACCCAGCTAAACTGTATTTAAAAGTGAGGGCATGATCAACTATTCTGAGGCATTGAAAATCCAGGATGTTTGCCACACAAAAGAAGCACATTTAAAATGTTTTTAAGGAAGACCTTCTATAAGAAGGGAACAAATCTTGGAAATGTTGAAAACATGTGTTAAATGAAAGAGAATAAATAATGTGGTACACCAAATTTCTAGTGGGTACCAAAAACAGCTTATCTAGTAAAAAAAAAAAAAAAAACATAGTAATTTATAAATACAAAGAGACTAGGATAAACAGAAATAATAAACCAAAGTGACATGAAAAGATTCCACTGTCAATACTAAAAAATTCGTGATCCTTAGTCAGGGAAAATGCTGCCCCCAGAGGACAACTGGCAATGTCTGGAGTCATTGTTAGCTTTCACAACTTGACAATGTTACTGGCATCAAGGGGATCAGGGATGCTGCTAAACGACCTACAATGCACACTAAACCACCACCCCCAAAAGAATTATCCCATCAAATTGCCAATAGTGCCAAGATTGAGAAACCTACATTTAAACAGATGTTAAAATTGACCACTACAAAGACAGATTTCATGGCTAAAAATTACGTATTTTATTACAACAGACAATGATTGAAAGAAAAGCGATGGGAAAACACATATCAGGCAAAAATTATTCAAGACAAAGCTGGTAGTTATTTATATCAGACAAAACAATTTTAAGACAGAATATTTTCATAGAGTTAGAAAAAGTTACTACAAAATAATAAGAAGATAAGTTAATCAGGGACATTTAACAATTCTAAGCATGTGTGCACTTAATAAAATATCTTCACACTATTTTAACTACAATTAAGTTAATTATAGGAAGAAATTTAAATGTTTGCCCTGTTTTCATTATTGATAGTTAAAAAGACCAAAATATCTATAGGGATTTAGAAGATCTAACAAGCCTAATCAAAGGAATACATTTAGAGCAATTAAAGGATGTATGTTCCTCTCAAGAACATATGAAGAATTTTTAAAAATCAATTGCATATTAGATCATAAAGGAAACTTCAAAAATGGAAAGAATAGATGCCATGTAAAAAATATTTTATAAACACAATGTGATTAAATTTTAAATTAATTACAGTGATAATCTTTTTAAATTCCCACATTTTTAAAAATTTAAAAAGCACACAGATAAATAATAATTCAAGGTTAAAGGACTAATCAATACTAAAATTAAAAACTGTGCAGAAATTTAAAACTGCCTTGAAGTTCAAACTCCCTAGATAATGCTAATGATGATCATGAAAGCAAGCAGGATCTGAGGTTCAAAGGAAATAGAAGCCTAAAGCCTACATTAGGTGAGGACAGCCTGAAAACTGCTAAGTGATCACCTCAAGGGGTTAGAATCAATCCAAGTAAAAAAGTTCATAAAACTAAGAGTAAAAAGCAATAACAGAGGAAAAAGAAAATGCAATAGAGAAGACCAACAAAACCAAAATTTGCTTCTTTGAAAAATCTAACAAAATAGGCAAAGATTGGAAAGGCTATCAAGAGGAAAAGTTACCATTATTAACATTATCAGTGAGGAAAGGGATTTGCATAAAAAGCAGAATGAACAGATTACAAGAAAATATTAGCAAAACTATATATTATCAAATTTGAAAAAGTAAAAAAGGTGTAAAATTTCTTAGAAAATATTATTTTCAAGAATAAACTGAAAGCATAAATATCTAACTATGTAACTATGGCACATTTGAAGAAATAGTTTAAACATTCTCACAAAGAAAACACCAAATTATTTAAGTTCTACCAAGTACTTGAGAAACAGATCATCCAATTCAACAAAAACTTTTAAAGAAGCTGTAAAAGCGAAGACTATACCTCAAGTTATTCTACAAAACCAGTATAACCCCAAAGCCAAAATCAAGCAAAGACAAATACAGGCCTATTTTGCTCATCAATGAAAAACCCCAAGGCAATTATTAATAAAGCAAACTCCATAGTCCCTATTAAAGGTATTTCAGTATTTCCAACTTAGGTTTACTCCAGGTTATAAAATAATTTAATATTAGAAAACATATGTATGTCACCTATTAAAGAGAGAGTGATATTTAATGGAAACAGTAAAAGCAGTTTACAAAATTCAACCCAACAAAAACTGTTAATAAATTAAGAATGCAAGGGAACGTCCATTATCTGATGATGTGTATATACTGAAGAACAAAACCCAGCAAGCACTATTGTAAATGGAGAAACATTAGAAACAATCTCTTTAAAATAATAAATCAGACGAGTATATTCACTCTTACCATTTCCATTCAACACAGCATGAGAGAACTGAGCTTGTACAGTAAGACAAAAAAGAGACTTGACAGTTGAAAAATACTGTCACTACTTGCAGATATTTACATGGAAATAATAACAGAATCTACAAATTATTCTAAATAATAAAAGTATTTAGCAGTATGGCTGGGTATAAAAATACGCAAACGTGAATTTTATTTCTATCTACCGGCAACAGCCAACCAACTATAATATAAAAAAAGACAATGTAAAATTATCTCTGAGAACATGAAATACCAGCTCCCTTTCCCCTGCCTGGGCCACTCTGAGGTGTGACCCTCCCTATCTTGATGCATTGAGCCCAAGTCACCTTCTGTGGTGTTCAGTGTGGCTTGGCCTGGCTTGGCCTGGCTTGGCCTTCCCACCTTCTGGGTCCCATTGCCTCATAACCATATTGATTTTTCATGAGAACGTTTCCTAGTAAGTTGCTTCCGTGAGCCTTTCTCTTGGTATCTGCCTTCTGGGGATCGAATCTAAGAAACACATGTACGAGAATATTTTTGCAGCACCATAGACAATTTTTTAAAATCTGAAGATAACCTAGCTCCCATCATCAGAAGCCTGGATAAATAAAGTGTGGTGTATTTTCAAGAGAGAGGACCCCGTAGAAACCTAAATAAATAAACAGTAGGTGCATAAAACAATTAAGAGACTTGTAGCTTTACAGCATCAGTTTAAAAGCCAAGTCCTTCAAGATCACTTTCTGCATGGTACACTTTTTATGATGTTAAAAACAATAACTAAAATCATCTAAAATAAAAATATATGTTTAAAAAATAGATATAAATAAGATAAAACATACACAAAGAAAAACAGTGAGTGATTAATTCCATATAGGTTGTCAGAATTCTGTTGTTAAGTTGGATGGGTAGTTGATGGGTCCTTATTGCACTATTAAAAAATAGAACAAGTAAACAAGAGAGGACCAGATGTGGCTCAATAATGAGAGTGTGTTATAAACCAGTTATGATCAGCTCTTGCAGTTGATTAGAAAGTGTCCAAAAGAGAATAGGACAGAAGGTGGAGTCAGCAAGTACAGGTGATTCTTTCCAGAGGTTGATTCTCTGTCCCTTGTGTACCCCAATCTGCCTCCTTCTACTTTGATCTTCAGCATTTCCAACATAAATAATTTAACCAACTTCTGTCTAGCTTTCTAGCCTCCTTTATTTTCTCAAATCCCATGACAATCATTCCTTTCAGAGTCTTCTTTCTAAATCTCGACACTGACAGAGTTGCTCCTACTGAAAAATCTTTCTTTTTAACAAATTTATTGAGACAGAATTAACATAAGATTCACTCATGTTATGGCTTTTAGTATAGCTTTAAATGTACAGCCGTCACCACAGACAAGTGTGGAACATTTTCATCACTTCACCAAGAAACTCTGAACTCTTTATCAGTCATCCTCCATCCTCCCTCTCCAGCCCTAAGCAACCATTAATCTACTTTCTGTCTCTATAGATTTCCCTATTCTGCACTTTCCTGTAAATGGAATTACAATGTGTAATTGCGTATAACTAGCTTCTTTCACTTAGCATGTTTCCAAGGTTCATCCAGGTTGTAGCATTATCAGTTTTTCATTCTTTTTGATGGTTGAATAATATTTCATTGTCTAGGTATACCACAATTGACAAATGTTTATCTATTTGTCCATTGATGGACATTTGATTTATTTCCACCTTTTAGCTATTGTGAATAATGCCTCTATGAACATTCGTATATAAGATTTTGGATAGACATACATATTCATTTATCCTGGGCATATACCTAGAAGTGGCATTTACCCAGCAGTAGAATTGCTGGATCATTTGGTAGCTCTATGTTTAATCATTTGGAAAACTGCCAGACTATTTTTCAAAGCAGTTGCACCATTTTACAATCCCACCAGTACTCTAGGAGGGTTCTGATGTATCCAGATCCTCATTAACACTTATTGTTATCAGACTTTTTGGTTCTAGGTATCCTAGTGGATGTGAAGTGGTAACTTTGATTTGTACTTCCTTCATGGCTAATAATGCCGAAGACTTTTTCATGTGCTTATAGGCTATTGAATACACCTTCTTTGAAGAAATGTCTGTTCAGAACTTTCGCCTATTTTTAATTGGGCTGTTTGTCTTAATATTGTTGAGTTGTAATTGTTTCTTATGTATTTTAAATGCCAGTCCCTTATGAGATATATGATTTGCAAATATTTTTGTCTTTCACTTTCCTGATGGTGTCATTTGAAACACACAAGGCTTAAAGTTGAGGAAGTCCAATTTATCTATTACACTTATGTTGCTCATGCTGATGGTATCATATCTAAGAATCTTTGCCGAGTTCAGAGTCTTGAAGACTTACCTCTATGTTTTTTCCTAAGAGTCTTTTTAGTTTTAGGTCTTACATTTAAGTCTTTGATGGATTTTTGAGTTAATTGTTGTTATGGTATATAGTAGGGGACCAACTTCACTCTTTTGCCTATGGATCATTTGTTGAAAAGAGTATTGATTACTTTTGGCATCCTTGTTAAAAATCAGTTAATTATTAATGTATGGGCTTATCAAGGGACTCTCAACTTGTCTATCCTTGTGCCAGCACTACACTATGTTCATTACCATTACTTTGTGGTAATTTTTGAAAACAGAAAGTATGAGTCCTCCTACTTTGTTTTTTTCGTTTCAGAATTGCTTTGGTTTTTCTGGGTTCCTTGCATATATTGTGAACTTTAAGGTCAGATTGTCAAAGAAGTCAGCTGAGATTCTGATAGAGACAACATTTAATTTGTAGATCATTTTGGGGTATGTTGCCATCTTGACAATGTTAAGTCTTCTAACCCATGAACATGAAATATTTTCCCATTTAGTTAGAGCCTCTTTAGTTTCTTTCGGCAGTGTTTTATAGTTTTCAGAATATAAATTTTGCACTTGGTTTTTTTCAATTTATTTCTAAATATTTTATTCTTTTTGATGTTATTATGAATAAAATTGATTAATTTTATTTTTGAATTGTTTATTGCAAGCATATAGAAATACAATGGATTTTTTTAATCTTGATTTCATATCCTGCAATGTTGTTGTACTCATTTATTAGTTCTAATGGACTGTTAGCATATTCCTTCGGAATTTCTAAATAGCAGATGGTGTTATCTTCAAATAGAGATTCTTCTACTTCTTCCTTTCCGATCTGAAAGCCATTAATTTATTTTTCTTGCCTAACTGCCCTGAATATATCCTTCGGTACAGGTAGAATAGAAATGGCAAAAGCAGATATCTTTGTCTTATTCCTGATCTTAGGCAAAAAGCCTACAGTCTTTCATAATGTCAGCTGTGGGTTTTTCCTAGATCTCTTCTATCAGCTTGAGGAAGTTCCCTTTTATTCCTAGTTTGTTGAATATTTTTATTATAAAAGGGTATTTTTGTTTGTCAATTATTTTCTGCATCTACTGAGATGATCATATAATTTTTTGGGTTTTATCCTATGATTTATTAATTTTATTAATTAAATTTTAGATGCTAAAATAATACTATTTTAATTAATTAATTTTCAGAAGCTAAAATAACTTTGCACTCCTGGCATAAATCCCACTGATCATGGGATGTATTCCACACTGATCAAGATTCTTTTAATATGTTGCTGTATTCAATTTGATCACATTTTGTTGAGAATTTGTGTGTCCTTACTCATAAGAGATATATGATCTATACTTTTGCTCTGATGTCTTTGTCTGCTTGTGGTATCTGGGTAATACTAGTCTCATAAAATGAGTTGAAAAGTTTTCACTTTTTATACGTTTGCCTATCTCCAAGTTCACTAATTCTTTTTTCTGGAAGTTCAAATCTACCGTGGACTCCTTTTAGTGAATTTTGTATTTCAGTTACTGTACTTTTCAACTCCAGCATTTCCATTTAGTTCTCTTTTTTTATAATTTTCTGCATTGATATTATCTATTTGATGCAACATCATACCTTTCTTTACTTCTTTAATCATGTTTTCCTTTAAGTCTGTGAACATATTCATAATAGATTTCATATTCTGAAATCTATTTTTGTTAAATCTGGCATCTGAAAAGTACTTTGTGCCACTCGGTGTTGTTGTTGTTTGTTTGTTTGTTTGAGACGGAGTTTTGCAATTATTGCCCTGGCTGGAGTGCAATGTCGCAGTCTCGGCTCACCACAACCTCCGCCTCCCGGGTTCAAGCTATTCTCTAGCCTCAGCCTCCCAAGTAGCTGGAATTACAGGCATGCGCCACCACAGCCGGCTAATTTTTTTTATTTTTAGTAGAGATGGGGTTTTGCCATGTCGGTCAGACTGGTCTCAAATTCCTGACCTCGTGATCCCCCCGCCTCAACCACTCAAAGTGCTGGGATTACAGGTGTGAACCGCCGCACCCGGCCTGCTTTTTTACTAGTGTATAGGATCTACTTTACCATTTATTTGCATGCCTCATAATTTTTACTGGAAACTGAACATTTTAGATGATATATTGTAACACTTCTGGGTCCTGGTCTCTCCCTCACAGGGCTTGGTACCGTTACTTCTTGCTTGTTTTTTAGTAATTGGCTGAATTATTTTAGTGAAGACTATTCCTGCGCGCCACCCCCAGGGTTCAGCAGGTGATGTTCCTCCTCAGGCTGCTTAGCTATGGGTATGTCCACAGGCACCCTGGGATGGCAGTGGTACAGGTAGGACTCTCTTCCTCTTCCCAGGCCATGCCCAGCTATTAAGCTCCACTGGTTACCAATGGCCTCCTGTATTGTTTTCAACAATTCCCTGGGCATAAACTGTACCCAAACTGTACCCAAAAATACAGTCTGTATTCCAAACTGTAGCTCATTTGAAGGAATAGTTTCTGAAGCCAGAGTTTGATATTTGTTCTGATCCCAGAGTCTGATATTTGTTCTGGTCCCAAGAGGACTCCTCCCAGCTGTCATCCCTCAGTTCTCTCCTGCAAACTAGCTGGGCTACAGTCTAGGCTGTATCTTCATTACATCTATAAATCCCCTTCCAATTGTCTGTCATTACAATCTCCATTTTCTTGAGAGTGCCTATAGATTTAAACTTCTCCAGGTTCTCCTGCAAATGATGTTGGTTTTCATGAGAAGAGAAAGGAGCTACCTGTTCCATGTCCTGCATCTCCCTTCAAGCGAAAATCTCTGAGTCAGGGCTCTGGACTGGGGGTAGGGACAATGACAATCTTCTCTCTAAATGATTCCCCTGCACTGAGAGCTAAGTACTTCCTGGAGGGGTTATCACATCCTTTGGCTTGCCTCTTCTAGTGTGAAACCAGAGTCAGGGCACGGGAAATAAGAGCCCTAGTGTTCTCGGTATGCCACATCCAAGTTAGAGACTCCATTCCATGAGTTGGGGCTGGGCAGAAGTGAGCCCCCTTCGACTTCCCCTCCGCTCTTCTCTTCCCTTCCCCTTCCTTAAACTCCCCACCTCCTTGCTCTTGACTGTACCTGTCTGGAGCTTACCTTAGCAACAGGTAGCTGGGGGCAGGATGAGAGACACTGAAGTCCTGACCCTCCTGGAAAGACAGCCCACTGACTGGCAACTGGGAGGAGAGGGAGCTCTGTGTTCTTAGCTGCACCAGTCTGGAGTGCAATCTCTACCCACCGAGCTTAGAGGGGAAGGGAAAAAGGGATTTTGGTTCATATACTACACTCTTATCTTTCTTACCGAACTTTCACAGATTTTCTTGGGTAGATGTTTTTTCACTTGTTGTTTGCCTTTAGAACCATTTTAGGACTCTTTGAATGGTTTTGTTTTGTTTTTTAATATTTTTCACCAGTTTTACTAGGCAGCAGGTTGGTGAAGCATCTCACACTGTCATGCTGCCCCCAAATCTTAAAAGTTCCCCATTGCCTTCCAACTAAATCAAAACTCTGAGCTTGACATTTACAGCCCATAGTGGAAACTCCTAGCACACCTCACCTCTCATTAATGCCCAAAAACATACCCTGTGTTCTCACTACACCAAAGAGCTTACTAAACCCTGCATGCACAATGTGCTCTCTGGTTCTTATATATTCCTTTGTTGAAACTAGTCCTTCCTCCATCTTGCTCAGGTGAGCCATCCTATCTGCCCATCCTTCAAAGTCATGGCCTGAAGGCCATTCCTCTGAGAAGCCCTCTTATCCACTGCATACAGAGTAGTTTTTCTCTCTCTCCTCTGAAAACCCCAGCACTATCTCAGTATGTTTTAATGGACTTGACTTACTTTTGTTGTTGTTATTATCTTCCCCACCTCCTTCTCCTACAACTACCAAATCCGTCAGAAGAAAGATTATTCCCTGTTTGAGGTTGTCACCTCCCTAGCACTTATATCATGAATAACATTCATTAATTATTTTTTAAATTTTAATGCATGCGTGCATAAATGAGATTGGGTAAATACAGGGCAAACCAAGAAGGAACTGCTGCAACAGTCCAGTTGTGACATGGTAAGAGTTCAAATCAGAGTATAAAAAGACAAAGTAAGAGTCATTAAAGAACAAAATCAGCAAGATTTTGTCTCAGTTTTAGAGTAGAGGGAGACTACAAGGAAACATTAAAGCCAGGGATGTACTGGATAATTTTTCACTCTCTCTATAGCCATGATGTGTGGATAATTCTGGATTTGAACACGTTTACCTCGCCCAAAAGTTTGCCAATGTCTGTCCATCTTACTTGCTGTCTTGCAAAACAACACCATACTTCAACATCTTCTCACACAGAAGAAGGGTTGTGCTGTAGACATGAAGTATGGAAGTTTGGAGAAGAAGCTGGTTAGAGGGCCAGGAGTTCGATGACAAGTGGAGTTTCAAGAGAGAGAACAATGACCAAGTGGAATATCATGTGGGAAAAAAGAAATTTGAGGTGAGAGTGCAGGACTACTGAAGGCTAGGTGAAAGCTCTGAGAGTCCAAAGTAGAACACCAATGCAGGAGAGGGTTAGTATGTCCCACTGTGATGGAACACTCTTCTTTCAAGGAGAGAATGAGTTTTTTTGTTTGTTTGTTTGTTTGTTTTTAGTATTTCAGCTAATGTATGTGTCCTGTAAGCATTTCCTGACATTCGTACCATTCTAATAGGACAATAGAGTAATGACACTAATGAGATCTTTCAGACTAAATATTGGTCCTCTATCATCTCTGGACTAGAGTGGCAGTGACTCACAGAAGCTCCTACATTTTCCAAGATGCCACAGGGGCAGTCTATATTATTTCTCCTAGATCTCCCAGACCATCCTGCTCTGTCCTCTTGTCTTACATCTCAGGTGGAAATCCTTTGCACCAACAGTACACAGATAAAGGAGGGCCAACCATTTTGTCTAGAAAAGTGGCTCTAACTCCAAGTCACTCTTCTCAGACCAAGCCAGTATCTCTTCATTCTCTTTCCAAGGCCCCTTCCAGATGGAGGGACTGAAGTTGACAGCATCCTTCCTACTCAGCAGTGGTACTCAGCCCCTGTACCATGCTGGGAACACAACTCACATTGTAGTCCCTGTGAATGCCCTATCCTGGAGCCCATAGAACACAACATGAAAGATGCCCCCTGGAGTTTGCAAAATCTATTGTCTTGGCCAAAGAAGCAGTAAGAGAAAGGCAAAGTGTGAGTGCACATGCTTCCTGTGGAAGCCAAAGAATTATTAAGAGAAGTAGAGCAATGGTTTTCAAAGTAGCCTCAGTAAAGTCTAAAGCTTTCAACCAAAGGCCTTAAGGACAATTGTTAAGGTGAGTCTCTGAGTTTCACCATGATTTTTTAAACATTTAGTCAAGTATTCTTAAGTACAATATAACAAGACTTATGAAATTAATTTTATTTTTAAAACTTTTCTTCTTGTCATGACATTTTTAAATACCATATATAAATACACATAATCGGTATCTATGTAATGACTGTCTATGAGAAATTCTTTGTTTTCTATTTCTACTGTAAATGTATTTTTCTCATATAACAGTACTGTAACTAAAAGATAATTTTTACAGAAGGAAGGGAGGGAGAGAAGGAAGAAAAGAGAAGAAAGAGGAAATGCCACCACAGCCCTAATGCTCCTACACAAACAAAGCTAAAATCTGAATGTTTTTCAGCCTGTTGTTTTTCCACTGCAGAACCAATGTAAAACTACTAGCAATCTTACTATAATCTGGATCTTAGCATTATATCTTGGTGATATAGTATTCTTTTTATACATTGTTGGATATGATTAGATAACATTTTCTCAAGAATTTTTGCATCTATGTTGATGAGAGATATTGATTTGTAGTTTTAATTTCTTTTAATGTCTCTATCTGGCTTTTGTATTAAGGTAATACTGACCTCATAAAATGAGTTAAGTGTTAATTTGTATCTATTTTGAGAAAGAGATTGTGGAGCATTGATATCATTTCTCCCTTAAATGTTCGGTAGAATTCACCAGTGAAACAATCTGGGGTTAGTGCTTTATTTTTGTAAGACTAATTATTGATTTAATTTTTAATAAATATCATTCTATGTAGGTATTTATTTCTCCTTGTGTGAGTTTTGGTAGTTTGTATTCTCAAGGAATTAGTCCATTACATCTATGCTATCAAATTTGTGGGTGTAAGGTTTTCATAGTGTTTCTTTATTATCCTTCTAATGCTCATGGTACTAGAACTGATGGCCTCTCTTTTATTTCTGATGTAGGTAAAATGCGTCTTTTATTTTTCTTGGTGAGTCTTGCTACTGGTTTATCAATTTTATTAATGTTTTCAAATAACCATATTTGGTTTCATTGATTTTCTCTATTGTTTTCCCGGTTTGGATTTTATTGATGGTTGCTTTATTTTATTCTTCATGCATGCCTTAGGCTTAAATTGATCTTCATTCTCTAGTTTCCTAAGATGGAGGTTTAAATGCTTGATTTTAGATCTTTCTTAATTTCTACATGTATTTAATGCTATAAATTTCCCTGTAAGCACTACTTTAGCTGCATCCCACAGGTTTTGATAAATTGTATTTTAATTTTCAGTTAGCTAAAAATAGTTTTTAATTTCCCTTAAGACTTCTTTTTTAACCCATGTGTTACTTAAAAATGTATTGTTTAATCTCCAAATATTCTGTGATTTTCTAGCTATCTTTCTTTCTGTTACTGATTTCTAGGTTAATTCTATTGTGATCTGAGAGCAGACATTGTTATTATTTCTATTTTTTTAATGTGTTGAGATGTGTTTTATGGCCCAGGATGTGGTCTATATTGATGACTATTCCATGTAATCTCGAGGAGAATGTGTATTCTACTGTTGTTGGATTAAGTCATCCAAAGATGTTCATTATATCCTTGATTGATGATGCTGTTGAGTTCAACAATACCCTTGCTGATTTTCTGCCTGCTAGGTCTGTCCATCTTTGATAGAAGGGTGTTGAAGTCTCCAACTATAGTAGCAGATTTATCTATTTCTTTTGCAGTTCTACTTGTTTTAGCCTCATACATTTTGATGTTCTGTTATTAGACACACACACATTAAGGGCGATTGTGTCTTTTGGATAATTGACATCTGTTTCATTATGTAATGCCTCTCTTTAATGCTGATAATTGTCTTTGTTCTGAAGTTTTCTTTGTCTGTAATTAACATAGCTAATTCTACTGTTGTAATTAGAGTTAGGGTAATATATATTTCTCCATCTCTTTACTCTTAACCTATAGTGTCATTATATTTTAAGTAGGCATCTTATGAACAACATGTATGCTGATTTTATTTTTCATTTTTTAAAGCACACAGACAACCTCTTTATTTTAGTTGGGACATCTAGTACGTTTAAAGGGAGTACTGATGTATTTTGTTAAAGCCAACCACATTTGTAAATGTCTTCTATTCATTGAATTATTATTTGTTCATTTTTCTTCCTCTTTTTCTACCAACTCTGGTTTTAATTGAGCATTTCATATAATTTAATTTTCTGTCCTCTCTTACATATCAATTGATCAATTGTATTTATTTAGTGGAAATTATAACTGGTTGTGACAGTTAATTTTATGTGTCAACTTGGTTGCACCACAATGACAAAAATGGGGTCAAACATTATTCTGGATGTTTCTGTGAGGGTGTTCTTGGATGAGGTTAACATTTAGATTGGTGGACTTTGAGTAAGACAGATGGCCCTCCATAATGGGGGTGGGCATCATCCAATCAATTGGAGTCCTAAATAGAACAAAAGACTGACCAAGCAAGAAGGAATTCTGCTGGCAAACTGCCTTTGCATTCTAACTGCAGCAGTGGCTCCCTGCTGGGTCTCCAGCCTGCTGACATACCCTGTAGATTTTGGACTTCCCAGCTCCATAATTGCATGAGCCAGTTCTTTAAAATAAATCTCTCTATATTCACAGCTCATCAGTTCAGTTTCTCCAGAAAATCCTGACTAATACAGATTTTAGTAACTGGAGTGGTTCTAAAGGAACTCAATCTTTTTTTTTTTTAGATTTTGAAGTATTTATTTATTTATTTACTTATTTATTTATTATTTCAATAGATTTTGGGGGAACAGATGGTATTCGTTTACATGAATAAGTTCTTTAGTAGTGATTTCTGAGATTTTGGTGCACCCATCACCTGAGCCATGTAACCTGTACCCAATGTGTAGTCTTTTATCCCTCACTGCCCTCCTGCCCTTTCCCCTGTATTCCCAAAGTCCACTGTATCATTTTTATGCCTTTGTGTCCTCATAGCTTAGCTCCCACTTATGAGTGAGAACATACAATATTTGGTTTTCCATTCCTGAGTTACTTCACTTATAATAATGGTCTCCAATTTTATCTAAGTTATAGCAGCACAATGCACAATTGCAAAAATATGGAACCAGCCCAAATGAAGAGTCTGAGTGCTGAGTTTACAGCCCTTCAATCAACAAGTAGATAAAGAAAATGTGGTATATGTATGCCATGAAATACTGCTCAATAACAAAAAGGGATGAAATAATGGCATTTGCAGGAACTCAATCTTTTTTTTTTATACTTTATGTTCTAGGGTACATGTGCACAACCTGCAGGTTTATTACGTATGTATACATGTGCCATATTGGTGTGCTGCACCCATTAACTCGTCATTTACATTAGGTATATCTCCTAATGCTATCCCTCCCCACTCCCCGCACCCCACAACAGGCCCCGGTGTGTGATGTTCCCCTTCCTGTGTCCAAGTGTTCTCATTGTTCAATTCCCACCTATGAGTGAGAACATGCGGTGTTTGGTTTTCTGTCCTTGTGATAGTTTGCTGAGAATGATGGTTTCCAGCTGCATCCATGTCCCTACAAAGGACATGAACTCATCCTTTTTTATGGCTGCATAGTATTCCGTGGCGTATATGTGCCAAATTTTCTTAATCCAGTCTGTCATTGATGGACATTTGGGTTGGTTCCAAGTCTTTGCTACTGTGAATAAACATACATGTGCATGTGTCTTTATAGCAGCATGATTTATAATCCTTTGGATATATACCCAGTAATGGGATGGCTGGGTCAAATGGTATTTCTAAGGGACTCAATCTTAAGGGTGAGTTTTCTGAATTGGTTCTGGGATTTCTGGAATTGTCTACCTATTTTGATTATATTTAAAGACACTAATAACTGTATTTCCAGTAATAAAGAGAATACTGATAGTCCACAGCATAATGTTGCAGCAGAGATACACAAAATATTACCATTGGATATTCTCAAATGCTTGTAAGAGGCAAAGATCTGGGTGACTATGTATATAGTATCTTCAAACATTTTTGTCTAACTAACAAGCGTAATGACATTGACTGGTTGTTTCTAATTAAGGTGGATAAAGTGGGGAAAGAAAAGGATGAGCTCAGGGATTCAAATTCCCAGCTCAAGCACTATATAAATGACCTGAAAGTTTAGATATCTACTCTGAAGGAGTCCCTTGTCTCCTGTAGCTCCAAGACCAGGATTGGCGAAAACGAAACCCTGTGAGTGACTTACAACAAAAATTGAATTTCCAGCCTCCACTTTTAAAGTGCTTTCTGTTAAAGTAAGGGCATTGATAGGGAAAGAACGGGATCCTGAAAGTTGGAATAGAGATGTATGGGAAGACCCTGATAAAGGTGGAAACATTGAGACAGTAATTTCTGCTGAGTTTTCTTTTCCAGTAGAAGCAGACTCTCCACCCCCATCTGAGGGGATAAACTTTGTATTGCCTGAGGATACTGTAATGGCCTCCCCTGAGGCAGTTGCCATGCAAGACAATATTGCTTCTCCTCAGGACTCACCCCTACCATGCTTCTTTGGTTCTAGACGAGGTCCCATAAGACCCTTAAAAGTAAGGTACAAAATGTAACCCACGAGGAGGCACACCACATTCCAAAAGAACTACTTGAATTTTCTAATATATATAGATAGAAATGCAGGGAATATGTGTGGGAATTGATATTAGAGGTGTGGGGTAATAGTGAAAGGGACAAAAAGTTGGATCAGACTGAATTTATTGATATAGGCTTACTAAGCAGAGATTCTGTGTTTAAGATTGCAATTCAGGAAGCTAGAAATGGCTCCAACAGTTTATTTAGTTACTTGGTTGAAACATAGACCAAAAGGTAGCATAGACCAAAAGATCTTGAACTGCAATATCTGCCTTGATTTACAGTAGAAATGAACTCAAAGGCTTAGGGACACTAGAAGGAATGTCTAAGGAATTGAATTAGAAGGAATTTGTTATTTAAGACCTTCTTACCCACCATGGGCAGGTCCAAAGGGCACACCTTGTACCTTGACCATGAAGAATACATTTGTGAGGGGAGCCTCAGCATGCTAGAAGAGCTCTGGCATTGCTCTTCTCTGTAGGCCAGACCGTACAGTTGGAACCGCAGCTGCTGAATTGGGAAACATAAATGCAATGGAAGTAATGAGATCCCAAGGGTAGCAGAGACCAAGTGGAGGCACTCAACCAACAAAGGCAAGGTAGGTGCAGTTACTCTAACAGACAGCAGAGCCAAGGCAGCACTCAGAATAGTCAGGCTCCTGTGGATCTATGGTGTTGGCTACTTGATCATGACATACCTAGAAGTGAAACTGATAGGAAACCTACTAAATTGCTATTGACTTATATAAGCAGGAACGTTCAAGGACAAGTGAACAAAAATCTAATTTGAATCATAAAAACAGAGGGTCTTGGCATCTCAATCAATTCTCAGGCCAGTTTATAGACCCAGAATTCCTTGAATGAAGGGGGAGGCTGGGCCTCCTTGAAAAAGAACCCCAGTACACTGTTGAAAATATTTCTCCCAGTCTTCTCCAAAGGGATCTAGAGGCTTTCACCAGGGCAGTTGTGGATTGAGGGAAAGGAAGTAATCAGACCTTTCAGGAACTACAGGGTACTGGCTCTGAACTGACATTGATCAGTTCAGAAGCAATATTGCATTCCCAGAGAGATGGCAGAAATTAGTGCCACCATCAAGGATTTGAAAGATGCAGGAGTGCTAATTCTCACCACATCCCCATTGAACTCTGCTATTTGGCCTGTGCAGAAGACAAATGGATCTTGGAGAATAACAGTGAATTATTATAAGCTTAATGGAGTGGTGACTCCAATTGCAGCTGCTGTGCCAGATGTGGTTTCATTACCTGAGCAAATGAACAGACCTCCTGGTCCTGGGCTGCAGCTATCAGTCTGTCCCTGTCCCACATCAGTCTGGCTGCTCCTCTTGATGAGTCTGAGTGCTGAGTTTACAGACCAGCCCTATGGGCATGGCAGAGAGGATGGCAACCTGGCAGCTGTGGGGTTGGAGGGTTAAACGGGAGACCCAAGATAGGGAGCTGGAGCTCCAGGAAAAAACAGAATGTCAGGGAGGCCTCCAGCCCCACAGATGAGAGAAGCAGCCTCCAAGAAGTGGCCTGGGGCAAGGAGAAGTGTGGGCTTTCCCCCCGACAAAGAGCAGGGGGAGTCCAGGAGACAGGGCTGGAGGCAGCCAACAGACCAGGATGGAATCCCTTGCGATGAGCAAGGTGCCAGGAAAGATGTGGAAGGGAGGAAAGCAGCAGTCAATAGGGTGCTCAAGAGTTAGGAGGGACAGCATTGGGCACACCAAGCAGGGCACAGTGTTAAGGAAAAAGAGCTCTGAGGAGCAGAAAAGAGAGCTGCAGTCAGGGCTCAGTCATGGAAACAGAAGTGACAAAAGGATGCTGGGAGCCCTGTGGAAGAAAGAGGCTAGCAGAAAGGGAGGGCAAGCAAGGGAAAGGCTAGGGAGCAAAACAAGGAAGCACTCTGTCTTGTGTTTAAGAGGAAAGAAACCCTGTTCCTATTTGTAAGTTGAACGGAAGGGACAAACCAAACCAAGAGGAAGAGGCTAAGGACCCTGGGGAGGTTGGGGACTAATGGAGAGGTGGGACACAGGAATGCCCAGCCTGCCCGGGCAGAGGAGGAAGGTGCCAATGCCACTGGAAAGTGGAAACCTTGCGGCAGCCGGGACAACATCTAGGGTAATTGGGACAAGGGGCTCTGTGGACCCAAAACACCATCTTGATACCACAAAAGCACAAAATGTATAAGGAAGGTGAGGGTGAAGGACAAAGGGATTTCAGAAACAAAGATAATATCACTAAATAAACATCCACAGACATAACAGTATTTCCATGCAGAATATTTATTGTAAATGTTTCCATTATAGACACGTGTTTAACAACATATCCAGTGTACATTTTAACCGGTGGCAACATCACCACAGGTAGCTTTGATTACATAATCAACACTTTAACTTTTCCTACACATGTATATCAAATGTGAATGATGGAATATACAAGTTAACTGTCCTCCTTTAAACTACCTGAAAAACTACTCCCTCTTATTTCATTTTGCATTTTCTAGGCAGTATTTTTCCATGATCTTTAAAAACAGACGCAGGAGCTTTGGAAGAACAGAAATGCAATTACTTACATACAATATGATGAGAAGTGTTTCATGATATACAAGTCGACATAGTACAAGTTGTTAACAGTACAAGTTTTTACTGTGTAGAAAAAATAAACTTACAGTGAATAAATAAACTAACAGCTTTATATATCAAGTTATATATGGAGTATAAAAAGTAGTTATATATACATATACATATATATAAGTGTGTGCGTTCTACAGTATAAATATACTATATACTTAAATATTTCACGTGACAGAACATTATTTCATCTGTTTTCAGTTTTGTACATTAAAATACGTCTGGCAGTTGGGGTCTCCCCTGATCTCTGGAGACCCTGGGATCCTCTTCCCATTCCAAGGGTAGACGCACCAGCAGAGCCTCTCCTCTCCAGCCAGGGATGTCTCACACTGCAAAGACAAGACCAAGGTCAAGAGCAGCAGATGACAAGGTGACAGGGGAATGTAGAGCCATAGCTGGCCCTTTTTTCAGTGCAGCCAAGCACTGCAGAGCCAAGCCAATAGTCTTGGCTGTGAAACCAGCTGCCAATGATGCCGGTAAATCTCACGCCCTCCTGGTTCTCATCATAAAATAGAGACAGTGACTGAGTGGCACATGCAATAATGACTTCTCACGTGTGTTAAACAGCACAGCGTGTGCACAGCTGTCTGCTTCATAGCCCAATGTCAGGGGAGCCCAACCCAGAGGGAACATGTCTCATGTGTACCCCACTGTGCGTTGCCTGTGAAGCAGGGCCTAGTCCTCAATTTCTCTCAATCAAATCTACAGAACCTGTACTTCACTGAGGCTTAAAGCACTCCTCGACATGAAATCTTGGTCTGTTTGATCTCATTTATTATCTGGCAGGCCACAAAAATGTCGTTGTGTTTTATTAGACAGTTCAGAGAGAAAGTGTAAAAGCTGTACAAATAGATACTTGCTTTTCTATGTTAAGTATGTTCCCTTACTCTCTTGTGTAAGTGAGGAACCTGAGATCCAAGCATTATGGGGCCTAGGAAAGTCTTCCATAGCTATTGGCTTGCTGAGTGATGGAGCTCAGGCTTAGCCCCAGGGCCCCTGGTCCAGTGCAGGTTTTCCTCCTCTGGCGGTGACACATTGACCCGTTCAATAGGCTATCTTCGCCTAGATGCTCCAGGTTCCCAGAGGGGTGGATCTGGCTCAAGACAACCAGTTCTGGTGTCTACTTTGGAGGGGACATTCTTTGCCATGAATGACCATGGCTTGGCAGGAATGTAGGGCAGGAGTCCCTTTCACCCTGACGACACACACTGGCAAGGCCACCTACCTGTCTGCTGTGATAAAATCCATTCTTGTTGCAGTTTGGCAGGTAAAATTTGGAAATGTCTTCTCCTGATGTCTCCTGTGCCTTGGTTAAACTCTCTACGACTCTGTAGAGTTCTATTCGGCAGGGCTCCTAAGAGAATAACTTTACATTAGGATATCTAACAAGACACGGTGAATTATCAGCTTAGACAATGACAGATGGAAGAGGTTTTGTAGAAGCAGGGGTGGCCCTATGATCTGGCCATGGGGACCTGGGACTAGGTGTCATGTGATGTGCTCCCACTGGGCCTCTTTTTCCCACCTGTGGTTAGTCTGTCTTGAGCTGTTCAGATAAAGAACAAGAACACCATTCTCTCCCTCACCAAACACTCTCCCAACACCTGCACAGAGACATCCCCAGGCAAGAACCTCACCAACACCACAAAACTCTTCCCAACTCCTCCTGCCACCTACTGAATACTTTGGGCACCCGCCATCTGGTTAGAAGAAGAGTGGGCATAGCTCTTAATTAAGAATTTAGCAGAAGAGATTTCTAGATTTTGAATAACTTTCCTCTGCAATCTACAATGTTATTTTACATCAACTAAATCAAGTGAGGATTAAGGCATTCATTTGGATAATTTAACAATTAACTTTCCTCCATTTATCGTTATTCTCAGATTAAATTCCAAAGTGTTGAGAAAATGGTTTAATCCTCCCTTTTTCTGGGAGGGCATGTTTGTGGAAGTAATTTTTTTTCTCAAATCAAGTCACCCCGACTTTGATTCTCTGTCGCCCTCAAGTGGTAGAATTCAAAACAGACATTAATTAAGATAATGGGCAGTTGATGTTTGGGAAGATGAAAATTCTGAAGGTAGATATTGGTGGTGGTTGCAGAATAACGTGCATTACTTATTGTTACTTAATGCCACAGAAATCTATGCTTTAAAATAGTTAATGATGTATATTACTTAATGCCACAGAAACCTATGCTTCAAAATAGTTAAAACAGTAAATTTTATGTCTTTATTTTGATAATTTTTTTAAAGGGAAGCAAATGATACAATGGAGGTGAAAGCAGTCAGGGCCTTGTACTAAGTTTTGGAACAATGTAACTCAAAGCTCTGACACCCTTATTTAGAGAGGAGCTCAAAGACATGAAGTAACCTATTATCAGGAACTACATTTTCTTTGCATCCAGTAGGCATCTCTCCTGAAAGTCCTTGTGTTCACAGCTTGAGAAAGTTTAGCTGAGAAATGGCCACTAGGTTTGGGGGAAAAGCATTTCTTTCCAGGACATCAGGACCAGGAAGGAGTGGACCAGGTCTGCTTGTCACAGCCAACTCAAGCTATAGCCTCTGACAGGAGAGTTCCCACCACCCACCTGCTGGGCCTCACCTTCCATTTTTTGACGTTGGTGACATGGACAGCCTTCGAGCTATCATAGGTACCGATGGCATCCCAAAGAATGGAATGATCCTCTTCAGAAGGGGCCATCAGATGGAAATTATCCAGGAGCTCCTCCTCAGTTATCTCTGTGCTTTCTGGGCTTTCAGGGCTCCCTGCCAGGAAACATTGGAGACCCCATGAGCCCTCCCAAAGCATCCGCACCTCCGGGCCCCCACGAGATCACTTCCTTCCCTCAAAACCAGTCTGGGCCATGAGGATGGCCACATTCCTTAACCCGATTTTCACTGACTCTCACTGTAAAGGACCTTGTAATGGTTTCCAGGAAGAGAAATGACAACAGCAATGCCAGCTCTGTTCCTGACAATAGTAAGTTTTGGGGACTGGCAAGGATGCCCCACATTTCCGCTTTTAAAGCAGCAGGGGAGCAGAGCAACAAACGCATTTGCTGAGGCTGAGAACAACCCCAAAGAAGCCAGGATTAGAGTTCAATTCCTAACCGCATTAGTGGGGCGCCTCCTAACCTCAGCTTCCCCATCCTTAAAATGGGGATTTTACTAATATCCCTGAATGAACGGTACAGTTCATCTAGAAGTGGAGTCTAGAATGCGGCTCTCCTGACCCAAAGTACTACCCTCTTCTATTTTGGGGCCCCTACCTTCCCACATCCTAAGAGACTTCTCTGCAACACCCCCAACCCACCCTCGTGCCAAGAGGATCTTGCAGATAGAGTCCAAAGGTGCATGAACAGAATCAGAAAACTGGCTGTAAGGGACCCCCTGTGGAAATTCATCTCCTTGAGGATCAGTGAGAGGACTCCCTTTCATTTCCTCTAAAGGGCAGAGAATCCGCAAGAAAACCCTGTTGCCTCCTTGGAAGGGTCACTGACTCTCACACACTCACTCTAACACCCTATCAGGGTATGGAAGTCCTGATTCCTCCGAGAATGGCACAGGACGTGCAAGCAGCCCAGATGAGGAGATAGGGGCTGGAGTAGAGAAAGAGGCATTTCCTCCACTTCCCGCTACAAACAAATGCCTGCTTAAATCCAGGAAAGAACCTGATTGTCATGTTCTTAGGGGGCAACATACACATCAAACATTGTTTTTCTATGGCAATGAATGGAAGTGAAGCTTTTAGCCTCAACTCTCACATTATGTTCTGTAAACATCTGGGTAGCACATACTGTATCCAGGACGTATATTACAAAGGACATTCCAAACACCTCCTGGGGAGGCCAGCAGGAGGGATTCCCTTCTTAGGCCTTCCCGGATGCTCCAGCCACTGGGGCTGCCCACGTGCTGGCAACGAGACTGGTGGGGGACCCAGGGTGGCAACCCGACTGCGGAGGCAGCCCCACCGCCTCCCTCTACTCTTGCTGTCCGGGTATCTAAAGATCACTGGGCTACGACGAGGGCCAAGTGCGAGCTTCCTCCTTGAGTCTCCACTAAGCTATGTGTGCCCTGGAACATCTTCCTTCTTTTCCCAGGGCACGTCCTGCCAAGACCATGCAATGATCAGTCTCCACGCCAAGCTCCTTCCCCAACTACGTGCTCTGGTTTCAAGCTCTAATTGTGGACAAGCCCCTGTTCGGCTCCAGCCCCACCCAGTAGTTAGGGGAGTAGGGACGGGAGGTGCCGGTGGGCCAGGAGGTGCTGGGGTAGGGGCGGGACTGTGGTACCTGCAGCCTCGGCATTGGAAGCGGAGGCGTCAGAGTCCTGCACGCAGGCGCCTTGGCCGCGGGTAAGGGCGTGCAGGGGTTGCTGCTCCCCTGGCAGCGCGCGGCAACTGAGTCCCCGGGCGCAGCGTGCAGTGGCCACGCCGCACGCAGCGCCCAGAGGCAGGGCGCACATCGGGCAGCAGCCGCAGCCGGCGGACCGGGTGACCTCCGAGCACGAGGCGGGCACCGGCGGGCAGAGAGCGAGCTTCTCAGCGGAGCAGGGCGCGCACTGCCACGGAGCGCTGGCTGTCACGCCGACCTGGACAGTCAGCAGGAGCAGTACCAGCCAGACGCGAGCAACGGGGACCTCTGACATCTCCAGGCGCGGGCAGCAGACAGGAGCCGAGGCTCTCTGGGCTGGTGGCGGCGGGCGGTGGCCCATACTCTGGACAAGCGACAGTGGAGCGGTGGCCAGTGCTCTCTGGGAGGGTGGCGGCGGCGCGGCGGCAGATGCTTGCTGGATGGGATGGCGGTGGCCGATGCTCGCTGGACACAGCGCGCGCCTTATAAAGGGCACAGGCCGCGCCACTTGCACCAGGAGGTTAATGATTGGCAGCGCGGCACGCTAGGAGCTGAGTGTTCAAAATAAGTTTGTTTTGCTAGTGCGCCCAAGGCCCTACGCAAACCGCAGGTGGGAGGAGGGTAAACGGTTTTGATTTCATACTGTTTGTCCTGTTGTTAGGGGGTTCAGGCCCTGAGTTAAAGTCCAGTTCTAACAAGTGCTCAGCTGGGAGGGGGATGGCGTTTGTTTTTGTTAAAACGACAGCCCAGGCCCAGCTGGTCAGGCTCTTTAATTGACACAGAAAAAGCCCTAGAGATCTCCTGCAAAGCGTCTTCTGCAAAAATGAAAAACTCCTGGGTAACACCAGCCCACCCAGCAGTTCTCAAATGCAGAAACCAAGGTCCCGCGTGAGGAAAGGCGAGATGGGGTTAGAATCCGGGTCTCTGCAAGCCCTAGCAGGTTAGCTGTGGAAAAGCCCAGAATTGCTTCTTTCTGCAGAAAAAGTCTCCAACCTGCAAAGAAAACAAAAACAAAACAAAACAAAAAAACAAAGTTCATCCTAGGGCTCTGCCAAGCTCCCCAATCTCACTCTACCTCCAAGAGCCTTTCTCCTCTTTGGAGGGGCAGTTAAGAAGGTCTAACAAGGCCTTGTCAGCAGTGGAGCCAGGATCCCAGGGCACCTGTGACTTTCAGGCACAGGCCAGATATTTTTCAGTAGCAAATGCAATGGTTTTCTCTTTAGTTAAAATTCTCATGTATTGGATATTCTCTTTCACAAGAAAGAAGTCACAAGAAGAAAATCCTTCAGAGAAAGTTAGAATCACGCTTATCTCCAGGAGTTGCAGGCTCTCCCCATGACTCCCTCCATGGCCTTCCAGGGGAGAGCTGTGATCAGGGAGCATGCCATGCTCTAGGCCTGCCCCTTGGCCTCTCCTGTGATCCCCAAACCCCACATTTTCCCACCCACCTGGCACCATCTTTGCCTCCCATTCCAGGCACAGGCTCTGGGCTACTCTACCTCCAGGCCTGGGCCTCCTGTTGTCCCTTCAGATCCTTTAGGAGTGGTGTTGCCAAACTGGGAAATTGGAGGTGGCTTGTCCAGCCCCTTGCTTTATAGAGAACACTGAGGCCAGAGAAGGAAGGATATTGCCAGCTCAAAGTCACAGAGGCTATAATGGTGCATCCTGAACAAGAATTCACTTTTCTGATGCCCACACAGTCCTGCTTACCGTAAGCAAGCCCTAAGTAAATGCCTTTCTCTGTAATCTGGCTAAAACACTCTAAAATAGTAGAGCATTGCTGAATCACCTCAAGCGACAGTCATTCTTACTTTCAAGGAAATGATCCCTGCTGTGCCCTTCAGGGCAGGTGTAAGGGCAGGTGAAAGTAATAACTGTCCTGAAATTCTGAAGCTGGAGCTAGAGCGGTCTGCTCGAACAATGCCACCCTCAGCTGTTTATCCTACAGATGATGAGACAGACGTGAGAGATCATTTTAAACTTACGTGAAAAAATACACGAGCCAATCCCTATCCTGAAGCCATACTGCAAACAACCTAAATGCCCATCTCTAGGTGCCGGATACATAAATCCTGGGGCATGCTTCCACTGGAAGACAGAGAGCTGTCAACAAGAAGGAGCAACTCTGATTTTCTGATACGGAAAAATCTCTAAAATTCAAGTAAAGTGATTCAACTTAAGTAAAATCTCCTAGCTAAGTACAAATACTTAGTGTGGTACTGTTTGTGTACAATAAAAATAAGATGAATGTATGCAACTGATTCTACATTTATTGCATGTTTTGGGAAGAATACATAAATTGATAGCAATGCCTTCTTGTGGGTGGTGGTGAAAAATGTGACTGAGGGACAGACTGGTTTTCCTTGCATACCCTTTCTTAACCTTCTGAATTTGTAGATATACTTACACTGTCTATTACACTATCAATCTAAAGAATAACCAAGGGGCCGGGCGCAGTAGCTCACGCCTATAATCCTAACACTTTGGGAGGCTAAGGTGGGCAGATTACCAGAGAACAGGAATTCGAGACCAGACTGACCAACATGGCAAAACCCTATATCTACTAAAAATACAAAAATTACCCGGGCGTGGTGGCAGGCACCTGTAATCTCAGCTACTCAGGAGGCTGAGGCAGGAGAATCGCTTAAACCCAGGAGGCAGAGGTTGCAGTGAGCCAGGATCGCGCCATTACACTCCAGCTTGGGAGACAAGAGCGAGACTCCGACTCAAAAAATAAAAATAAAAAAATAACCGAGTTGAAATTAATTGATGACCTCCTTTTCTCACCACTTTCCTGTTTCTGTGGCCTTCGGAAAGTGACTTGGATTTGCCAAGCTGGCTTTTGTTCTACCTCTAAAATCTCCAAAGAGTGATGGCCCCAGCATCTCCTGCAAAAATCAAAATAAGGTCAGTGAAGTCATTGCTGTTGGAACTTTATGATTGTTTGTCATTATTTCTTTACAGAGCAGAGTTTGGCATTTGGTAAAGGAACTGACCAACAGTTTTGAATTTTTTGACATTTTTAGGGTAGATCCCTAAGCAATTTGATTTCCAGAAGAAGAATGTGTGCTCTGGATTTTCTCTCTGACTTCCTCGGTTTGCAATCCATGCCTACACCTGAAATGTTTTCTTAATGAAACACATGAAAGAGGCAATTCTTTGGTAAATATCTGGAGGCCACCTGCTGCGTGCCAGGCAGTGTACTTGGCCCTGGATTGTTGTGCACTTGCTCAGCATTCGTCCCACCCATCCTCCCTGAGGTCTTACTTCTCCTGCATGTAGTGAAAATTCGTGCCCTCAAGGATCGATTTCCCAAATGTTTTCCTTGCTTGCTTCATAGCAACAGCAAACCAAACAGCCCCCAAACGAGACAGAGCTCTCCTCCTACTCCTGACCCTCTGTCAACACAGATGGAGCCAGGCCCCTCCCTACAGGCCTGTGTAAGCCGTCTGTCCATCTGTCCATCGTGTGTGGGAGTGAGCAACCCTGCCCTGGCAGGTCAGAGTCACAGCCGATGATGTGACTGCTCACACAGCCATTTCTGGAAACATTCGTGAATCCCCAAGCCCCACTGCCCCCTGGCAGGGGTCACAGCCTGGCCTGCCTTTCTCTGTAATCTTTGGTGCTCCCAGTGCTGACTCTCATGGCTGGCTGGGGAGGCTGGGGAAGCCTGACCCTAACCCCATGACTTTGGTCTTGCTGTTCTTAGCGCCTGAACTTCCATCACTCTATTATGCTCATCAAGTCCATGGTCTCTTCCATCCATTCCGGAAACTCTTTCTTGCAGGAATCTATCCTGATATCCCCCACCTCCTACAGCTGCCCCCTCAGAATGAATTGCTCTTCCTTTCAGCTTCTCCATCTCAAGCTCCCAAGCTTCTGTCTGCATTCTTTTCCTCACCCAACAGTGACCGCAGTGGCGTGGAGGAGAGGTACTCTTCCAATGTGGGGCAGGTACTGAGCTAGGTGTGGGGGAAAGGGGTGATGGAATGCCCTACACTGAGCCACAGTCTTGCCCTCATTTAGCAGGATGATGGTCTGTCAAGGGCGGGCTACTTACAACCTACCTAGGATAAGTGAGGTGGGAAGAGACAGTAGATCTATTTGTGTCTGGGTATGTCTCCATAAGCTGCTGGCCATGGCTGGTCTGGGAGGGTAAGTGGCCTTCCCCCAAGCAGCAAAGGAATGGGGTGTTCAATGTGGGAGAATAGAGATGATGGTGGGGTGATGGCAGACAGGTGGGAAGAGTGCAGTGTGTTCAGGGAAGAGCCAGTAGTTCTACCTGCTGGGAACTGGAATAACAGGCAGGGAGTGGCAGGGGAGCAGGCACAAAGAGGCCTGGAGGCTGTGCAAAGGGGTTTAGACTCCTCGTTAAGGCAGCAGGCCACCACCACAGGGGTATAAGCAAGCTAAGAGAGTGGACATCCTTAGAAAGGAAGTTCTGGGTCAGGCACAGTGGCTCCTGCCTGTAATTCCAACACTGAGAGGCTGACATGGGAGAATTGTTTGAGGCCAGGGATTTGAGACCAACCTGAGTAACAAAGCATGACCCTGTCTCTGTGAAAATAAAAATAATTAGCCGGGCATGGTGGTGCATGACTGTAGTCCCAGCTACTCAGGAGGCTGAGGTGAGAGGATTACGTGAGCCCAGGAGTTTGAGGCTACAGTAAGCCATGATCACACCACTGCACTCCAGCCTCGGTGGCAGAGTGAGACCCTGACTCAAGAGAAAAAAAAGAGAGAGAGGAAAGAAGGAAAGGAAGAAAGAATTGAAGAAAAGAAGGAAGGAGAGAGAGAGAG
>NW_012102565.1:2405803-2476190 GCF_000951045.1 Mandrillus leucophaeus | reverse complement strand
AAGGAAGGAAGGAAGGAAGGAAGGAAGGAAGGAAGGAAGGAAGGAAGGAAGGAAGGAAGGAAGGTTGGTTCGTTCTGGAAGATCACCAGGGAGGGAACCGGCACCTGGGGACCCCTCATTTCTGCACCCCTTCCGAGCATAAGCCACACACCCAGACAGAAGCTGAGGATCGGCCATGAAGAAGGCAGAGACCCACCCTCAAAGATGTAGAGGGGGAAAAATAGTAAACAAATACTTTAACAAATGCACTGCAGCTTGTGATTAATGCATGAAAGAAAGAAAAGAGCATCAGGAAGGGGACTATGGAATGATGCTTCAGATGGGATGGCCCACATAGTGACCAAAACTGGTGAGAGGAAGAGTTAGAGACAGATAAGAAAAGCCAGAGAGCTATATATGAGGTCCAAGCCTTGGCTAAAGGCCCCTCGGACTCCCTGGAGCCACCTGCACAACCGTGTGCTTCTTTGGGAGTCATCATCGACTCTAAGGGGCCTTTGACCACCCAAAGGATGAGGACCATTCTGGGCTCAGTTATATCTTCATGGCACTACTCCTTCCTCCTATGACCCCTTCTCCATCCCTGGGGACCCACCATAAATGTCCTCGCCTCTGCACAGCCTGACTTCAGTGGCCCCCTGTGCATTCCTGATGCTTAATGTCACTTTGGGTTATACTCATGCTGAAGAGCTAAAATAAATGCTTATCTACATGTGTGTGTGTGTGTGTGTGTGTCTGTGTGTGTGTGTCACCTGGTTTAGTGAACAGGGGACAAGCACATAGATGTCCCTCGGTCCAGCACCACACAGGCACCAATAGGTGCCCCATGCCCATTTGATAAAGAACTATGAATCCAATTTCACAGGGCACTGGAATCAGAGCTCGAGAGCAGGGAGGGGAGGGGGAGCTAGTGTTTCATAAATGTTTACTGTACTGGGCATACCTCATGCCAAGCCACACAAGCCAAGTTGCCAGTAGGTCTCATCACCACCAGCTGGAGGTGAAGCCCCTTCTTCACCCAAATCAAAGCCTTTACCCTTCCTGCCATACCATACAGGCATTTTATATAGGCTAGAACCAAAAATGTCTGTATGTGCAGGGGCAACTGGGAGCATATTTTGGGAGGCAGGGATGAACAGTGGTTTGGGGTAAGTGTGGAAAGCTTTCAGTGCTAGACATGGAATTTGTATTAAATCAACTGAGCAAAAAAAAAGGTGTTAAATCAGGGACCAGGAGACCACCTGCTTCACTGCAAATTCTCTGTGCTGCGAAGAAAAGGAAACCACTATCAGTGATTCAGAAAAGGTGAGAGACACATAATCATAGCAGTCCCATTGTGTCACTCCAGGGGGTGCCTATGAATAGGGCCATACACGGCCTCTGCCAGTAATTTGATGGCACTTCATAATCCATCTGTCTTTTCGTTGTGGGAACTGTAAGAACAAGTGTTGACTATTGAACTCAACAACTCAACTCTGACAATTGTGTTAGCCCGTGAAGGGGAGGTCATGAAAGCTGGGAAGTATCAACAGCAGAGCAGCTCTGGAGCAGACTGTTTGTTTTTGTGCCTTAGGTTTCTATGTCCTAGCATGCTGCATAAAGTCCCTGGCCTCAGTTTCTTCACCATAAGATGGGGATGATGGATGTCTGGTACAAGAAAGCACTGCATGAACAGGAGCTATTGTCATCCTGAGCTGCACGGTGGCTCGTTACTGCCAAGGGCAGAGGCTGGAGAGCCTCTGGGGTGGTACAGTCACACGGGCACTTCCATCATCTGCTCTTCCCAATCCTCCCTTCATGCAATGTGCTGCTTACTCACCAGCAGCTGAAAATTGGGCAATCGATGCTCTGAAAAACAATACAAGAGTCAAGGGCAAAGTCAAACTTTCAAAGGGAAGAAATGCTGCAATCCAGGGACACCTCAGAAAGGAAGTTGTTTTTCACATGGGGGAAAAAAAACAAGGTGATGTTTTGCTTATGTTCCATGATCAACACAGGGGATGATGTAAATCTGTGCAAAGGCCCAACGTGCTGCCCTTATCTCCCAAGCTGATGAAGGGCACCGCTTGGCAAACTCATGGGAAAGTTTGAAAAAATAGCTCACGCCCACACTCCCCACTAATCAAAGTGGAAAAGTCACCTAGCTCTTGTCACGTCAACAAAACCCAGTTTCTAAACACAGGAGTAGGACAAATGTGTCCAGGCAAGAGCCTAAGGGGCCCTGTCAGAAGACCAGGGTCTGAATCTCAGTGTTGGTAGTGGAAGCCGAGGCCATCCTGAAGCATTTGCATTCAGGGTGCTGTGGGTTGGGTGAAAAAGGGCAGGTGCTCTTCATCTTCATTCTGTTGTGCTTCCCCCACATCAAGGCTGCTCAGGCCACAGACCCCTCCTAACCACTTACCTCTGTGTAAAGTGGGGTGGTTTAGACCAGGGTCACTCACTAATTGGCATTTCTACCTAGATGAGTAGAAAGGCCCATCCCCAGGCCCTACACCAACCCCAGACTCCGGCCTCTGGGGGCACATGCCATACTCTGTTACTTGGCAAGCCCCCTAGGAGAATCTGTTGTATGCTCAACTCTGAGGCCATGAGTTCACAAAGCACTTCTGGGCCCGCACTTACACAAGAAAAGTCCATAAGAAGTGAGAGATTAGGGTAATGGATACATTTGAGGGAAGAAGTGAAGAGGCAGAGCTATCATTGCTGTAGCTGGGTGGTGAGGGCCTGGCTGGTGGAGGGAAATGAGGAGGAGCCACCAGGACACCAGAGTTCCCTGTTGCTCACTCCCAGGAGACACATGCGTCTCATTCCCCCAAGAATCTTTGCCACCCATATACAAACTAAGATGATTTGGTAGATGACACTTACCTGGACCATGCATGGGCTTCAGGAAAGTCACGACTCTACTACGTTAGGCACGGTGTTGTTTGATTAACCCTGAATTCACTAGATTGTGGGAAGTGTCCATCATTTTGATGAGGTGAAAATCCCATACCAGGTTGGCCCCGTGAACTCACCCCATGAACCCCATGGGGATTCTCTCAGCAAGAAACCTCAGTGTGCTTGTGAGGCCATCAGTCCAACGCAAACACCAGGGCTGCCACTCACACAATCCACAATAGGTCACCCCACAGGGGCAGCATGCCTGGCTAATTTTTGTACTTTTAGTAGAGATGGGGTTTCACCTTGTTGGCCAGGCTGGTCTCAAACTCCTGACCTCAAGTGATCTGCCTGCCTCGGCCTCCCAAAATGTTGGGATTACAGGTATGAGCCACTGCGCCCAGTAGATACAGTAATTTTAAACCAATACTGTGTTAGGTTATTTTGTACTTAGTTGATTATTATGAAGTTTATAGTTAATATGGTTTGGCTCTGTGTCTCCACCCAAATCTCATGTAAAGTTGTAATTCCCACTGTTGGAGGACAGGCCTGGTGGGATGTAATTGGATCATGAGGGCAGTTTCTAATTGTTTAACACCATCCCCCTAATGCTGCTTGTTTGAAAGTGTGTAGTTCCTCCTCCCCACCACTCTGCCAGGTGAAGATGGTGCTTGCTCCCCCTTTGCCTTCTGCCATGACTGTAAGTTTCCTGAGGTCTCCCCAGAAGCAGCAGCCTGTTCAACCCACAGAACCATGAAGAGATTAAACCTCTTTTCTTTAAAAATTACCCAGTTTCACGTATTTCTTTATAGCAGCATAAGAATGAACTAATACAGAAAATTGGTGCCAGGAGTGAGGCATTGCTATAAAGATATCTGAAAATGTGGAAAAGCAATCCAAAAATTACGTTGGAACTGGGAAAGGGGCAGAGATTGAAACAGTTTGGAGGGCTCAGAAGAAAACAGAAGATGAGGGAAAGTTTAGAACTTCCTAAAGACTTTTTGGATGGTCATGACCAAAATGCTAATACTGATATGGACAATTAAGTCCAGGCTGAGGAGTTCTCAGATGGAGATGAGGAACTTATTGGGAATTGGAGTAAAGGTCAATCTTGCTATGTTTTAGCAGAGACTAGCAACATTTTGCCCCAGCTCCAGGGATCTGTTAAACTTTGAACTTGAGAGAGATGATTTAAGGTATCTGCTGGAAGAAATTTCTAAGCAGCAAAGCATTCAAGACATAACCTGGCTGCTTCTAACAGCATCAGCTCATATGCATGTGCAAAGAAATTATCTGAAGCTGGAAATTATTTTTAAGAGGGAAGCAGAGTGAAAAAGTTTGGAAAATTTGCAGCCTAGCCATGTGGTTGAAAAGAAAAACCCATTGTCTAGGGAGGAATTCAAAGCTGCAGAAATTTGCATAAGTAAAGATGAATCAAATGTTAATAGCCAAGACAATGGGGAAAATGCCTCCAGGGCATTTCAGAGACCTAAGAGGGCAGCCACTCCCAACACAGGCCCAGAGGCCTAGGTGGGGCAAATGGCTTTGTGGGCCAGGCCCAGGGCCCTGCTGCTCTGTACAGCCTTGGGACATGGTGCCCAGTATTATAGCTGCTCTAGCTCCAGCCATGGTGAAAAGTGGCCAAGGTACAGCTCAGGCCATTGCTTCAGAGGGTGTAAGCCCCAAGCTTTAGGGGCTTCCATGTGGTGATGGGCCTATGTGTGCACAGAGGGCAAGAGTTGAGTCTTGGGAGCCTCTGCCTAGATTTCAGAGGATGTATGGAAATGTCTGGATGTCCAGGCAGAAGTCTGCTACTGGGGAAGAGCCCTCATGGAGAATCTTTATTAGGGCAGTGTGGAAGTGAAATGTGGGACTGAAGACCCCACACAGAGGGCCCACTGGAGCACTGCCCAGTGGAGCTGTGTGAAGAGGGCCATCACTCTCCAGACTCAAGAATGGTAGATCCACTGACAGTTTGCACTGTGCACCTGGAAAAACTGCAGGCACTCAATGCCAGCCTCTGAAAGAAGATGATGGGGTTCAGCCCTGCAGTCCCACAGGGGAAGAGATGCCCAAGGCCTTGGGAGCACACCCCTTGCATCAGTGTCACCTGGATGTGAAGTCAAAGGAGATTATTTTGGAGCTTTAAGATTTAATGATTGCCCTACTGGGTTTCAGACTTGCATGGGCCCTAAAGTCCCAATTTCTCCCTTTTGAAATGGGAGCATTTATCCAATGCCTGTACCCCCATTGTATCTTGGAAGTAATTAACTTATTTTAGTTTTACAGGCTCAAGGTGAAAGGGACTTGTCTTGTCTCAGATGAGATTTTGGACTTGGACTTTTGAGTTAATGTTGTAATGAGTTAAGACTTTGGGGGACTATTGAGAAGGAATGATTGTATTTTGCAATGTGAGAAGGGCATGAGATTTCATAGGGAGCAGGAGCAGAATGATACAGTTTGGCTCTGTGTCCCTACCCAAATCTCATGTTAAATTGCAATTCCCAATGTTGAAGGAGGGTCCCAATGGGAGGTGACTGGATCATGGGAGTGGTTTCTAATGGTTTAGCACCATCCCCCTAATGCTGCTTGTTTGAAAGTGTATAGCACCTCCCCTTCCTCTCTCTCTCTCTCTCTCTCCCTCTCTCTCTCCTGCTCCACCATGTGAAGACAGTGCTTGCTTCCTCTTTGCCTTCTGCCATGATTGTAAGTTTCCTGAGATGACCCCAGAAGCAGAATCCTGTACAGCTTTCAGAAATATGAGCTGATGAAACCTCTTTTCTTTATAAATTACCCAGTTTCAGGTATTTCTTTATAGCAGTGTGAGAACAGACTAATACAATAGTTTTTCCCCACCCTGTGGTGCTTTACAAAGAGTACTGACCACTTATTTACATCCTGGGGTCAAAAGCAACCTAGAGCACGCTGATTGTGTAGAAAACAACATGTTATCTGTTGTGGTGGAGCTTCCACAAAAACATATTCAATGGAAATGGGCGCAGAGAAGGGAAATGCTGGTGGAAAATCATAACTGTAACAATGTGGGTAGAAGATGTAGTGACAGAAGGTGCTAAAAGTTGTTGAGTTTACCACATGCCATGCACTGTCTTGAGGATTTTCTACACCTTATCACAAGACCCAGCAAGGGGCTCTCATTGTCCAGGGTTGTGTGTCCCCTCCAAGGCCCATGTCAGCAAGATGACAAGAGCTGGGCTCTGAACCTAGTCCTGCCACCACTGCCACAAGCCACTGTATGTAACCCTAATGGGGTTTCAACATGGCTGACTAACAGCCATACCCAAACTGGCAGCTTGGACTTGGATCGCATATGAATTCAGAACTCGCATGTCTTGTGCAGTGAGGGGTTTGGGATTCTGTGCTGCAGAGCTTTCCTGGGATCCAATGAAGAGAATGTGTTGGGCTCTAGGCTCGGACCTGGGAGCTTGCAGGCACATGCATGGCTTCTCCCCTGGTGGCTATCCAATCATGGCCATGACAGGAGCTGACAGCTGCCACCCAGTGCCAGGTTAACACCACTCTGTGGAAACACACTTTGGTTTCTCAATTATATTATTCCCATACGCAAACAAAATATCCTTACACCATGCCAAAACCAGGATACCTATGTGCCAGGAGATCACAGAGACCTGAGATTCAGGAGGTCAGGGCGACCCTTAAATCAGGAGGTCAGGGCAACCCTAGAGTCAGGAGGCAACTCTGGGGACCTGGAGGTCAGAAAACCCTGGGGTTGGCCTGATGGGCAGAAGGGGCCCTGGGGGTGGCCTGGCTAGTTTTGTGCTGCATTTTGGGAGATGAGATGGGGTCCGGGCAAGGTCCTTAGCAGCAGTGTGATCTCAGGCAAGTTGCCTGATAGCTCTGTGCCCCAGTTTTCCCATTGGCAAATGGAACAGCACCTGCCGCAGCAAATTTTTCTGTATCAGTCCTTGTGATAGAAAATAATTACACTATGGGAGGTCAGGGTTCCTCACCGGGGAAGAGGGTTGTCATGGTAGTTATCTGAGATCCTGTTTTCTTCCTTGGACTCAGCCCTGTGCTCAGGAGGGCCCTCTGGGAAAGTCATTGTGATTTTTTTGTCCTCTACAAGATTCAACATGGCCTCACCCTGATGGCTCTCTGATGCTATCTGCCCCTCTCTCCTGCCCTCTGACCCCTTCTAACCAGGACACACTCTGCTGTCCTCTGACTCCCCAGCATACTCTCCCAATTGTAAGGTCTGATCCTTAATTCCATCAGCAAAGTCTCTTTTCCCATGCGACAGAACAGATTCACAGGTTCAGGGGAATGGGGCATGGTCATCTCTGCAGGCCACTGTTCTGGGGCCAAGTGATACTTCTGACAAATACTTTCCAGGTGCATCTGTTTCATCCTTGCCTGGGACTGGTAAGGTCTTACGACAGGGAAGTTAGACTCCTACACTTTCAAAAGTAATTCAGGACTCCAGTCTAAGAACAAACCACTCTGTCCTCAGTCACTCCCAGGTGGCACAGTGCAGGGAACAGAGACCTGAGCAGGAGCCGGGACCAAGCAGCCCCTGCTGCTTCACTCCAGTACTCTGGACAAGCCTCTCCCTCCTGCTGCCCTCAGGTTCCCCATCTGGAAAATGAATTGACTGTGCTAAGGGAGCTTTCCTTTCAAAAACTCTTATTCATTAGGTGTTGTTTTTAGAAAAATGTGAAGCAATTAAGTGATGTTAAAGTTTATCCATCATCCTGCCATCTGGATATCACCAATGCTACCATTTCTGTGTGTCTCTTTTTGTATATGTGTGTACATATGTGCCTGTGTCGATTTTGTTCTTTTTTTTTTTTTTCTTTTTTCTTTTTGACTGAAGCCTCCTCCTCCCAGGTTCAAGCAATTCTCGTATCTCAGCCTCCTGAGTAGCTGGGACTACAAGTGCACACCACCATGCCTGGCTAATTTTTGTATTTTTAGTAGAGATGGGGTTTCACCATTTTAGCCAGGCTAGTCTCGAACTCCTGACCTTAGGTGATCCACTCGTCTTGGCCTCATTCTAATTTATTTCATCAGTGTGCTTTTCCTGGCTACGCACACTGCATCTACTTGAGCTCTTAAAGGTAACACTCCATGGCTACCAGTAACAGGAAATAGGGTACGACTCAGTTTGATTATCTCCTCACATACTCATACAAGTGGAATTGCTGGTTCAAGGCCATCCATACTTTTAAGTGTATCATACGTTAACACTAACTTGCACTCCAGAAAGGCTGTACCCCAAGAGCCCCACCCCCAGGGTAGAAGACTTTCAAGCCATCCTCAGCACTTGAACCTGGGGCCAGTCACCCGGCTGTGTTGCTCTGTGCCAACCAGGACAAGCTGGGATGGGTCTCGTCGGGGTCTGCTCTCTGACAAACCCTCTCTAGCGCTCTCTGAAGCCTCAGGAAGAACCCATGATTCAGGGATCTCAACATCTGTTGCCACTTACTGTTCTGAAAGCAAATAGTAAGAGGGTGAGGGTGAGCATCCACTGCAGGCCTCAGCTCTGCATGCTGCACACAGGCCTGGGTGCTGAGAGCCCCTTAGCTCTGCAGCCGTGCCTCCTCATTCAGGTTCCTATGTGCAGATGTTTCAGAGCTGGGAAAGCCCTCACATAGTATTTCATTTTACAGAGAAAGGAGAGAGCCAGAGACAGCATTCGTTCACCAAAATCACACGGCAACTTAGTGGCAAAATTTAGAAAAACAATCCAGAGTAGCAAGGGTTAGAAAGCACTTATTTTGGAGTCAGACGGTCCTGGGTTCTTGTCTTGGTTCTGCTAAATACCACTAGGTGAGCTCCAGCAATTTGCCCCACAACTATGGGCTTATTAAAACAGGCTTACTGGCCGTACATGGTGGCTCACACCTGTAACCCTGGCACTTCAGGAGGCCAGGGCGGGTGGATCACGCAGAGTTCGAGACCAGCTTGGGCAACATGGCAAAGCCTGTGTCCACAAAAAAGTACCAAAATTAGCCAGGCATGGTGGCACACACCTGTAGTCCCAGCTACTTGGGAGGCAGAAGCAGAAGGATCCTTTGACCCCGGGAGGCGGAGGTTGCAGTGAGCCGAGATCACATTGTATTCCAGCCTGGGTTACAGAGCAAGGCAAGACTCTGTCTGAAGAAAAAAAAAAAAAAAAAGGTAAGTAAATGAATAATAAAATAAAATAGGCCTACTAAACATTTTGCTTTGGGGTTGTTAAAAAACTGAGATTATGTCTAAGAACAAACTACCACAGATCATTCTAGTCATTACTAAGCTTCTGAATTGCTCTTTTTAGTTTTATCCTCCAAAAAACGTAAGGCATGGTTAGAGATTACTATTAGTATAGGTCAGCTTTAGTATAGATTGGCAAAGATTAATTTACCATTACTCTGTGGCACATGTTGCCTTTCATTCGTGCAGTGGTTCCTAAGTGGACCTGCAACAGAGCAGCACCTGAGAGTCGTTAGGTGATACCAATCACGGGTCCCTGCGCAGGCCTGCCCAATCTGGAACTGGGGCTGGCCCATCGCTCCGTGCTCTATCTAACACGCCCTCCCCTCCCGAAGGTTCTGAGCAGCTCAAGTTTCAGAAGCACTGAATGAAGGACTGGTAAGCAGTCTTCTGCAGAGAAACATAAATGGCTGTGGGTCCTCTCAGCTTTTCTTGATATGGAAATGTGTTTCTTTTTTTTCAGTTGCCTTGTGGATTGAGTTGGGGTGGTGATCGCCATTCCTTTAGGTTGTTGTGATGCTGCACATCAAACAGTATTTGGCACAGGTGGCTTATTGCTGGGGGCTGGGCGGGGGGGCCACAAGTGCCCAGCCAGCCTTCACTTCCCGCAGGCTCAGGTGCACACAACAGAAACCAACAAGGGGAAGGCCTAGAGGGCAAGGAAAACCTGCCCCACACCTGCGCAAAGGCGTGGCCATCAGGCTAACTCGGGCTCAAGTGGGCTGCTGCACACCTGCCTGGGCCTAAGTGGGGACACAGCAGGTATTTCTCGGCGCTGAGGGCCACAGGGTGAGCGCTACAACTGCCCACTTGGAAGCTAGCCCCAGAGGCAAAGCAGGATGGAGCCTGGGGTGCAGGTAGGTGGGGAGGCGTGCAGCCTGGGAATGAGATCTAGTTGAATACAGTAAGAGGTGGTAGGTGAGTAGGAAGGGAAGGCACACAAGGCTGCCTGAGCAAGAGGTTGGGTGAGGACTGGCTTTAGGCCTGGCCCTGTCCTGAGCTGGCACAAAGCTGTGGCCTGGTCCTGGCTGCCTGTGGGTTGGGCAGACCAGGCACTAACACCCTGGGGGCCTCGGGAGCCTTGCCCAGAGTCTTCTCTTGATGCCCATGTCATGGCCTGCAGGAGAGATCTTCTGCCAGAGCCTCTGGGCCTCCACATCTCCCCAGCCTGGGCTCTGAGGCCCCAGGTGTGTCCCAGGCCCTCCAGGTTCCCCAGAGCCCATGCACAATCTCAGTGACATCAGGTGGGGTCAGGCATTGTCCTGAGACACTGGGCATTGGTCCTCCTCCATCTCCTGCGTTGGCCTGTCTCATGAGGCCTTTGGAACCTCAGCATTAAGAACCACCTTAGCCACAGCCCTTAGGGAAAGCCAGGCCACCAAGGGGACCAGCAGCCCCAGGGCACAGTGACAGGACACCTCATGCTCTAGATGCAAAAGGAAATGCCGTCCTGCAGAAGTAGATCACAATCCGACCTGAAGTTAAAACCTGTCCTTAGCACCCTGCGTTGCAAACAGCTCTGGAGCCTACAGCTCCACCTGCTGGATGGAGAAGTAACTCCTCTCCCAACCCAGCCGCCCTAGGCACCCCATTCTTAGTCTCCCTGTGTCTGGGCTTCTTCGTCAGAGAAGTAGGGATTCTTTTTCTATTTTTTATTTATAAATAGAAAATGCACGTGTATGGTTTCAAAAGTGATCAAAGTATAAGATCATAAAGTTTCAAAAGCATAAAATGCACATTGACCGCTGCTGTCCTCCAGCCCTTTCCCCACCATAAGGAAATGTTGTTTCTAGCTGCTTCCAATATCCTTCTATAGAGTAACTCTCTAGAAGGGGACTTGGTGTCCAAATAGAATACTAACTTACAAATTCGAGTGCTACCAAATGGCCCTCCATAGAAGATGTTCCAGTTTCCCAATTGCCTTCCATAGAAGATGTTCCAGTTTCCTCTCTGTGTTGTCTAAAGTTTTCATACTTCTAAATTTTTGAAGTCCAATAGATAAAAACAAATGGGAATTTGGTTTCATTTTGATCTGCATTTTTATTACTGAGAATGAGGTTCAGAATGTGTATACTGAAGGACCAGTTTCTATGAGCTGTTAAGAAACTTTGTGGATTTATCCATCAGGTTGTTGGATGTTTTTCTAAATAGGAAGATTCACTGCTTGTTTATCTTTTATAGAAATTGTGGTTCGTCTTTTATCTTTGCATTGGTGTATCTTTTTTCTTTCCTTTTTTTTGCAGAAGTTTTTATAAGTTTATATGTAGTCCAGTTCTTTTCTTTTATGGCCTCTATGTTGTGAGTCATAGCAAAGCCTTACATAAGTTTATAGATAATGCACTGCTAGTTCCTTCCAATACTGTTATGGCTTTCTTGTCTACATGTAAGTCTTTAATCCACTAAGAACCCGAATTTGTTTCAGATTTTTTAATTTTTTTGGTTTTTTTTTTCCTGGTAATTTGTGAATTTTTAAAATCTTAGATTCCTTGTCATTTATTTTAGTGTAAGCCATGAGTTAGAGGGACTTGGCTTTGCTGTTATTGTTTTTTTCCTAAGTGGCCAACCAGCCAGAAAGAGCATGTGATGAAAGAGAACAAAAACACATTCTTATCATTTGAGATGTACCTTTTGCCAAATGACATCACATGCATGTCTGGGTCATCTGTTCTGGGCATGTATTTATAAAACAATACTAAATGGTTTTCTCTGTAAGCTTTCAATATATTACAATATTTTATCAGAAAACATCAAATTATCAACATTTAATTACTGATTTTTAGATCACTTATATAAATAAGTTAGTTAAAAGTAGTTTCTGTTACTAAAAATGTACTTGTATTACCTTGCAGTTTCTGTTTGATAAAAGTCCCAGTCTGTCTTCTCACCCCCATTTCTTAACTTTACTCTGAGATCTCGATCTCTTTTTTGAAGTTGAAGAATTTAAAGTCTTTCCAAATGCTGATTATCCTCCAAGTAACAAGATAATCTTCTATGGAATTTTGATTTTTTTTTTTTTCTTCCCTGTGATCTAGCATGGGCTTAAAAAGGTGAATTAGTCTCAGTTACTACTTTCTGTTTTTCTGTATTTTTTTCCTAGGATTTCACTCTATGAATGTTGATGCTGTATTGTCTGTTGTAATCATAAAAGCTATGCATTTTGTTTTTATTACACTATGCTTCCAGTTTTGGTCTTGTTTAGTGTATTTTGCCATAAATTCAACCTTTCCCAATATAAATATTGATGTCCACATTTTTTCATTTGTACTTCTATGGCATTATCTTTGCCCATAATTCTACTTTGAAGCTTTCTGCAGTACTTTGTCTCAGATATGTCTCACTGTATGCAATGTGTAGTTGGATTTTGCGTTCTAATCCAATCTCAGTGTTTTAATAGGTGAATTTATTGTTTGCTTTTATTAACATGGCAAATGTATTTGGCTTTTAGTTCTTTTAGCTTACCAAAGGAGTCATATCGATGGTAAATAAATACGTGAAAAGATGTTCAACTTCATTACTCATTACAGAAATGCAAATCAAAACCACTATGCAAGATGCTGCTCGTGCAAATGAGATGCCACTACTAGCCTGTCAGAAAACATTTTTAAAAATTAAAACTTGGCAGTGCCAAATGTGGGTAAGAACGTGGAGTAACTGCCGGCTGCAGTGGCTCACGCCTATAATCCTAGCACTTTGGGAGGCTGAGGCTGGTGGATCACCTGAGGTCAGGTGTTCAAGACAAGCCTGGCCAACATGGCAAAACTCTATTTCTAAAAACACAAAAATTAGCTGGGTGTGGTGGTGCATGCCTGTAATCTCAGCTATTCGGGAAGCTGGGGCAGGAGAATCGCTTGAACCCAAGAGGAGGAGGTTGCAGTGAGCCAAGATTATGACCACTGCACTCCAACCTGGGTGAGAGAGTGAGACTCTGTCTCAAAATAATAATAATAATAATAAAATGTGGAGCAACTAAACTGTAAAGCAGCAGTTTTTCAACTTGCCTGTACCATTCTTCCAACCCACCAGCAATGTAAGGGGTGCTGGTTGGTGGGATGGAAGCATGATGCAGGCACGCTGGAAAGCAGCTTGGCAGTTTCTGATGCTGACTCATGCTCTGGAGTAAATCCTATCCTTCAGGTTATTCGGAGTTCACACAAATCCATTTTTAAGGGTTTTGCTGAAGGAAACAATGTACAAAATAAACATACCCCCAAGAGCGACACAGTAGAAGCTCTGTAAATGGTCATGATCAACTCATCATCCCAAAAGGAGGAGGCACTCCCTCCCTCCTTTCCAGCCAAGCCTGAGGGGTTTGGGATGTGAAACCAGACCTCCACAGAACAGTTGTTCCTGGGGAAGCCTTGGTTTCACCAACTCCAGTTCACACCTCATTGTTGCTGCTTCTGTTTCAGGCCAATAAACCTTCTGGGTTTGAGTATTTCCTCTGGTGACTTGACTACAATCATACTTACCTCATAAGAATGCTATAAGAAATCAATGAGAACAGATTTTAAATGTTCCAGCACACTGTACTGAATAGATAGTTCCAAGAAGAACCTTCCCTAGACCACATTTTTTTTCTAACCTCTTCTGCCCTGGCCTCATTCTAAGGCCTTGGTGGGAAGTTAAACACATAGCTCTTTCTATACTGTCTCATTATGCCACAACCAAATATTCTATTGTGCATGTTTTGTTCACAAGAGTCAGTGGGAAATCATCAAGGATGTGGAAAACTATGTAACAACGTGTATTATGATTCCATTTATGCAGATGCCTAAGTTTTCTCCTTTATATGTGGAATGCATGTATCATATTTGCTTACACGGAAATATGCTGGAAGGAGAGGTAACACGTTGCTAAAGGAAGCTACCTAGAGGGAGAAGGACTGGAGAAAGGTTAAGACTGGACTTTCAACTGGACTTTCTAGTATAAGTTGTTTGTTTCTATATTGTTTGACTTTAACAAGATGATTCACGTAGAAAATGAGAGCTGTGTTTAAGTGCTGCAGCCCCTTCCCCTGAAAGCTGAGGGGAGGGTGGTTGAGGAAGGGTCCCCCCAAGAGTGGATGCAAAAACCATGTCAGAGTGCTGGCTTTGAAGTATACAGAACTCATCTCCTGGGACGACGTCAGACTCTTTCCATTCTTTGTCCAGCCATCTGTGCTCTGAAGAGTGAGGGGAGCCCCGAGGCCTCACATTGGGGGTGAGGCGGGGGAAGTCACAGGCCAGGGACTCTGGCTTCTTCTTAAATGCAATTTTCACTATCTCTTCTATGTCAGCCAGTCCCTAAGATGGCCATCGGTGACCATCACAATTTGGTAGTCATACCTTTGTGGGGTTCTCCCACATTGAAGAAAACTGACTAGTGCAAGCAATAGGTTTTGCAGAAATGAAGGAGTGTGACTTCTGAAGTTAGATTATACAAACACATTGCAGCCTCCATGCTGTGTTCTTTTGGCCCAGTCTCCCTGGAGGAGACTAGTTCTGTATCTGGAGGACACTCAACTAGCCCCTGGAGAGGCCAGGCAGAAATAAACTGAGGCCTCCCACCAATAGCTAGCACCAAATTGCAGGGCATGTGGGTAGTGAGCCACCTTGGCATAGACCCTCTGTCCCCAGTCAAGCCTTCAGATGCATGAAGCCAATACCTCAATGACAGCCTCATGGGAGACCCCAAGCCAGAATTGCCCAGAGAGGCTGCTCCCAAATTCCTGACCCATAGAAATTACAATTACAGATGTCTGGTGTTTCTTTTTGTTTGTTTTTGGTTTTTTTGTTTCTGTTTTTTTGTTTTTTTTTTTGAGATGGAGTCTCTGTCGCCCAGGCTGGAGTGCAGTGGCGCAATCTCGGCTCACTGCAAGCTCTGCCTTCCAGGTTCACAGCAGTCTCCTGCCTCAGCCTCCTGAGTAGCTGGGACTAGAGGCGCCCACCACCACGCCCGGCTACATTTTTGCATTTTTTTTTAGTAGAGACTGGTTTCACCGTGTTAGTGAGGATGGTCTCGATCTCCTGACCTCATGATCTGCCTGCTTCAGCCTCCCAAAGTGCTGGAATTACAGGTGTGAGCCACGGCACCCAGATGTCTGTTTTAAGTCACTAAGTTTTGGTGTATTTGTTACCCAGTAAATAACTAATAGACTTTCCCACCACTTTGGATGAATATTCCTAATCCATCTCAGGTTTAAAGCAAGTGCTCATCTATCTCTTTGTTCTAAGAGGAACTTAGCTCTCTATTACTTCACCATCATTAAAATGCTTTCTAGCTGTGCCTCCCCCAAAATTAACTACCACATAATCCTCTCTATGCACAAATGCGTACAATAATTTAGCAAAGTGGTGATGTCCTTGAACTTATGACACAGGTGTCAGCCTGGGAAGAAGCCACAAGCCAGTCCTGAGCAGGCAGACTCCTAGGTGCAGTCCTCAGGCTTTCACCTTAGACTGGAGTGGACCTGTTTTCAGGAATGCTGATGTGCTTTTCTGAGTCTCTCCCAGGTACATTCTGCATTCTTGTGATTGCTGGCTCTGTCCAGGCAATGGACATGCACTTGCTAATCATACACTATTGGCAGGCATGCACCAGGAAATGTCAAAATCATTCCATTTTTAACATTCTCTTCTTTTAGAAAAGTTCCAGTTTTTTCTACACCCTGAATGACAGTGGCTTCCTTAATAGATTTAGGATGTCATAGCCTGCAGCAGACATTGTAACTGGGCACTGTTACTCCTACTACCAAAAAATAAATGCAGGAAATTGTTCCATTCAAGTGGGATTAAACATAAAATGAAAAACCTGGTATTGCTTTGGCAGTTACCTCAATTGGTAGTAAATCAGCCAGATGTGCAGAGATGCCAGTTAGGAGCGTGCATGTGTGTCTGAGACACCGAGAGATCATTACAAAGCAATTGGACAACTCAATCTGCTGTCAGGTCACTTTGACATGGACAGACTTCAAGGGGCACTGCAGAGGCACATACCTTATGGTGAACACAAATGTGCTTGCCGGGTATAGTTCATCAGTATCTGAGAAAAGGGTGTGAGTGCAGGAGCATGATCCACTTAAGGCATTCTTTTGGAAGAAAACATTGACTATGATGGAATTGCTACAGTCCCTCCTGGGGCTCGGGGTTGGGATGTTACCTCCAGGGCATATACCACCTACTGCGAGCCACCTGCCCAATGAGCTTCACCTGTTCATAAAAATACTACAATATCTGTCAGCAGTTTTACCTTTTTATGTTGTGAGTTGACAAGTCAGGATGATTTCATTGACAACGACTTACAGATTTTTCCTGTTGGAAAAAAATTTTTACCAGAATGTTATCTATGCTTCAATCCTGTTCTTGAAAAATACATCTCTGACGCTTACTGTTTTGACAATAATAACATCCATGAAAAGGCAAGCACAGAGGGGTGTGGTCTAGCCCTGTGCAGGGTTCCATCTCAGGGCCTGCAGTTCTGCCCCTGTGTTCTGCACACTCCCTTATCTGGGTGACAACTCGGGTCTGCCTCATGGGGCTGTCATACTCAAGTGAGAATGTGCCTGGGGTCAGAGTTTAATGCCTGTCTCAAGGCTCCCCACGACCTTCTAGGACTCAAAACTCTGTTTTTACTTTGCAGGATCCAGGATTGAGCTCCTCCGAGGATGACAGCCTCTTTCTAGCGACCAGCAGCCCCACCTTGAGAAAGCCCCTGAAACACAGCACCCCTGAGGAGGGAGCTCTGGGTGGGACCACAAGACCATTGGGAGGTGCCTCCTATCTCAGTGGGTCCCCAGTGCCTGCACACTTCTCTCAGGACCTTGCATCCCACCCGGCAGGGGTCAGCCCTCCAGCCACTGTCAGGAAAAGGAGGCTTTCTACTATCCGGGCCTCCAAGGAGTCCAGCTTGGATCTCTCAGCTCCTGGGGAAGAGACGCCCACATCAGCCTCGTTAGCCCAGCAGCAGAAGCAGCAAAAGCAGCAGAAGCAGCAGAAGCAGAAGCAGAAGCAGAACCAGAAGCAGCTGCAGCAGCAGCAGCAGCAGCAGCAAGAGTCCCTCCGGGCAAAGAGCTGGCATCAAAACCCTGGATTGCCTGGGATCCTGAATACAACTGGGAGGAAGAGACGAGACCCGAAGAAGCGGGCAGCTGCGGTATGCATTATCCCTGTCCCTGTCCCCATCCCTTACCCCCAGGAGTTCTGGGTCCCTGTGAAAGATTAGGAGAGGGGGCACTGCTTGGGCCATGGAGCGCTCAACACCCTCCTTCTCCCAATTAATGCTCCCATGATGTGGCACCAGGGGCCAACACACTCATACTCTGCACATGAGGTCACCTGGGACAGGACCAAGGTCGTCCAGCCTTTCTGACACCTGCTGCTGCCCTGTCCCAAGATAGCTTTTGGCTCTGAGGGCCCCCGCGACTGATGCTGCCTGTGGTGAACGTGAGCTTCCTGGCCTCGTGGTCTGGCATCCACATCCAGGCTGCCACTGGCTGACTGCTTTGTCATTGCTCTTTAGCTCACAGGAGTCTGGGTGGTGACTCTTTCAGCTTTGGGGGCTTTGCAGACATATCGGGGTGACAGGGAAGGCCTGATATGTCATTTTGTTACAGAGTAGCAGAAAACAGCCTATTCTAGTGAAACTCTGCCCTCTGAGCGTCTTCCTATGCTTTGAAGAGGGAGCTGTTAACATTCCTGGAGCACTTCTGCATTTCTAAGGCCCTGGCTAGGGTGGCTCTGGTGTCTTCCCGGGGGCCACTGTGACAGGGATGTCCCACCTTCACCATAGCCAGGTTTGTAGGCCCTTGCCACAGCTGGAGAACTAGCAGGGCACACACTGTCCGAGACCCACTTTTGTCTCTCAGAGGCCATCCTCTTCCTTTGCTGATTGGAGATGCTGTGAAGCTCAAATGACCCAATGAGAAGATGATTGCAAGGGCTCTGATCCCCAGGGTAGCAGGCAGTTGGGAGGTGCGCTGGCCCTCTCCTGGCAGAATTCTGCCTCCTCGCCCAGTTGCTGGTTTAGCCTCTGACCTTGTTCTAGTAGCTTCCTGAGAAGGGGCACTTTTCCAGCCAGCAGGCTGGGAGCCCTTTCTCAGAACCGGAAGGCCCTGTGTGCCCCTGTCCCCGACTCCCACCTGCCCAAGCCTCTCCAGGTCCCTTTTGTGGTTCTTGGTGGTGCTGAGTTTCATTTTGGAGTGAGTAGTCTTGCCTCAGGTGCTGGACACTCCCTGGGCCCGTCTGATTCTGTGAGACCTTCCCATACTTTTCCTTCCTAACCTCGGGCTCCGTATTCTTTCTCTGTCTGTGATCCTCTGCAGTTGGATGTTGGACATCCTGATTAATTCTCCGAGTTTCTTTTCTATTTGCTATTTAGCCCTTTCTTCTACTTTTTAGGAGAGTTGCTCAGTTCTATCTTCCAAAGGTACTGCGTGGTGATGTTATTTTCTGGGGTATCTTCCTCGCCGCACTCCCCCATGTTCTTTACCCTGGCTTGCTTGCTGTCTTCTCTCATCTTCTGAGGGTGCTGATTTTGCAGTGGATTTTTCCAGCCTCTCTTCCATGCCCTGCTGTCCTGTGGCTGTGCCTGGCTGCTGCCTCCCATTTGAAGAGGCCATCACGGGGCTGAGTGGGAGTTGATGGAAAGTCCCGACTTCTGAGTGGGAACTGTCCACCAAGGGCCACCCGGGGGTTAACTGCTTCTTCACTGCACCGTATCTGCCACCTCTTGCTAGTCAGCATCCTCATGCTGCCAGGGGAGGTGGGACTGGCTGGGGTATTCTGGGAGCTGAAGGTAAGAAGGGGTCTGAAGGTCTTACCATGGGTAGAGCTTGTGGGGAACAACAACCCACGTGGAACCCATGTTGTGGATGCTCCCGATGGAGCATCCCAGCTGCCCCCAGCTGAGCCTGGATCCCCACGAGGCCCCTCTGTGTGATCAGAGGCTATTGCTTCTTCCTCAGTCGCTGTGACAAACTGAGTTTCTGGGAGTCCAGACAGGCAGTGCCTGCACCACACAGCCCTCTGAGAGCCTCAGCTCTCAGCAGCCTCCCTGGAGGTCACCCTCTGTGGACGGACATGAGCGCTGGGCACTAGGAAGGCAGCCCCCACCTCGGGAGGGGGGGGCACTGGGAATTCACTGGTCCTCCTACCAGATGATCACCTGATCTTGCAGACCCCAGCCTGGCCCTCTCTGCCGGCCAGCAGTAGTGTTTGGAGCCTTGGCCACTCCATCTCTGCTCCAGGACGCCCCCTGGTGGCTTCTACTGGCTCAGGCTCAGGCCTTCAGCTCTTACAGCTGGCCCTCTGGAGGCTCCTCTCATTCCTTATTCTCAGTCCCGTGGGTTTGCTTCTGTCTTACACTTTGGGGGCATTAGAAAGATGCTGACCACTGACCCATGGTGGGCCTGCCATTGTTGACCAGTGGACCCCAGTCACACTCCATGTGATCTGGCTCAGTCATCCGAAATCCCCAAGTTCCAGCCTCTACTCCATCCTGGCATTGTGTTTAGTGTCAGGAGTTTACCCATCCTCGTCTTCCCTGTGCTGAATTGGGGAGGCCTCCTTTGTTCCCTGTGCAGCTGCCCTGAGCACCCTCCTAGAAGAGGGGGCTCCAGAGAGCACAGTTACAAAATCCCATCTAGACTGACCTATGCACCTGCTCCCATGCAGGCTTGTCTACTCCATGCTCGCAGCCTGTCTGCCCCATCCCTGGCACTTTTTGTCCCTGTCCCCTCCTTTGTCAGACACCTCATCGGCACCTTACCCCATTCATCTATACACTCGTCTGTCTTCACACCAAGCGTGGGCCCTCTGGGTGGCACAGTGCCCCATATGAAGTATGTTTGAAGCACATAAGCAGAATTATATAGGGTTGGCTGGGCCAGCTGCAGACCTTGAGCAGGCATTTATTTTCTAAAGCACATTTTGCAGCAGAAGAGCTTGTCTCCAGTAAAGATGGATGCTGCTATGGGGTGATGCCTTTCCTTTAAACAGATGGAGCGAGTGCGACAGTGGGAGATCTACGTGCTTCAGAACATCGAGGAAGCCACCCAGCACGAGCTCACCATCGAAGACGACTGAGTGCTTGGTGCCAGGACAGGAAGGCAGGGTGCTCCAGAGCTGCCTGCCTCGGGCTGACTTAATCATCCACATGGTGCCCTCCTTGGGCTGGCCCCCAATGTTGTTGCCCTTCTCCGTAGGGTGAGAAGAAGGGGTTTGAGAAGATCCTGTTACTTAGATTATAAATGTGTTTCTGGGAGGCACGGACATTGAGGTGGGTCAGCAGAGGCGGCAGGTTAAAGAAGACAGAGCTCTGCACGGTGTATAACTTGAGCCCTGGGTTTTCTACTGCCCAGTTCTAGCCTTGGGGACAACTCTCTGCTTGTCTGAGCCTCAGCTTCCTTACCTGAAACATGAGGAAACCCCATCCCAGACTGATGAAAAGAGTGTGGAACTGATGTCTAGGCGACGGCAGCCGTAGCCACTCAGCCCTCTCAGGAAAGAGTTGGGCCAATGCCCTGTGAGCATATTTGGGATAGCAGGATTGAAGGCCTGAGGCAGGAACTGGAAAGAAAATCTCTGCACTGGATGGTGGGTTTCCAGCCCTATGGTCACGGTGGTCTCATTGGAGCACCAATGGTGAGGGACATATGTTTCCTTCCCTTATGTGGAGAGGGACCAGGTTTTGAGAGGAGGGGAGTGCCCATAGTCCCACCCATAGAGGGTACCTACCTCTTTCCTCAATAGGCTGTAGGAGAAACCAGACTATGGGATCCCAGGATGTTTGCAGATAAAGACAAGCTCAGGGGAACTCAGAGGCTAGTCCACCCACACTGCATGGATGGGAAGGCTTCAGGAGTCACCACACCTGGTATCAGGGGCAGGGTAGGTATTCTAGTGAGCCTGAAATGCCACTCTAGGAAAGCCCCGAAACCGTAATTCTCACCTGGAAGGCATTCTGGAAATCTGAGGATGCTGGCTGTGCTTGTTTTGGTGGGTGGGGCTAGAGGAACTTAACCTCTAGCAGTTGCATGGGCCAACCCCCTACACTCTCCCTCTCCAATGCTTGCTCCCTGCTAAACATCAGGGTCCCACCCAAGTGATCAGTAATATGAAGGTAATACATATTGTAAGGAAGAAGAAAGAGATGTCCAGGCAGCTTCAGTTTAACACAAAGCCAGTATCAAATCTCCCAAGTACAGACATCTTAGCAAGACCTGTTTGTGTGGACATGTTATGGTTACTAAATACAGAGCTAGTGTTTATTCATATAAATGTTTGCATCCTCCACTCTAAAATGTTTGCTTTTTTCTTCCTAAAAAGAATGTATACATTTCCAGCCTAGTCCAACACTGCCTCCCTTCAAATGTGTGGCAGGTGGGCTGGCATCTAGAGTCAAAGTGAGAAGGGCAACCCTTAGATGAAATCTCAGACTGGCTTAAAAGATGGGACATAATAGATTCTAAGGGCATGTGAGGTCTAGGATGTTCAGTTTTAAGAGACAGGTAAAAAGTTTAGATCTGCAATGTGGGTAGAAAATATTCCTGATCAATAATTGGGTTCTCCCTGGAAACACCCACATTTCTTTGGAGGTTTCCAACAGAGAATGAGATTCTTCACAGGAGGGATTAGATATAGCAGCTGCAGTTAGATAGTAACTTCACATTTCATTGGACGTTCTATATGAGTGATAAAAATTTATTTACTGTGTAATGTGTTTAAACATTTCTAAGTTTTATGAACTAGTTTACTTTTTTTTAATAACTATTATAGACTATTGGGTTATAAAATTATTCATTTAAAAAATGTTTATTTTATAAATTAAAGAGTACAAAGAAGCAGAAAAAAACTGCCTATAATTGCACACCATAGAGATACATGCATCAGAGTAATTCTTTACAGTCTTTACTATTAAAAATAAACTGTTTTCATGAGAACTATTCCCGTGGTCTGTGTTTGATGCAAAGTGATTCAGGCATGTAGTCATGTGAATTCTATCTCGTTTTTCAAAGAATGAAATTCAAATTCAAAATGAGACCCTGGAGGAAGAAAAATAATGTGACTCTGGGGAAGTGTGTCCTTGAAAGATGGGGAATTACCAGCACTCAGAAGAATGTTTTCACATATAAGACGATTTCCTACACATCCTGCATCTTCTACGTATTAGCAAAATGTACTTACTATGTTTTTACATATTTGGAGTATATGCAGTTATCCATAGGCACTCTAAAGTGTTCAAAATGCAATCTCTTGGATATTTCACAAATAAGATGGTGCACAGTGCATGTTCCATCCATGGGAAGATACCTACAGGAAGCAGTTAAAGCCAGAACAAGTCTTGCTGCCCCAGCGCCTAGACATGCCTATGGAACTGAGTCTCTGGCTGCTACAAAGCTTTCCAAATTCTTGGGGACAGGAGGCGATGAGAAATTTGGAAAGGGAGACAGGGCATTCTCAGACTGAGGGACGTGGGGAAATGAGTGCTGCCTGCTTATGTTAGACATAGGGCAAGATTTCTAATTTAACGATCATCTTTGAGGAAAATAATAAACAGGTAAACAATAGCCCTGGCAATGACATCAACAATGCTCACTTAGAGGTAAGCATAATGTAACTTGCAGCACTTATTTGGGATAAAATAGATCCTAACTCTCACTGTGTATGTGAACCCGTATATTTTGCAGAAAATGAGATTTTGAAACTTGTCAGGCCTCTGAGCCCAAGCTAAGCCATCATTATGCCCTGTGACCTGTACGTATACATCCAGATGGCCTGAAGCAACTAAAGATCCACAAAAGCAGTGAACATAGCCTTAACTGATGACATTCCACCATTGTGATTTGTTTCTGCCCCACCCTAACTGATCAATGTACGTTGTTATCTCCTCCACCCTTAAGAAGCTTCTTTGTAATTCTCCCCACCCTTGAGAATGTACTTTGTGAGATACCCCCGCCCCCGCCCCTAAAACATTGCTCCTAACTCCACCACCTATCCCAAAACCTGTAAGAACTAATGATAATCCCACCACCCTTTGCTGACTCTCTTTTCAGCCTCAGCCCGCCTGCACCCAGGTGAAATAAACAGCCTTGTTGCTCACACAAAGCTTGTTTGGTGGTCTCTTCACACGGATGCGCGTGACAAAACCTATGAGGAAAGGAAGTGCATTCTTGTACAGTTTCTATTCAACTTAAAATGCCCACAAACTCCTCTTATCTTTATTGATATCAAGCCCTTTTTCCCTAAAATAAATATCATATTTACACACAATGCCTGAACCCTTCTGCCTCCCTGTAGCCAAGTGTGGTTCAAAGACCTGATTTCTGGGCACTGCCAGCACCGCATTATATGACACACCTATGTTATGTGTTTAAATCATCTATCAGTTTTCTATCATATACTACTTTCTATTCGTGTTTCTGTTGCATTTTAATTTTTTATGGCAACATAACAAATGACCACAAATAGCGCTCACAATATCCATTCATTATCTCACAGTCCTGATGGCTCCGCTGGGTCTCTGCCTGGGCTCTCTCCAGGTGAGACGGTGGCTTCTTACCTGGAGAATCTGGGCAGGAATCCATCTCCAGCTTCCTTCAGGTTGGCAGGATCCAGTGGCTTGTGGTTGTAGGACTGAGGTCTGCTCCCTGTTCCCCTGCTGACTGTCAGCTGGGGGCTGCTCAGCTCCCAGATCCTGAAGGCCGCTGCATTCCTCATCACCTGACCGCCTCAATTTTCAAGTCACCAGGGGCTGAACAAAACGTTTTCAGGGTTGGCATCCCTCTGACTGGCTGTTCCTGCTGCCAGCAAACGTTCTCTGCTTTAAGGGCTCCTGAGAGGTCCAGGGTGCCAGATCACAGAGCCCCTTGCACTGTTGGAAGTGGTAGTGTCTCATCCCACTCACAGCTTCTGGAGACTGGGGGCATGGAATATAGAGGAGTGTCTTTAAAATTCTGTCCAGCACAGTTCCCAATTTTTCCTCATTTTAAATACCAGTGATAACCTTTGCATTAGAAAACCTCGTACTTGTGTCTACCAATTTTGTTAGATAGGATCCAGAAGTGGACTGTGTTAAAGGATGTGAAAGCTTTATGGTCCCTGTTATGTTTCAATATGGTCCCAGGAGCAGTGTCCAAGTGTGACCTCACTGTCATTTCGCCAGCGTTATTGTCAGAGGCATTTAAACCAGAGCAACTCCATCTTAAATAGGAGCTGGGTAAAATGAGACCTGCTGGGCTACACTCCCAGACAGTTAAGACATTGTAAGTCGCAGGATAGGACAGTTGCAGGATAAGTCAACACAGAATACAGGCCATTAAGACCTTGTTTATAAAACAGGTTGCAGTAAAGAAGCCAGCCAAATCCCACCAAAATCAAGATGGCCACAAGAGTGACCTCTGGTCGTCCTCACTGCTACCCTCCCACCAGGGCCATGACAGTTTACAAATGCCAGGGTAATGTCAGGAAGTCACCCTATTTGGTCTAGAAAGGGGAGGCATGAATAATTCACCCCTTAGTTAGCATATAATCAAGAAATAACCATAAAAATAGGCAACCAGCAGCCCTTGAGGCTGCTCCATCCATGGAGTAGTCATTCTTTTATTCCTTTACTTTCCTAATACACTTGCTTTCACTTTACTATATGGATTTGCCCTGAATTCTTGCGCAAGATCTAAGAACCCTCTCTTGGGGTCTGGATGGATGGGGACCCCTTTCCTGTAACATGATACATTTAAAAACATTTGGCACATTGAAAGATGACTGTGGTCCATCATTGTTTTCAATTTGCATGTAACAGTTTCATTGAACATATATATGTCCATATGTTTTTTGCTTAGTTGTGTTTCTTTCTCTGATAATTCTGAAACTGCTTCTGAAAATTCTGTCAGAAAATTATGACAGTGAAAGAGATGTGAGCTAACCCACACCCCATCTTGCCTTTCCCTTAATTATTCCCGGGCTATTGGGCCAAGCTAACTCTGAGAGACGTGTTTTTTTTCTTCTTTCTTTCTTTCTTTTTTTTGAGAAGGAGTCTTGCTCTGTCACCCAGGCTGGAGTGCTGTGACGCGATCTTGGCTCACGGCAACCTCTCTCTCCCGGATTCAAGCGATTCTCCTGCCTCAGCCTCCCAGGTACTGGGATTACAGGCTTGCACCACCATGCCCGGCTAATTTTTTGTATTTTTAGTAGAGACAGGATTTCACCATGTTGGCCAGGCTGGTCTCCATCTCCTGACCTCAGGTGATCCACCCACCTCAGCCTCCCAAAGTGCTGGGATTACAGGCATGAGCCACCATGCTTGGCCGAGAGACAGTTAAGCTGTACTTTAAATGATAATAGGCCTCCCCCTAAACTCAGCTGCTTTTGTAAAGCTAATGGGAGGCCATCAGGCTGGGGGTGAGGAGAAGAGCCCAGGTCCTGCTAAGGTGTAGACATAAACGGGTGTCAGCTATTATTCTGGAGGTTATAAGATATGCACCTTCCCCAGTTACCCCTGCAAATCACACCACTACTGTAGATTGACTCTTAGGGTATCTTTTCAGGTTTTTTTTGCATGTCTGACACCCATGGCTCCACTTGGACCCACCAACCCTGCTCCTATGGCTCCACCCAGAAGCCATTCAGCCTAGAGGACAGCTCTGACCCCCTGTGATTTCATCTGTGTCCCAATCAGCAGCAAGTACCTGTTACCTCACCATCCCTACCTCTTTCCCCAGACTGCCTTTGAAAAACCTCTAACCTGTGAGCATGAGATGATTCCAGTGCAAACTCTGTCTCCCATGTGGCATGACTAGCGTTGGGTCTTTTAAACTCATTCTCTACTACAATGCCACCGTCTTTATGCAGCAGGCAGGAAGAACCCCTCAGGTGGTTACGATTCCGGATGTGCTTTTTGAATATTTTTCTACTGGACTATTGCAGTCTTCATAATGATTTTTTTACTTCTCTTTATTAGGAATTGACTTCATTTGAAATTGAAGAGACAATCAGAGGAAAACTATAGACCACATACGATGGTTAATGTTGTATGTGCTTGGCTGGGCCATGGGTCCCAGCATTTGATGAAACACAGCGGTAGATGTCCCTGTGAGTAGATGTTGCTTTGAAGGTATCTTTTAGATGCAATGAACATTTGTAATCAGTAGACTTTGAGTAGGGCAGATAGACCATCACAATGTGGGTGGGCCTCCTCCAACCAGTCGAAGGCCTTTGAAAAAAGACTGAGATCCCAAACGAAGACGGAATTCTGCCTCTAGACAGCCTTCCAACTCAAGAGGCAACATTACCCCTCCCTGGGTCTCTGGCCTGCTGGCCTTTCCTATAGACTTCAGACTTGCCAGCCCCACAATCATGTGAGCCAATTCCTTAAATTCTCTGTCCTGTTTTTGCCCCCTCTCTCTTTCTGATAGCACACACATGCCCTCTTGGTTCTGTTTCTTTGAAGAACCCCAAGAAAACACACAAAGGAAAAACAAGCAGATAGAAGATTCTTCAGTGACAACAATGGAAGCCATCTTCACCATTCAACTAAACTTGAATGGGATGGTATTATCAAACTTAAAAAAAAAATTTTCAACTGATCGTGTAATCAGTTTTATCCTTTAAGACAGGAGATGAAATAAAGTCTTTACAGATGAATGTAAAATGAACTTATCATTGCATCCTGAGCTACAGTAACTTCTGAGAGACCAAATAAGCAATACTATCTCAGCAAGATATTCTAAGATACAAGAAGGACTAGTAAAATGGAGAGTCTATATTACATTTTAAATATTATCTAAAATGTAATTGTGAGATTCAAAAAGGCACAGGACAAAAACATTGGATAGGAATAGCAAGTAATGGGCTGGGCATGGTGGCTCACAGCTGTAATCCTAGCACTTTGGGAGACTGAGGCGGGTGGATCACCTGAGCTCAGGAGTTCGAGACCAGCCTGGCCAACGTGGTGAAACCCCATCTCTACTGAACATACAAAAATTAGCCTGGCGTGGTGACATGCACCTGTAATGTCACCACGGGAGTGGAGGTTGTAGTGAGCTGAGATCGTGCCCCTGCACTCCAGCCTGGGCAACAGAGCCAGATACTGTCTAAACAACAACAACAAAAAGAATAGTATGTAATGGGGGTTAACAGTTCATGTGTGGTTTAGTCTAAGTGAGGTCACATAGTATTTAATACTTTAAATAATAAAACTTCCCCCAGAAGGTATGTGAAACACGCAGGAATGTCTTCAAAACATCCACATAACCATTTATTTTTCAACTGAAATGGCCACAGAGTTTAGTCAAGCAATTTTTTTCCTTTATTTTTGTTAAATAAGATTCCAGAAAGTATAGTGCAAACACTCAGTAGAAAAGTTGCAATTAAGAAATGTACATTCACATTTAACATTTCAGTCCATTCACTTTTTTAAAATAAAAATAGGACAAATTATTCAATTACTTGTCTCAATTTAACAATCTTGAAAAAGACTGGAAGGTACTCTACAGTGTTCAGTTGACATAAAAATAGACCCGTATTGATCATACAAATCTATCATGAGAAGTTACCCAGTGAGAGTGAGTTATTGTAATTCTGAATGTAGTCATCGTGTTTCTCACTTCTACAGAAGCATCCTCAGTGAGTTGTATTGTGCGAGAAAATGACACCCTTGCCCCCATCACTCTCCATTCCATAGAGGGACACAACCCTATCCGGCCAAACCCAGAAGGACGCAGGCGCTGACACAACTTCTCTCAGACAGTCGAGAAAATCCGGAAGTGGGCTTTGGGCTTACCTTAAATAGGAATGGAATCTACCACTACGAGATGGTCAGAATAAGGACATTATTGTTTGAGCGGGGGGTGTGCAATCAGTATAAATGAAGATGGCGGAGGAAGAGGAGTGATGACTGAAGGGAGGTGGTGCATAATAAGTGCACGAGCTACACAAAGCTCAGGCACCATGGGCCTCGCCATGGCTCCCGGGGATGCTCTGCAGCCAGTGGGCAGATGACCTGAGGTCGGGCCTGGGCCTGTCCCTTTGTGCATGAGGTGTGATTTCAAATTCAAACTAAGTTCCACACCATTAGGAGTTTTCACGGCATGCAGTTCCCGAGTGCAAATGGCTTGCATATGTGTAGTTTTTACAGGTGGAAGGCAAGACCATACATCTCTCCCACACTGGGCGTGTGCCTCCTAGTGGACAGTTGTATGCAAGAGGCGGCGATGGGCTCCCTCAGGATCCCCCAATGTGGGAATGGTCCCCTGAGACTTGTGCTTCATGTGCCTGGGGCCCAGAGTTGGGTGGGGGGTTGCTGGTGGGAGGTGAGAAACAAGTTCTGGCTGCCAGCTTCCCACTGCGCTCACCTGGGAGGTGGATGCCCACAGGCAGGTTTTTCTGGGCTACTGTTGCACAGTCCTGCATGAGATATTTATTCAGCCCACAAGATTTGATAGATCTCTCGGGAGTTCCTCTAGGCTATTATCTCTGTTTAAACATTAATTCTCAATAAGTGTCTGAAAGCTCTTTTGAAAGCAACCTATCTGAAGGTCTGAACCGCCCGGTACCAGCAGGAACCAATGCCCAGGAGAGGGTCAGAGCACATGTGCTCTGGTGGTTGTCAAATCTCTCACCATCCATCATAAGCCCTCTCTTGCCTTCTGAACACTCCTGCTGAAATCGACCCTTTGAACATCCTCTAATCCCTGGGAAGACACCCGGACCCACCTATACCTACTGTCATCAGTAGCATATGACAATAACATTAAATGGCCTACAGCAGAGGAAGACGAAAGTAGAAGTAGCAAATCCAACCAAGGGCCTTCCCATAGCTCACAGAACTGAGCAGGGAAGAAATGGTGTGTAGTTTCAGGGTGTCTGGAGGTACCACCATTTCTTCCCATTTGATGTCAGAGAGGCCTTACAGAAAAAGATGGCAACAGCTCTCCTTGTTTAAGGAGATCCTGTGTATGTGAAATTAGATACAATGACAGGTTTCGCTCAAATATAGTTTTAGAATATAGTCTGATATGACAAAGTAGGGATTTTTATTTCCTTGCTGGAGATCAGTTGTTAAAGAAGGAGGAATTCCTTTTACCCAAAAGGAATTGCATTGCTTTAATTTAGCAATGTGAGGCAAGGCCTGCCAGTGCCAGTGAGGACTTGGGCACCTGCTCTGAGGGCGGGCAGCTGGAGCAACTCACCCATCACAGGGACAGCCTTGGCTGCATTCAGAACCCACCTGCTGAGGTGGCCCCTTGCATGTGGATGAGCTAGAGTTCTCCATCAAAACCAACACAAATTTTGCAGATGTTGCTGTTAGCAAAGAGGCACTAAACATAATGAAAAACACAATGGCTTGGAACTGGATAGAGCAGGAATGGAACCCTGATCCTGCTTCTCAGGGCTGTGTGACTTTACTCAAGTCCCTAACCTCTCTGGGCCTCAGATTCTTCACTGTCAACATAAGGAGTATAATAGTACCTCCCTTCATGGGCTGTTTGAAGTAGAGAATGAGGTGAAGCACACAGAAGGTGCAGTTACTGTAAAGCCCGACTTAGATACTAATGATGAGTGTTTCCTTTATTTGTGGTCACAGCAAAAGGCCCACGGAGACTGTGGTAACCAGGCGGGAGAGTCATGAGCGCCCTTCCCCTGTGGTTATTGGTGTATTAATAGAACATATTGAATCTAGTGACGGGTAGAAGGAAATTCACTAATTTCACAAAGAATGAAGGAGTTGTACCTAAAATGAGTGACCCGTCAGGTACAAAAGACACAGCGTTAGGCCAGGTGGCTGCCACTGTGGTCAATTTTCTGATTTCTTTTCTTTTCTTTCTTTCTTTTCTTTTCTCTCTTTTTCTTTCTTCTTTCTCTCTCCTTCCCTCCCTCCCTCCCTCCTTCCTTCCTTCTTTCTTTTTTTTTTTGAGACAGAGTCTTGCTCTGTCACCCAGGTTGGAGTGCAATGGCGCAATCTCGGCTCACTGCAACTTCCGCCTCCCGGGTTCGAGCGATTCTCCCACCGTAGCCTCCTGTGTAGCTGGGACTACAGGCTCCTGCCAACATGCCCGGTTAATCTTTTTTTTTTTTTTTTTTTTTTAGTAGAGACAGGGTTTCACCATTTTGATCAGGCTGGTCTTGAACTCCTGACCTCAATGATCCACCTGCCTCGGCCTCCCAAAGTGCTGGGATTACAGGCATGAGTCACTGCGCCCAGCCTGATTTTCTGAGTTCAAAGATGTTTTTCCCAGTCCATTGTGAAGCACAACCCAAGAAGGCCACCTGTCTACTGTTGCTCTTCCACTGCAACAACTGAGAGAGACGGAAGCTGACAGACACTCACTCAGCTGGGAAGGCCTGGCCTCCAGATTGCCTCCCAGTAACTGGAGGGGAGCTGGAGGGCCGAATTCCTGCAGCCGTCACCACCCTGAGGCTCTCTCTACAGCCTCTGTGCACGCCGATAACCTAAAAGAAAAAAATAACCAACAAAACCAAAGAAAATGGAACCTAGTTAGTGCCTCAATGCCCCTGGACTTCAGTGCTGATGTAGGAGATGATAAAGTTGACTTGATGTCTGAGATGCTGCTGCCCCTGCCCAGACCTTCTCCTCTAATAGCAAGGATTTTCTGAGGGAAATCACATCAGGGCACTCGGGGACGGTTTCCCCAAATGCCCTGCGCGGCAGTTTTGTCTGACTGTATTCAAATTTAATTTTGTTCCTCATATGAATCCCATGAACAAATGATTAATTTTCATTTGGCTTATGCTACGCAACACACAGATGTGCATGACACACACGACAGAAACACGCGTTCACACACGTAATGCAGGCACACACATTAAGCACGGCCTCTAGTGGAGTATCTATTTTTTAAGGTAGTGAACAGAATAAATTTTCAGGGAAATTTAAAAATACAAATATATGCATCATTTCATAATGGCATGTTGTTTAGGGAAGTCTAGCCCCAAAATGTGTGGCACCTGAAATTGAATCTGGTGTTTATGGAATGGACCACGGAGGTGACAGATATCCTCACATCCTAGTACAGGATCTGCTTTCACTAAGTGTATGAACACACAGAAGGATAAGGCAGGAAGCCCCTAGAACACGTTCCAGTGTGTGCCCCAGGGCACCCCTGGGTGAGCAGAGGGCTCCAAGCTCCCCACCGTGTGTCTGTCTGGGGCTGCGTTCATGGGCACTTGGCCCTGTGTGGGAAGAATGTCTACGTGCAGGAAGCAGCCGCCCTGGCTGGGGCTCTGCCCCCTGCTGCTGTCCCCCAGCCCGCCCTGTCTGCCTCCAGGGACCCCTCTGCCTTCACAGCCCTGGGAGCCCTGCATCCAGCGGCCCACGCCCGTGCTCTCTCCCAAGGGCGGGGCCTGCCCTTCAACTCCTTGCTGTCAGTTCACACAGAATCAGACACTGCAGCTTACAGACGAATCCTGTGTGGCATTCATTCCCCAATGGCAGGGCCTGACCACACTCAGATCACCCAAATCCATCTGTAGAAAACCACAACTATGATAAGAGCCTGCCTTCTGCTGAGCCCACTGAGCCTTCTTCAAAGTCTACCCGGGGCTCCATCCTCGCCTGCCCTCCATGCCACGGGAGCAGTCCTCAGGCCCTGCCCCTGCTCCTGAGGCCCCCACCCAAGGGGGGTCCTTGGCTCCAGCTCTTCCCCACAGGTTCAGTCCAGCTGGAACGCTGGTCTCAACCCACCCAGCTCAGCTTGACTTGGTGGGTGCAGTGAGGGCCAGGACTGAGAAAGGTTGAAGCAACTCTATTTCCCCTACTGCCCATTTTCGCCAACTATGGGCACCTGCCTGCAGCATCTCCTGCCTGGTACCAAAGAGCATGGAATGATTTGTGCACCAATGGTTATTTGGGGTATGTGACCCCTCTCTTGGTCACCCCCAAGCTCAATTTGAAGGCCTGAACCACCCAGTTTGACCTTCTCACACCCAGGTAAGCCTAGCATGGGGACCCCAGGCCTGAACAGGTGTCCTGTTTAGAGGACTCTTCTACCAGGATGGTACCAGTGTTGTGGAAGGTGAATGGGGACAGCCTTCAGAGTGCCACCATTTCCTTAAAATGGCCTATCACAGGTAAGCCTTGATATGTTATCCTTTAGACTCTGCACCAACCAACTGCAGCGTACCACCGTTGGTCAGTGTGAGGCCAGTACTGAGACTCATCAATCGGAACAGATCTTGGATGGAGTGGGTGCCTTTGCCTCCTTCCTTCCTCATCCAAGCAAGGGTGTGGTGACAATGACCTGACCGGGGTTTAACGCCGGCTCTGTCTGCTCACCAGCCCTGGGGTGCTGAGCTCGGACCAGTCCGGGCAGCCCAACCCACAGGAACTGAGGTTTCAGAGCTGGGTCTTTGGGAAGGGGTGGGGGCTTTGGGAGTGGCAGCTCCCCGCCTCCCACCACCCCAAGCCAGAGGATGGGGCAAACTTGCACGCGTGGCTTATCTCTAAATTACCAATCTGCTTCAGACCAGACTCATCTCTACAGTATAAAGTTATTGCTTCTATGACAGGTGTTCCAGAAGCCCTGGTGGCTTTAAAGTCTGAGAAACACGGGCTGCCAACTTGGGTTGCTGGGTCTGTGGGGGCGTCCTCCTGCAGGATACAGACACCCCGCAGGCGTGGACCACCCGGGCCGGCATGGTCCCTGCAAGTGACTGGAAGCATTCCGGGGTTGTGTTCTACTCTACGGCATCAGGCATGAAAGGCATGCAAGGGTTGCGAGGGGAGCACACAGGGTCATTTCCAAAGGGCCGCGGCATGGCCAAGCAGGGGCTGAGGTGGGTGTGGGGCTTGTCTTCATTTTTGGTACGAGTAAACAGGCAGCACCTGTAACTGGTGCACTATTTACAAAGCCTCTTCAATAAATAATTTAGAGAGAATCCTACCCGAATGGCTCTAACATTTGTACATGAATATTGTACATGATTAAAAATAAATAAGGCAATATAATACAGTTTTCTCACAAATAAAAAGGAAGTTGTTTTTCACCAAACCCCAAGGAACATTATGGCTAAACACAGTTCCTGAACTCCCAGGAGGTGGCTGGGGTTTGGAGTTGCTGATGATGGAGATGTTTGCCCCTGAAGTGGAGACCTTGCCAAGCCTGCCATGGGGTCCTTTCCAGAACAGTCGTGAGCCCGGAGACGGGAGCATGGTCCCCGCGATGGCCTCCTCTTGCTGCCCTAAGTGGCCACATCTTGGGCAGCTTCCAGGATGTACATGTGTGACCTCGCAGCTCTGTGGACCCCAGGCACGGCACAGTGTGGCTGGCTCTCTTCTCAGTCTCACAGGCCAAACCAAGGTGTCGCTGGACTGGGCTCCACTCACGCCTGGAGGCTCTGGGGCGAATCTGCTTCAGGCTCACTTGGGTTGTTGCCAAACTCAGCTCCTTCTGGTTGTGTGAGCGACACCCGGCTTCCTCGCTGACTGGGGCTGGGGTTGTCGAGTAGCCTCTGGTGTTGGCTCCTGGCCCCTTGTCTTTAAGCCAGCAATAATGGCACCATCTCTGTGACACTTCGAATCTTTCCTGGCTCTCCTGCCTCCCTCAGCCATTCCAAGGGGCCACTGAGCCCACCCAGATAATCCAAGTTCCCCTCCCATCCTTAGATCCCTGACTGTAATTCCACCTGCAAAGTCCCCTTTGCTGTGTGACAGCACCCGGCCCCAGGGCTTAGAACTGGGGCATGGACACCCTTAGGGTTCACACCTCTTGTCTACCCACCACCTGGATGGCCAAAGGTGGGCAGCGGCACTGGGGGCAACAGGATTGGCTGGCCAGGGGCTCTGCGCCCTTCTCAACAGCTTGTGGGTCAAGGACAGCAGCACGATGAGCCGGGGGAGCCAGGGTGGCCACACTCACCACCACCGCACTACACCCTCACGGGCTCCCTGTGGCTCCTGTCTGAACTGACTGCTTCAAATCCGGCTGAGATAGACAGAGGAGGATGAGAAAATCCTAGTGGAAAGGGGACCATAAGGACAAACTATTTGTCCTGAAGAGGGGAAAGCACTGGAGCAGGGACAAGGCAGGGCCTGGAGGAGGGGTTGACAGCAGTGCCCCAGCCAGGTTCTCAGCCCACAGCCGGCTCAGAAGGACCCTGGGTCCTCAGGATGAGCTCAGGAGCCCTCAGGAGCCCTCGATGACAGCCTGGAGATTCCACATAAACATAAGGTCCTGTGGACGCCCTAATAGCAGCTAGAGGCCCTGTAAGCACCTCCTTCTGCCCCAGGACCTCACAGGAGCTCAGCCCCCAGCGGCACAAGATGATGCCAGAACACCAGGAACGTGAGTGGGCAGCGACATGAGGACCACCTAAGGAAGGTAAAAGGCGCCCGAGCTCTGCCTTCAAAATCTCCAGTGGGGCCATGGGCTCAGCCTACCTGTGGGGTCATGTGGCCTGGCCTGGGAGCTCCCTGTCATAGCCAGGGGAAGGTGCTGGAAAGGCATTGGTCAAAATCACTCTGCAAGAAGGTGTCTGAAGACCATCCTGCCTCTTGCACCATCACAGAGGCCACAGCCCTGACCAGAGAGAAAGAAGGGTGGACAGTACTCCCTACAACCCTGTCTAGACACCTAGTCCACACCCTAAGGACAGGCAGACGGAGGCCCCTACATGCAGCCTCTACCCACCTCCCCTGCCTAAAATCATCCACCCTGCCCACTTCTGTCTGGACTCCTGTCTCAGTTGGAAGTGCCAGGCATCACTGCACTGGCCACCCTGCAAAGCCCCCAGGGTCTAGCCTCCCCCAGCTATGGCCCAGGCACCTGCCACCCCCACATGGCCACACAGCTGAGGCAGGGTCAGGCCCTCCCTGTGCAGGGGGCTGCCTCTGATGGTAGCAGCCAAGGATATCACCCACCTGTGCGAACAGGGATTAGCCTGCAGCAGGTCCCACACACGGGTCTACACTCCAGGGAAGGAAGTCTGGGCTTCTCTCTGCTCCTATTCTGAAAAGTCGGGGCCCTCAGGAAAGGGTTACAGCTGTTGAGGAGCAGTGAGGAGGGGGACCCCCAACCCTGCTGGCTTTGAGCAGAGGCAGGGGTTCAAGCCTCATGTGCAGTCCACGGAAACCTCTCTGACCACACCTCAGAGCAGTGGGTCTTTAGATGTTTCCCTACTATGGTGCCTATCCAGAAGCTTTCCTCCCACTTCTAGCCACCTTCCTCCCTGTGACTGAGATCCAAGGTTTCTACACGCCACTGGATAGTCCCTTCCCACTGGCCCTCCTGGACCCCTGTCCCCCTCATCCTCATTTTCATCTTCACTGTGACTATTTAGACATGCATGTGGGAGGCTGTCAGACGTCAACACTATCACCTGCAGTCAATTTCCCTGCAAATTACAACAGGGACACCTGCACTCACACACATCAGCCAATTCTGAAACTTCGTCCTGGAGGGTTGGTTCTGCTGGAGAAACAGCATCTTCCATCATCGGTGTGAGGGCCGCTCATATTCAACAGAAGTGGAGCCTCACACTGATGTTGCTAAATGTAAAGGATCCAAGATGCCACAGGGAAGGGAAGAAATGACACCCTTCGTCTTCTCTGAACAAACACAGTGCCGGTGCAGGATGGGGAATGGCCAGGTGTTTTAGGAGCTGGAAGCCATTGGTGGAGGGGTGGAGAGTGCACAGGTGCAGCAAGAAGCCGATGCTGGCCATGGTTGTGGAGAGGGGGTCACAGGGCCCCCTGAGAACTCCAGAAGACCTGCCTCTGGCTCTTAGCAAAAATCCACGCTTGAAAGCCAGCAGCCACCACTATCCATGCAGTGAGAGGCAGTTTCTCAATTCTCCCCAAACCGTCCAGTTCAAGTGTGGACAGCTCTGTACTGTGCCCGTGGTGTGAACAACCCCAGGCCTTGTGACCTTCCCAGAGAGGCCTGACTTTCCACCCTGGCTCTTGAAGCCTCTGCCCAGGGCTGGAGCCACCTGTATGTCAGGTCCCACCTAGGCAGGCTGGACAGGACCGTCTCACAGCACACTCTTGCAGAGCTCCTCGGTCGCTCTGCCAGCCACACCTCAGCAGCTCTTGCTGTAACCCTGGTGGATGCTCTGAAGGTCCTGACGTTGACGCCGACCTGGCCAAACCTGAACAGGCCTTCTGGAAAGAAACAGTGCTCCCTACGCCACGGAGGGAGGGATGGAGTGACACCTCTCCAGGGAGGCCTGGAAGTGTGTGCAGTCGGGTGTCCCCCCCTCACCAAGTAACTGCTGTGCTGCATCTGCTGGGTGGTTGGTCCTCGGGCCACAGGCCACGCCTGGACAATGCTCCTCCTCCACCCTGGCCGCTGGCTCCCTGCTCTGCTGGTCTGGCTGGTCCTGGTTGGAGCCACCGTGGCCTGTGTCGCCCCCGGAGCATTCCCACCCCAAGTGCACCCCAGAGGCCCGCGTGGGCTCCACTAAGCCTCCTTCCCAGCTGCTGCAGAGGACAGATACTGGCCTGGGGAGTGTGGAGGGAGCCCAGCCCTGACTGAGACGCCAGGCATGGGGCACACCGGGGGACGTCTGCCCTGAAGGCCAGCTCTCCCATATGGACCCATTTTCCGATCCAAGCCCAGGGACCTGATTTGGGAGCCGTTTCCATCAGTCCTGCCTTCTAGAAAGTATGTCAACATCTCGCCTTTGCCCTTGACACTGACTTTGCCTCGGCACACAAAGTGGTAGGGGCATCTTCTCAGCAGCCGGTGGACTTCCTCAGTCACCTGTTGATGGAGAGAAGGGAGCATTACCCCAGGGCAATGAGGGGGACTCCTCTGGGAAGAGACCAAAACATTCCATCCTGCATCTGTTGCTGTCCACCCTGACTGCCCAACCCTGGCACGGGGATGTGGCTTTCTCAGCTCAGCCTGGCAGCCAGGGCCCCTACTCTTGCTGAAATCGCTTGGGTCACTATGTAAAAAAGACACTGCCCTGCAAAGACAACCCAGGGGACTCAGAGGAGTCTGAGGGACCAGCCCCAGGGGAGTCTCACAGCCTGTTCCCTGGACAATAGGAGGAGGCAATGTTCAATGAGCCGGACAGGGTGGCCCAGGGAGCGCCCAGACAGGCAGGTAGGTGGACAGGGCTTGCAGGGACCTGGCACCAGGGTCTGGATGTAAGCTTCCATGGTGGCTCCGTGTACTCCATGCCAGAGGCTGCGTGGTACACAGCTCCAGATGCTAGAACAGAGAAGAGCAGGGTTGACTCTCTGGGTTCAGGGCTCTTGGCACCTCAGCAGCCAGGGACATTTACAAGTAGGGCATACAGAATATAGGGGGCAAAAGGTACACCCCTCAGCTGGAAGGGGCAGCAAAGAGTAGAGTCCAGAGCAAAGCCTGACTTCCAACTCACTGCTGGGGGCAGTAGCGCGGTGTCGGTGGGGGTGCAAACGATACAGTTCACAGGACCCCAGCGCAGCTGCCTCTGCAACCCTGAGTCAGGGGAGGGAGGGACCAGCATATGGAGGGCAGCGGGCAAACCGTCCAGAGAAAACAGGGACATTTCTTGACAGGTTCAAAGAATTTCTGCTTCGCAAAGTTAGGAAAAAGATAAAGGATGAGAAAATAGTTTCTACTAGATACAATCAGTCCTGTGAATAGAGGACACGATTGGTATCTCTGCGTTATGTTGGAGGGGTGATCTTGGAATTTCCTCTCCCCGCTGTCTCCTTGGCTGCTCCTCACTCTCCTACACACAGTCCCTTCAAGCCCTGGCATCTTTTGTTAAAAGAACTCAATCCATGCCAAGCCCACCTTCTAACGCCCAGAGTGGGGCAAGGTGGCCCCCGTCAGTGTGGCAGGGGAGGCAGGACAGAGGCCCTGTGAGTGCAAGGGTGACATCCTGGGCAGCCAGGAGACACCTGGCGGGGGATTGGACAGAGGTCACGAGTGAACAGTCTGTGCGTGAGGCAGGGGCAAGATAGGACAGTGGCAGGCTCAGATCTGATTTTAGAAACTTAAAAATGCAATGTTGGTTCAGGGCAGGGGCCAGGCTGGGGTGGGCAGGATGGGGCTACCATGAAGTTCTCCCCTGGCAAGTCCGGTTTTGGGGGAATCCTGCAGAAGAGTGCAGGATACAGTCATGGTAAAAAACAAAAACAAAACAAAACAACAACAACAAAAAACCCGTGTGTGTGTGTGTGTGTGTGTGTGTGTGTGTGTATGTGTATGTATATATACAGCATAAAGTTCTGGAGGTGGACGGTGGTGATGGCTGCACAACCATGTAAATATACTTAATGCCACTCAACCGTACACCTAGCAAAAAGATGACAAATTCTATGTATACCTTACTGTGATAAAAGAAATTTTGAAAAAGAGAATGCAGAAGTGCAGCGCTGCTCCATGGAAGCCCCGTCTATGTTCTGAGCAGGAGAGGAGAGCTCCATGAATATTTTGGCCTACCTGTCCCTTAAACTGCCCCTGTGAATAGCTGCTGTCACACGCCTGGGGGCCAAGCCCTCCCTCCATGGCCCCTGGAGGCCTGCAGTTCCCAGGGAGGGTGGCTGCAGGGCTGTGTGGCCCTTCACAGGCTCCATCTTACTTGTAAGGGCTTCATTCTGGTGGTCCTCAAGACCGAATCAAGTTTCAAATTTGTTCTAAGGGAAATCCCAGAAGCCGAATGACACTCCTCCACACTGAGGAAAAGCAGAGGCTGCTGCCTTCTAAACCTTTCCATGGCTTTTAGAGGGTGTCAGCCCACCTGAGCTGCCCACAGGTTCCTCAGATGAGGTGGACACGCAGAGCACCCTCCCTTCAAACACACAAGGAAGCCCTTCCTTCCCATGGCAGCCGGTGGAGGCTGGAGTCCTGGGATGTGCAGCGTGAATGACAGCCGCCAGTCTGCTGGGATCAGAAGTGGGACCCAGTGACTCAGTGCTCCCACCGCTGCACCTGGTCACTCAGGAGCCAGCCCCCGAGACTAAATGACAAACCAGACAGCAAAATCAAGATGCCCAGGCCAGGATGCCCTCCAGAGCAGACAGACCGAAATATGCAGCTCTTTCTGCCCTGCCACGTACAGGCTGCAGACTGGGGATTCAATCCTGGCCCTCTGTGCCTCAGTTTCCTCACCTGAAGAATGGGCACCCATGCCTTGTGGGTTTCTGGGTGAACTGACCTGGATTCTGCCCTGGACCCCTGTGCTGTCCATCCGACTGGCCACGTTGACTGTGTTTCCCCAGATGTCGTACTGGGGCCTGCGAGCGCCAATCACTCCAGCCACCACGGGGCCAACATTGATGCCTAGAAAACAGCCAGCGCATGACCTGTCAGTGGGAAAAGTGTAACTCACCCCACCAGGGCCACCAAATGCACCTGATGCCGCTCCTGGTGGAGAAAAGGTTGCTCCTTTCAGGGCTTTGTTTCCTGGGGTCACCGAGCACCAGGCTCCTTCCTGAAGCATCACATACAGCACAACAGAGAGGCAGCTGCCCTGCTGCACAGGCTCCCCTGGGCAGGGTCCCCTCACGACACTGTCCACTGCACTGGGGAACAGCACTGGCTGTTCAAAACGAGTCCTGATCCTGAAGAAAAGTCCCCTTTCCTGGAATAGCAGCCTCTGTGCTGAGCCCTGCCAGGGGAGCCACTCAGAAGTGTGACCTTTCAGTATCTGGGATTACAAGGTGTATCCCCAACTGCATCCCCTCTTGCAGAAAAATAGCGGCTCCGGACCTGTTCTCGGAATGTGACCTTATGGCTATTTTAGAGTATGGGTCCCAGGACTATGCAAGATGGTGCAGAATGCTCTGAAGGGAGGAGAGGGAGTACCTTCTCTTTTTGTAGCTCAGTGTCCAACTGGCCTCTGGACAGCTGCAGACCAGCTGGACAGCATTGCAACAACCCAGGCACACCCGAACTTGAGTCACTCCTTGTGCAACTTTCTGCAAAGCACTCACCCTCTCTGAGCCTGGTCTTCCTCCCCTGTAAGTAGGGCACATACCAGCCTGTGACGCCCGGCCCGTCCTCGGCAGGACAGAGAGGGACCAAGCTTGCTGTCAGCTCTCCTGTTACGCCTGCAACTGGGGCTTTCTGGCCTCGATCGAAGCCACTTCCTATCTTCCCCTTCTGTATTTGTGGACTAATTATTCTGAGCTTGTCCTAGAAAATTCCTCTGACGTTCTGGGCAGTGGGGAGCTGGCATGCCATGGAGGAGCATGAGAGCCGGGGGCACAGTGGTGTGAGCTGGGGAAGGTGGGCATGGGAAACTCAGAGAAGAACCCCAAAGGGCCGTTTCCCAGATGGCTGGAGCTGGTGGGAGTTGGCGAGCACCCTCTGCTAACCCCAGATGCCCCACCCACATAAAGAACACCAGGCTAGCACCAGCCTGATGGGCAGAAGGGCCCCGAGAGATCCTTGTCCAGCCCCACTGCATGACTAGACACTGAGGTGCAGGGCCGGGCTTGCCAGCCGGTCCTGTCATTGGAAAGTGAGGAGCAGAGTTTCCCCGATTCACCAGCAGATCGATTTCCAGGTACATCAGTAGCTCTGCTGACCAGAGCCCAGGGCCCAGCTGGCTCACTCTGCCCCTGCTCTCTGGCCAGACACCATGCCTGAAGCCGAGCTTGCTTTTCAGGACATCAGAATTCCATGTGCTCTAAGTGGATCACCCACCACCCTTCACACTCACACGTGGCTCCAAGGTTTGTTTTTAAGGCTACTGGATGTTTGAATTCTAAAACAACCATGAACCTCTAGTTTAACTGTATCCTGGACTAGTAGAATTTTTCTCGTAAACTGTCTACATCTCAAGAAAAAGTAAATTTATGATTTTAAAAAAACCCAACAAATCATAGTTTTATAAAAGCTAGAAAGGAACTGGGGCATCCAGTGGTTTTTCTTCCTCACGACACAGGTGAGGGAAGGAGCCCGGAGAAGACACAGGGCGGCCGGAGTCCACGCAGTGGGGCTCCCATCAAGGCCTCTTTCTGGACAGCCCATGTGGCCTCAACTATTTAGCTGTGGCTGGTGAACAGGGAAAGGGGCATTTTACTTCAGCTAAGTGTGGACTTGGAGGAGCATCTGAACGTCTCCAGGATAATCAAGATTTCTAATGTGTTTCCTGAGCCAGACGATGAATCTTCAAAGTCCTAAGTTACTTTCTGAAGCATCTCCACTTCCACCAGCAGCTTCCAGGGGCAACTCCGTACACAGGTCCCCATGCCCTCCTGGGCAGCACCACCCTCCTTCCTGTAAGACCAGGGCACCTCATCAGCTGATCCCGCCCCTAGGTGGGTATAGGAAGGTGTTCCACATGGATGGACAGGATAGGTTTAAAGTCACGTACCAACTCGGAGGACAAAGTCATTGTAAGACTGGTAGTTGATTTCATCCAGAACGTCAAACATCTCAATGGCAAAGTCTGCCAGCGTGCTCAGGTGGGAGGAGATGGACTTCTTAGCCTAGATATAAACAGACAGGGTCATTACATCTGAGGGGCACTAGGCAAGAGGGAGCCAAGGACCAACCTGCAATGGCCAACAGCCGCACTCTCAGGGGCAGGCATTCTTGGTGCCTGGCTATGGGCACATTTATCATTCCATTCTACAGGGAGGAGACTAAGGGAGAGGCAAGGTATTGGCCAAGCCCCAGCTTCTGAGGGGCAGAGACAGGGCCCACCCAAGGCTGCCTGCAGGAATGGGGTGGGGCAGCCCTTTTGAGTGGGAGACCAGGTGCTCACTCTCCTGCTTGGACAGCGTTGCTAATGCCCATTGCAAATGAGCAAAACAAGGACAGAGACGCATGCCAGGGAGTAGGCAGCTTCCTTCCTTGAGATTGAGGCTATATCCTCCTGTACATGTGTGACAAGGTCCTTTCTCTTGTGAAACAGTAACAGTTGTAAAGTCTCTAACTTTTATTTTTAAAGGGAATTGTATTAGTCTTCACAATCAGGAAACTAATGCTTTTTAAAAATTGACAGATTTTATTTTTAGGGCAATTTTAGGTTTATAGGTAAGTTGAGCAGATTATACAGAATTGTCATATATCCCTTCTCCCCAGTTTCCCCTGTTGTTAACATCTTACGTAAGTGTGACACATTTGTTACAACTGATGAAGCAATATTGATATATTATTAACCAAAGTACATAATTTAATTAGGGTTCACTCTTGGTATTGTCCATTCTATGCATTCTAAATGCATGACATGTATCCGCTATGACAGTATTACATACAACAGTTTGACTGCCCTGAAAATTCTCCCTGCTGTCTGTTCATCCTGCGTCTCCCCTGACCCCAGCAACCACTAATCCTTTTACTGTCTCTACCGTTTTGCCTTTTCCAGAATTTCATATAGCTGGAATCATACCATATGTAACCTTTTCAGACTGATTTATTTTAAGTAGCCAAGTGTATTTAAGGTTTCTCCATGTCTTTTCATAACTTAATAGGTCATTTCTTCTCACTTAATAATATTCTACCTTATGGATATACCAGAATTTCTTTATCCATTCACCTACTGAAGGATACCTGGTTTGCTTCCAGTTTTTATTATGAATAAAACTGTTATGAGTACTCATGGACATAAATTCTCATTTCATTTGGATATATACCAAAAGTGCAATTGCTGGATCATATGGTAACATTATGTCTAACTTTGCGAGAAACCATCCAACTCTCTCCCGCAGTGGCTGCCCTATATTGCATTCCCGCCAGCAATGAAGGAGAGTTTCCGTTGCTTCACATCCCCACCGGCATTTGTCTTGTCAGTGTTTTGGATTTCAGCCCTTCTAACAGGTATCTAGTGGTATTTTGTTGTTGTTTTCCTTTGCAAATCCCTAAAAACATGCTGCTGAGCATCCTTTCATATGCCTGTCATCTGCATCTCTTTTGGTGAGGTGCCTGTTTGAATTGTTTGCTGACTTTTTAACTGTTGGTTTTTTTCTCTCTCTCTTGTTGAATTGTAATGGCTCTTTGTGTACTATAGATACAAGTCCTTTATCAGATAGGCGGTTTGCAAAGATTTTCTCCTAATCTGTGACTTGACTTTTCATTCTCTTAACAATATTTTTCATAGAGTAGGAGTTTTTAATTTTCATGAAGTCCAACTTACCAATTTTTTCTTTCATGAATCATGCTTTTGGTGTTGTATTTAAAAAGTCATTGCCAAACTGAAGGTCATCTAGATTTTTCTCCTATGTTATCTTCTAAAAGTTTTGTAGTTTTGCATTTTACATTTAGGCTTATTATCGATTTTGAGTTAATTTTTGTGAGGAGTGTAAAGTCTGCATCTATCTATATATATATAGGTATATATATATTTTGCATGTGGATGTCCAGTTGTTTCAGCACTGTTTGTTGAAGAGACTGTCTTTTCTCCACAGTACTGCCTCCGCTCCTTTGTCAAAAACCAGCTGACTATATTTCTATGGGTCTATTTCTGGGCTCCCTAGTCTGTTGCACTCATCTATTTGCCTGTTCTTTTGCCAGTACCACACTGTCTTGATTACTATAGCTTTTTAAGTCTTGAAGTTGGGTAGTGCCAGTCCTCCAGCTTTGTTCTTCCACTTCAATATTGTGTTGATTATTCTGCATCTTTTTACTTTCCATATAAACTTGGGATCATTTTGTCAACGTCACAAAATATCATGGTGGAGTTCTGATTGGACTTGTGTTAAATCTACAAATCCAATTGCGAAGAACTGCCATCTTAACAATACTATCTTTTCCTATGCAGGAACAGTGACTCCCCAGTTACTTAGATCTTTCATTTCTTCCACCAGAATTTTACAGTTTTGCTCATATAGATCTTGTACATAGTTTGTTAGAGTTATATCTAGTATTTCATTTTTTGGCTACTGATATAAATGGCATTTTGTTTGTAACTACACATTCCAATTGTTCATTGCTGGCATATAGAGAAACAATGAACTTTTATATATTAACTTTATATCCTGGAACCTTACTATAATTGCTTCTTAGTTCTAAGGGAGGAGACCACCCCTCATATTGTCTTATGCCCAATTTCTGCCTCCAAAGAAGGAAGTAAAAACTAAAAGGCAGAAATAAAATCCACAAGCAGATAGCCGGGCGCCACACCCTTGGCCTAGTAGTTAACGATCAACCCCTGACCTAATCAGTTATGTTATTTATAGATTACAGACATTGTATAGAAAAGCACTATCCAAATCCCTGGCCTGTTCTGTTCCATTCTAATTACCAGTGCATGCAGCCCCCAGTCACGTACCCCCTGCTTGCTCAACCGATCACAACCCTCTCATGCGGACCCCCTTAGAGTTGTGAGTCCTTAAAAGGGATAGGAATTGCTCACTCAGGGAGCTTGGTTGTTGGAAACATGAGTCTTGCCAAAGCTCCAGCTGAATAAAGCCCCTTCCTTCTTTAACTCCGTGTCTGAGGGGTTTTATCTGTGGCTTGTCCTGCTACAGTTCCAGGGGCTTTTTTCTGTTACTCTTGTTATTAATTCTTTTGGATTTTCTACATATACAGTCATGTCATCTGCAAGCAGATTCCTTCCCAGTCCGTATGCCTTCAATTTTCTTTCTTGTCTTACTGCCTTCCAGTAAAACGCTGAATAGAAATGGTGAGAAAGGATATTCTTGCTACGTTCTCATCTTAGAAAGCATTTAGTTTCCCTCCATTAGGTATGTTAAGCTGTGGATATTTTGCAAATTTTTAAAAATCACTGAGGAAGTTGTCTTCTATTGCCAGTTTACTGAGAGTTTTTTTTTTTTTTTTTTTAAACCAGGAATGGGTGTTAGACTTAAATAATTGTTCTGCATCAATTTATATGATTATATAATTTTTCTTCTTTATCCTGTTGATTTGATGAATTTCATGAATTCATTTTGGAATACTAAAACAGCCTTGTATATCTGGAAAAAATCCAATGTGGTTTTAGTATATAATTCTTTTCATTCATTACTGAATTCAATGTGCTAATATTTGTTGGGGGGTTATACATTTATATTCATGAGAAATACTGGTCTGTAATTTTCTTTTTCTATAATGTCTTCATCTGGGTCTGGTATTCAGGTAATGCTGGCCTACAGAACGAGTTAGAAAATGTTCCTTCTGCTTCTGTCTTCTGGAAGAGATTGTAGAGACCTGGTGTAATTTCTTCCTTAAATGTTTGGTAGAATTCACCAGCGTATGCATCTGGGTCTGGTGCTTTCTGTTTCAGAAGATTATTAATTATCGATTCAACTTCTTTAATAAGTCTAGATCTATTCAGAATAATTATTTGTACTTATTCACAGTTCTACTGTGGAAAAGGAGAGTGCAGGGCTGACGGGAGAAGAAGAGAGGGGGCACCTAGGGAGGAAGGTGGGGGCTGGTGGGGGAGGGACTGGGCTGCTGAGGAGGTGGGCCAGTGGGGAGGGTAATGGAGCAGAGAGGCAGGGTGAGGGCTCTTGGGGGAGGTGTCTAGCAGGGCAGTGCTGGGGCTGGAGGAAGCTCCGGTGAGCAGCCTTCTGTGCTGACTTTCCCTAGGAGATTGTGTCTGGAGAGAACCAGCCATGGAGAGAACCAGCCACAGACAAAAACAGCACTCAAGCTGCTCCCATAATACAACAGAGAGGGAAAACAAACCCCACTGTGGAACCTACCCAGGGTCCCAAAGCAGTTTAGGGCAGGGCTGGGACCCAGTCCCCAAGCAGGCAGCCCCAAGCTATACTCACCTTGGTCCCCGAGGTAGGCGCTAGCCCCACAGCGGCCATGTAGGTGCTCCCAATGGTCTTGATCTTCTCTATATCCTTGTAAAAGTCTTTTTCCATGAGCTTTGTTTAAAACATAAAACTGTTAAACATGACATAACATTTGAGAAAAGTTACTGCAGCCATCAGCCACCAGGAGGAACAGCAGAGCCAGTGAACACATTCAGGAAAGCAATGTGTCTTCTTTGCTTTGGGCAGATAAGTTCTAGGACTACGCTGGCAAGAAGAGGTGAGTAAGGATGGTACAGGACACATTCCTGTCCCCAACAGGTGAGCTCGCAGCCACCAGGAGAATCGGGTCCAATGACAAGGGGTGGTGGGGCTGCCACAGTGCCTGGCTGGCTGTGGTGGGGGCCTGGAGACACCCACCTGCCTGCTCATCTGTAGACAAGGGTGCCCGCCTGCCTGCCCATCTGTAGACAAGGGTGCCCGCCTGCCTGCCCATCTGTAGATGAGGCTGCCCAGCCCTGGCCACTGTAATGTCCCAGCCCTGACATTCACAACATGGAGGACAAGCACCCAGCCCCACCCGGTCGCCCTGGTCCCCCATCCTAGGGTCAAGACCCCCCTTCTCTCCTGTGAGAGTTGGTCTGGATCCCAAAGGAGACAGAATGCCTGTTCTTCCTGGGATTTGCTTTCTCTCATTCCAGCTACAAAGAATGTGACATATTGTGAGACACGCAGGATTTAATTAGGTGAAGGGGTATCCTGGTCACCCGTCAGTAGGATGCACCAGCACACCCAGGTGGGGTCAGGATGGCGATGCAGGGCCTCACCTCGTCAAAGTCGGCAATGATCTCGTTGAGAAGCCGCAGACACTCCACCCCCATATTGTTGCCGTCCAGCTCGATATAGAAGTCATTAAAGTTGGGGATGGAGGCAAACATGACGCCCACCTGGGAGTAGGACTGGTAGTAGAGGTCCTGGAAGTTCAAAGGATGGGTCAGGAAGGGTGAGCCAGGCAAGCGTCGAGGGCGTGGCGGGAGTAGTGCCGGGCTAGTGCTGGCCAGGCGCAGGCTGGGTGCTCACCATGTTCCGAGGGTTGGACATGAGGAAGTGCTGGGCGACGTGGGCTGGCAGGAGGTTGAAGAGGATGCGCCTGTTGTCCAGCTTCACCTTCTCCATGTCCTCTCGCTCCTCCTCTGCCTGGGGCATCATGAGCCTCGGTTAGTCCCATCCACTCATGCTGCCTTCACTTGTTCCCACTGCACGCTTCTTTCTAAACATCCAAACTGGACTCCAGGTGTGCTGATGGTCTACACACATGCTCCTGTCCCTCCTCCCCACTGGATGCAAGACTAGATCCATGTTATTGGGTGGGGAAGATCTGTTGATGTCTGCCTAAGTCACCACCTCATCTGCTAGAATGTCCAAAGGACAAACTACGGCTTCACCTCATTTCCGGGGTCTGCCCTGCCCTCCGCTACTTCCTAGGGACCAGATGCTACAGCAACTCTTTCTCAGGTATGTGCCCATCCACAGGCTCCACCAGCCCCCAGGTAGCTCCCAATGTGCCCCTCAGGGCACTTGTCCTAGAATGCCTCATGCCCAGGTAGGGCAGATACCTTCCTAAGGCTCCTGTTCCCTCTGGAATCTCGCTGGTCTTCACTAGAGCCCACATCCCTCTGGGCACTGAGACAAGTAGAACCCTGCAGGGACCCGGGGCAGGGGCAGATCCAGGGCCAATGAGCTCATCTGAGCGCTGACTTCCAGCCCCCTGGGGCAAGGAGTAAAGACCCCAAGGGTCCCACCATGGGGACACAGCAGAGCAGATGGCAGGAGCGGGTGAGTCCCAGCCCACTTACTGCTAGCTGTAGGACCCTGCAGAGACTGATTAAGCCGACAACAAAGGCCCCATTCATGGACCACTGTGAGGGCTCAAGAAGTGCTCTTGGCAGGGCACAACGCAGCCCTAGGAGGCAGAAGCCACTGGGGTCCCTGTTTTCCCTCACACAAAACCCAACTGCTGTAAGGAGTGAAGCTTGGGGAATATTCTAAGTATGTGTTAGCACTTATGGAGGCATCAAACTCTTGAATGTAGTAAAAACTGTGCAATGACTGCCCTTGTGGAGCGGCCCATGGCCTGGCCACTGCAAGCCATGGTTTGGAGGCCAGCTCCCCTGGTTCATGTGCCCCTAGGTGACTGGTGACCCGGCCAGCAGATGCAGCTTCACTGTGCCATGGTTTCCTTGTTGTAAAATGGGTGTAACACACCCACTTTTAGAGGAAATACTTGTAGGGTTGTATTTAACAAGGGATGAGGGGACAGCACGCCCCACAGTAAGCCTAAAAAGCACAGCTGCTTTTTGCAGTACTGATATTATCAGAGTTAAGTTGGCCAAGAACATGCCACTAGACTGCACACAATGATTCCACCAGCTTCCAAGGATAGAGGTGAGGAGGCCCCGAGCCTTGAGGGCCAGGTACGAGGATGGGGGTGTGTGTGAAGCCAGGCAGGCCATGCAGGGCAGGCCTGGTGCAAGTGTGTTCTGGGAAGACAATGCCAGTGAATCAGGGTGACCCATGGAGACAGACGGCGCCAGCTGTTTCTTCCTGTCCCTCAAGGAGCGTAGACCAGATAAGGAAGAAGCAGATGAAGAAAAAAGAAACCCAGGGACCATAACCTTCCCGGTCAGACCAGAGCTGCAGTCTGGCTGCCCAGATGGGCTGGAGCCGGGCTCTGCCCACGCAGCGGCTATCTGGGCATGGTGCTGACTTATGCTGGGTCATGCTCAAAGGTCAGAAATCTTCAATTTCCAGCCTCAGATGGTCTCCGGCGCTGCTTTCAACTCAAGTTCCCATCAATAATGACATTCTGGACAAACACCTCTCTATAGGACCCTCATTATTAATTACGTGTTAACACATCAGGCTCCAATATACACAAAAGAAAGGTTTGTAAAGGGTGACATAAACAGAAAGTAAAGAATATTTTCTTAAATAATAGCTTTGTTTTATTTATTAGTGGCACAAAAATTTCTGCTCTCTCCAAAATACCATTGTTAACGGTAATAGTACTTTAGTGAAAACAATGTAACTGAATATGCTTTGATTAAAAACCATAACCTAAGTTTATGGCACTGTGAATTAAAAATTTGCGTCTACATTCTGCTTATTTCCACATTTGGATTAATGGGCTGTCAGAGCTGCTGTCCTTCCGAAATTGTCATATATCTCTTAATCCATCCACAAATGCAAAGGTCTTTGTTGAAATTTGACTGGGAAACATCCATCTTTCCCTGTGCCACTCATTTTCATGAACCAAGCACAAATTGTATTGTTATATATTTTAACAAATGTGATGAAAATCCACGGAAATTCTCAGTCTATAATATTTTCCCACCAGGAAACTCTATTTTTAAGAAAGAGTAGTGGGCACCACACATTATTCCTGTCAACAAAATCACGTGTCCATCCAACCTCCATATTCAGAATGTTCTCTTTATGGCAGTTTCTTTCAAAAGGCATTTCCCTTCTCAAGTGTCCTTCTGTTTCAGAAATCACTGACCAGGATGTCTCTAGTGATAGTTACATGATGCCTCAGAGAGTTCACAGCCTACACTGCTTGTCATTTGGAAAAGAGAACAAAATAACAAACAGCATAACTTGGCAACTCCCCGTGTGCCGACATGTGCTATGAGTGACTCCCACAGTCATCCTGACAGAGTCTTCTATCTAACTAACAAGACCAGTAACCCCAGAACCTGGAATCAATAACGTGTTTCCTATAAGGGAACAGCCAAGGGAGGGTGGTCCTGTCCTCATTCCGTCTCGGAAGTGATGTCCCTGCCTCCCTCCTGCAAGTGACACAGGGCATCTGGCCAGTGTCAGGTCAGCACTGCCAGTTCATTCTTCAACATCAGGAAAGAACATTTCTTAATTCTCAGATACAATCAGTATAAGTAGTGATTTTGATGCCCTCTCCCCAAACCTCACTGAACCATCCAGTGTCCTGAGGTGCACACACCCCTCTTTGCGGGCATCCCAGGGTCCACAAATATCTCCTTTTGGGAAAGTGCAAAGGGAAAGGAACTTCTCCAAGCATAGCAGCAGCTAAGACAATAGTCTTCAGCCCCCAGGTTAGAGGAACTTAGTCTCTAACTTTGGGGCTGAAATGCTTTATGTTCAGCTTCTTTGACACTTAGTTTTCCCTTAAGCAAGAGGTACTCTGTGACCCATGCCACCGGGACACAGGAAGATCAGAGCAAGCAAGTAAGAGGTGATGCACGTCTCTGCATGGTGTCACTGCTCCAAGGATGGATGAATCCTGAGATTCAGGGTGGCCCGCGCTGGGCAGGCTGGGCAAGGTGCATGTGTCCAGAGTGGTCCCATAACTGTCGTCAAGCGGGCAGAAACACCAGAGGGGTAGAGCTGCATGCCCTGACCCAGTGAGTCTCCCTGGAATGGATGCCAGTGGTTTCTCTCCTCCCTGCAGGGCTCTGGGGTAGAAGTCTCTAATGCTCACCACTGACTTTCAGGGACAAAGAGGATTGTGCAGACCCAGCCCCTGAAGACCAGGGAGACCAAGGGGGGCTTCCGGCTGGACCCTCCGTGGCCAGCCTTGACTTCACAGCCCCCCTTCTGTACTGCGGGACTGAGGAAGCTCCAGTGTCCACGGGCCTGACTCTTGGAGGACAACGATGACATGATCCTCTCGCTGAACTGCACCAGACATGTAGTGAGAAGAGGACTCGCCCTCTCTGATGAACACTACTGACACCCTCAGGAGGCCTGCAACTGCAGCGCAACCTAGCCCAACTCAGAGTGCCAGGAGTAGGCAGCAATTCTACAGGGCTGAACTCTGGAATATTTCCCATTTTTCCACTCTCCTTCCCTCCCATGTAGTTAGGTCCCTGATGTGCCCCTATCAACTACCAGCCTCCCACCCTCCCATCCCCCAGCAGAGGTGCATGACCACCACATGTTCTCCACCTTGTCCGCGGCTCTCCCTCTGGCTGCTGGGGAGGCTGCTTTGATATTTCCCTCAAATATCAGTATTCCAAGAAGCATTTTTAGAGGTAATCTTACCTCTAAAGTAATTAATGAATCCAGTCTACCTCATCTCCTTGAGCAGTTATCTGCATTTCCTTGAACACCTCACAGAGATGGCGGACTCACTACCGTACATGTCAGCTTCATCCAGCCTCAAACTCTCAAGCCGCTGGACAACATATGTTGAATGAAAATCTCCCTCCCTGGATCTTTTGTCCAGAGGCCCTGGTTCTGTCCTCAGTGTGCTCCAGAGACCAGCTGTACCAGGATGGGAGGACTGAAAAGGCCTCACCTTACGTCCTACTTTCAGTTTCTTTGGTCACTCCTCTTACTGGTGACTGGTTTGAAGGTCCCTCTCTGCCTGGATGTCCAGGCAAGCTGGGCTGTGGCTAAGGCCTCTCCTAGGCAGGGCACTGGGCAAGGCTTTAGCCAAATGTAGGGCTCCCAGCAAACTCCCCAGGCCTCTCACCATGAGCTGGTATTCAACTGGCTGTCCCTGCTCTGTGCTCAAAAGACTGTACTTTAAACACAGAATGACCATTGTTTTATTTTGTGCAGCTTTTTTCTATCAATTCAGCGGCTGCAGTGAGCACAGAACCTGAGACTACCAGGGTCCCTCTAGTGCCAGCTCCTAGCTCTGCGTTCTTCTCAAACCGTAGGACCATGGTCATGCACGAAAATGACCAGCTTGATAGGAGGGTGAGGCATGGAGAGAGGTCTCAGCTCCCACTGAGCTTTGTGCGGCCACCTCTGGGACCACATGTCATGAACACATGCCTGCTTCTCACTAATTATTTTTCCAGCCAGCGCACAGACTTTACAAGCACTGTTTACAGCATGGGGCAGGCTGAGTGTGGTGCAGGTGTTCTTAAGCTGAACACCAGGGCCTCCAAGCCAGCGTCCTTGTTCACCCAGCACCCAGTTCAGCACTTCAGACCCACCAAGTCCTGCCAATGCCATCCCCTAACCCCAGGCCTCTTATGCAGGCCCCTGCTGCCTGCTGCTCCAATCAGCTCCACTTCCCTTTTAGCATAGAACAGATGAAAAGCTCTTTTTAGATCAAAAATGCATTTCATTAAGGCTTCATGATGAGAAATGTGATTTACATTATTCTACTACATTAAAGAGAAATCTTAATTTTAAATTTGAACAATTAAATGAATTAAAAATGTTATCCCTGACTCTAATTAGAAAATGAGAGAATAAACCTTCAAATGCTGTAGTTACAATGTGTGGATGCAGGTATGCACATGTTCCACCCTGCCCTGGGAAGTCCATGAGTGGTGTGTGTGTGTGTGTGTATGTGTGTCTGTAAAGTATGTGTGTTTGTGTGTGCATGCACACATGCATGTGTGGTTTCTATAAAATACTTAGCATCTTGTTGCATTTCTCTTTCCAAGAAATAAAAAGGCAGACCACAGCCCTCATGATGTGTTTGTCCCATTCATGGCCCCGTGGTGTAAATGAGGCTGTGGTGATGTCATAGCTGGGGGAATCGGAGTTCACGAGCTGCATGGCAAATCAGCTCTAATATACCAGGACTATCCAACATCCACCCCCTACAGAAATGCTGAAGCCGGCGGTGGTGAATGTAGAGGCTGGCTCTGTTTCTGACAATGAAGTCTTTACTCCTAATGAGCTTCTGAGCTGAAAGTCTTGCTGTGCTGAAATGCTTGGTAGTTCTTCATTTCTTAGGATGAGTCAACATAGTAGTTGAAGGCAGGGTTGTGTCCAGTGTTTCAGACAGGAAGCAAGATGGGGATGCCACTTTAAAAGGTAAGGAGGGCCAGGCACAGTGGCTCCCGCCTGTAATCCCAGCATTTTGGGAGGCTGAGGCGGGTGGATCACCTGAGGTCAGGAGTTCGAGACCAGCCTGATCAACATGGAGAAACCCCATCTCTACTAAAAATACAAAATTAGCCAGGCGTGGTGGCACACACCTGTAATCCCAGCTATTTAGGAGGCTGAGGCAGGAGAATCACTTGAACCCGGGAGGGAGAGGTTGCGGTGAGCCAAGATTGCGCCATTGCACTCCAGCCTGGGCGACAAGAGCAAAATTCCGTCTCAAAAAAAAAAAGGTAAAGAGAGCTCGCGCCAACAGTGAAGCTATGAGGCTGCAGTGGGCACAGCTGGTCCTGCTCCTGGGAGATCTGCTCTCAGTGATCCCCGAGGTCCACCCTCACTGTACACGGAGGGAACCAAGGCTGGGAAGACAGCATCCGGCCTCCATAAGCAGAAGACACACTGTCTGTCTACGAAGTGAAGGCCCTGTGAGAGTCCTCTTTCCTAGCTTTGAATTTTCACTTACGCCAACATAAAATGTGGGGATAGGATCTGCCGGAAACTGATCAAGCTCAGTTTCAGTGACTGAAGTTTCCAGGGTAAAATGTCAGACATTGAAACCAGAGAATTACCGAAATTATCCTTTACAGAAAAGTCAGCATTTCTTGGGACAGTGAAAGGCCTGGTCCAATGCTACCTCCTCCAGGAAGTCCTCCTTCAGCCCCTTAATTAGAATAAATTACTCCTTTCTGAGGAGCAAAAAACACCTGCCCAGGGTCTTCATGGCATTCTGTCTTCCACTCTCCTTATCGAGTCTCCTCTCCTCTCCTCCCTTGACTAGCAGCAGCAGCCTGTGGGCATGTCTGTGTTAACTCACCTGCAAGATGCAGCAGAGCCTAGGGAGAAGCACAGGCCTCAGAGCTGAGGAGGCCATTGTGAATTTACCCACTCAGAATGTGAGGGAGGCCATCCTACAGGGGAGCACTCTGAAGCTGAAAGGTCCTGGGGAGGGCTGACAGCCTGGCCCTGAGCACATGTTGCCAGCACAAGCTCCCTTGTTTCCACAACCACTAGCCAGGCAAGAGTGGCCCTGGTCACTCCACATGGACACTAACTGTGCTAAACATGTGTGTCTTTGTGATTACAAATGTAACACAAACTGTTACAGAAAATCTGGATTTTTCATTGCACACACATACAGAAAAAAATGCAAAGCAGCCACACCCCGTGATGAAGAGATGTCCTAGGGGATGTCTCGTGGGTCTGCTGTTTCAGACAGCCTCTGGTGCCTTAAAGCAGAAGGATCTATTTCCTCATCAGAAAGTCTGGAGTTACCCACATTTCTCTATCTTTTCGAACCAGGGAGGAATTGAGGTGCTATTTTCCACACTCTTGAGAACACTGAGGTGCCTGCATTAGCAGAACTGAGTTCTATAGGCTGGTCATAGATAAGCAAAACTGTGCTGCGATCCAGTTAGGGCCTGCACGTGAACTTCACATGCTCAAGCCCAACACGGCATTGAGACACACCACAGACATCTTCTTTCTTGTTGCATGGTGACTGCCACACTGCTACTACACTGCTCTCCACAAACAGTCCACACTGTGGGCAGAAAGCAACTTCTGGGGTCTTTGGAGCTTTTGCTCTATGTTGAAGTTATGCTGGGTCCTTCTAACCCAGATCTAACCTTTCAGAGAAACCCTCCACCCACAAATGCATATGAAATCTTGACTGCTGTGGAGGGAGAAGCACAGGCCTCAGAGCTGAGGACTTCTAATTCTTGGCTGCGTTCACAGGATTCTGCCTAAAGACAGCTCTCACCAGAAAGCCATTCCACTCTGGATGGTACTTCACTTGGCAGGAGAAGGCTTCTGAGACATGCTCTGCATGGCATCCATGAGAGTGCCCATTTGGGGTTTGGCAGATTTCGGTTCTGACCTTTGGCCATTTACTTTGGCCCTCACCTGTTACATGGGGATAATGACCAGTTTTGGGGTCAAAGACACTTAAATGGCCACATGAAGTTCCACTTCTAGAAAAGATGGAGTAACAGGGATTCAATTTGCCCTCTAGGAGCAACAAGCAGACCACACAAACTATACAAAACAGCAGCTTTCCAAATACTGGACAGGAGGCAATGAAAGATAGTGATCCTTGAGTGATGGGAATAAGTGATGAGGCCTACAATGGCCCAGTATACTGCTGGGAGAGTTTCCAGGCTGCAGATAGAGGCAATGCATGTGGAGCCTGGGGGTCTCCCAGGTTTGACAAGGCTAGGGGGCTTGGAAGCCCAAGCCAGCTTGAGTTCAAAGGGAAAATACCAGAGAGAACAGAGTGTTCGGGTCTCTTCAAGTCTCTAGTTGAGTACTGATTAGCATAGGCTAGAGAAAGAATCATCTAGGGATTAGCACAGGTTAGGGAAAGGACTGTAGGGAACAACCCCCAAAGTTCATACTATGCTGAGAATCGTTCCTACCTCCATTGGCAAGAACAAAAAACCTTCTAATTCACCAGGCATCAGGTAAAGTACTGAAAAGGGTTTGGCCTCAATTGAGATCCAGATTTGGTAAGTCTTTGTGAGCTTAGTATTTCTTTTATTTTGAAATATTCAATTGACAAACAAAAACCGTATATATCCAAGGGTTTTGGACAAAATTAGTCTAAGAATTAATGCTCGTCTGGTTGCCTCAGGAGTGGACACAATTAGTCTGAGAATTAATGCTCCTCTGGTTCTTCCTAACAAAGGCGAAAAGCAAGACCCAAAGGATCTGTATCCTTCCCTGTAAGTTATCAATTTTATTGAGATAAAACTGATTATAATACTTCCCTGTTATTTTATTCCTTAAACATTTATAGAAACTGGTCTCTATTATTTAATTTCTTCTGATTACTTTTGGTTTAATTTCCTCTTTTCTGGCTTCTTAAGGTGATTTGAGAGAGTCCTTTCTTCTTTTATAATATAGGTGCTTTGTTTTATACATTTTCCTCCATGTACTGCTCTGGCTGAACCCCACAAATGTTGATCTCATGTAGTTTCATTTGGCTCATATTACTTTCTAATTTTCCTTTTGATTTCTTCTTTGAACCAAAAGTTATTAAGAAGTATATTCTTCAGTTGAGGGTTTCTCAGAGATCTTTCTGTTATGGACTTCTAATTTAACTATATTGTAGTTAAGGAACATACTTTGTATGATTTGAATCCTTTTGAATTTCTTGAGATTTGCTGTATTGTTCATATTCATGTGTTCTTGAATAGAATGCATATTCTGTTGCTGTTGGACGGTATGTTTTATAAATGTCAATTAAGTCAAGTTGGTTGACAGTGTTCTTAAGTGTTGTAATCCTCACTGATTTTCTGTCTAGCAATTCTATCGCTTTTTGAAAGGGATGTTGGAAACTCCAACTATAATTATAGATAGAAGAATTTCTTGCAGTTCTATCAATTTTTACTTTAGGTATTTTGATGATCTGTTTTAGGTACATAAATGTTTAGGACTATGTCCTCTTGATAAATTGACCCCTTTATTACCCTTTAACATTACTGAAAGACCCTTTTTTTCCTTTGACCAACATTTAATTTCTTGCTCTTGAGATCCAGATTTGGTTAAGTCTTTGTGTGCTTAGTATTTCTTTTATTTTGAAATATTTAATTGACAAACAAAAACCGTATATATCCAAGGTGTGCAATATGATGGTTTCCTATATGTATACATTGCGTAACAACTACTACAATCAAATTACTTAACACATCTATCACCACCCACAGTTACCGTTTGTGTGTGTCCAGGGTTGGGGGAGTGAGGACGCTTAAAATCTACTATCTTACCAAATTTCAAGTACACAATACAGTATTATGAACCGATTTTTAAAAATAACAATAAAAACAAGCATCTCAGGAGACAGACACACTTACCCCACCTAGCACTCTACCCTTCCCTTGGCTAATTCCTACTCATCCTTTAAGCCTCAGGGGTGAGGTATTATATTTAAATGATATCACATCCACCTGCCTGGATCAGGGTCCTGTCTACATTTTACATGGCACGCCCTTCACTGTATTGAAATTTTCTGTGGCTTGTGTTTGATTCCTTTAACAGCCCATGAGCACCTGAGGGCGGGGGTTACACCTCAACCATGTGAGCATCCCCAGCACAGGATTAGGTCTACTTTGGTGCCCAATAAGCACCTGTTGGATGAGGCAGGTGGTAACACTATGTGCATAGGTCCAGAGTGGATTCCTGCCAGAGGCTGAGTGTGCACTCTCAGATGGACAAAGGGTGTGCTTCCAGTGGGCATGGGGCCTGATGGATGTGGGGTCCTGAGGTTACACACCAAGGTTTGGCTCCTTAGGGGTTTCCACAGAAGTGTGCTGCAGGATGTAGCTGGGATACATCTGGAACCATTTGTCCCTCCATAAAAGCTGTTTGTGAGGATGTACTCACCCAAAGGCCAGATGTGAAACCTATGGGCAGTAACAGAGAACAAGATGACGACTAACAAGCGTACAACATTTTGGGGTCCAAGAAGCATGATGACCATGGCTTTATATGACATAAACTCCTCCACAACCCCGAGACAAGTGTTACGTCACATGTGTGAAGACAAGTGACCAGGGTAAGAGGTGGAACCAGGTCTCTAACTTGGCTTCTGCCACCAGGAATTCCATGTCTGTGCCATGACCACATCTTAGGAAACCTTCCCTCTAAATGTTAATAATGGCAACTGCAAAATGGGAATTACCATCGAATTAAGCATTTATTGGTAGAGAAATAAGTTGTTTTAACTGCATTCTATACTAAATAGCATAAACATTGAAATTATAATTGCCATGATGATTATTTACTGAATGCAAAGAAAGAAATGACACTGGAACAAAAGCATACAAAAGTTACAGGCAAAGAGGCTGAAGGTGCCTCCCAAGGGAAAAGCCTGTTTGTGCAGGTTTGAACAACCAATCCAGTCTCTGTAAATAATTAACCTACCTAGTGTTTGGCCTGGCAATTTTGCAATAGTTTGAGGCACTCTAATGTTTGTACTACATACCTAAATGTCCAAGGGCAAACAGGCAAAGTCTAGAAAGTTCTGTGTTTTGCTAGGGTTATGGGAAAGCAGGTGGCATTTGTTGTTACCTATCTGCAGACAAACATGGCAGTGGACTCCATTTGGGCAACCCTTTCTTGTGACACGCATGCACAAAGATCCGCAGACTTGCCCGGGCTACCCCAAGGCCCAGGAATCCATTCTAGCCCTAAAATTACCGGTATGCTCACTGGGCATTGCTAGGGGGTGTCACTGGATGGAGAACAACATGGCAGGGTCAAATATTGCATTTAGTAACATTTAAAAGAACACCAAAGCCAAGAAAAAGCCATGTCAACCCAGATGAGAGAAAATGTCTCTCCCAGAAGTATCCCTCAACTGGAAGAGTCAGAGCCAAGGCCCAACTCTGCTGTCTGAGAGAGGAGCCAATCAGGCACCCTAGTAAATAACCTAGAAACCCTAGATCTTATGGGCCCGGGCTGTTCTAATCGTTCTAGCTCATCCCAAGTCCATTCTTCTCAAGCTCTGAGTAGGTTTTTGCGACTAAAAGATCTGAACCCGAGAGGCCAGCTGACGGCTGGGTCAACATATCCTCTCAGACCAGCCAGCTGGATCACCCTGGATAGCCAGCCGGAGCCAAACTAAGACCAAATTCAGCAACACAGCCCATCATAAAGAGGCTCTTTTCCCATTACCTGGTGTGGCTTTAGCAAACTGCAGCTGGCCAGATCTCCCTTCTAGGGCAAGTATGTGCTGTATCTGCAGTCCATTCCCCACCGGTTCTGTCCCAGGGAGGCCAGTCCAAGGACTCTACCAACAGGGTCCTGGGCCTCCTACTTCCGGCCAGGTTTGGCCAATGGGGAGCAGGAGCAAGGGCCAGTAGCGAGGGAGAAGAGCATTCCCGGTTCTTCTTGGCATGGTTGCTGCGGACTGGCTGTGTCTCTCGGCTGAAGGTGGTGAATCCTGTCAGGCAGCCCTCCCTTTTCCCTGATTCTAGGGCCCATTCCCACTGTGGCTGCCCCAGGTGCCACATCAGCCTGGGGCACTCCTGTGCCTGCCCCTGTCTTTCAAATAGTCCAAGCATCATAAGGGCTCCTGAACTCACCCCCTTAGAGTGTGCCCTCTGCTGTCAGCCCAGGCTGTGATACATGCACAGCCCCCTGGAGACCCACTCTGCACCCTCACTTGATGGCCAACTGTGGCCAGACTCCATACGACCACTTCTGAGGTGCCCTCCTGCCAACCCCTGACCATGCAAGTTGCTTTCCTCAGGGCCCCTGTGGGTCACAGGACTCCCACCTACCTCCTGGGCTCTGTGTCACACTCCACTGTCAGACCACCTTTGGAGACAGGGATCAGGGCCTATCGCCCTCCCTTTGCAGCTCTACTGCCCACAGGGGGCCTGGAGGGAGCAATGGCCCCTGTGATTGGGCTCTGACTCCTCTTACAGATTTTGCTGAAGAACTCCCTCTTCCTGCCATGTTCCTTGTCCCTTTCCCCTCATCCCCATCCCTCATCCTCCCGTAGCTGAATCTGAGCATCGCACAAGGCCCAGAGAAACACTGGCTCTTGTCCAGTATGCCTGGCTTTGCTTCCTCACAAACCCACTGTGGCCGCAGTCAGGCCTTCTGGTGTGAGGACTCACTTCCCGCCACAGCCTGCATTCCTCTGGTGATAACTCAGATTCAGATGTTGATACGGTTTGGGTACCTGTCCCCGCCAAATATCATGCTGAAATGTAATCCTAGTGTTGGAGGTGGGGTCTGGTGGGAGGTGTGTGGGTCATGGAGGCGGATCCCTCATGGCTTGGTGCTATCCTCACGATAGAGTTTTCACCATAGTCAAGAGTTCTCACACGATCCGGTTGTTTTAAAGTGTGTGGCACCTTCCCCCACAACTCCTTGCTCCTGCTCTCACCATGTGACATGTATGTTCACACTTTGCCTTCTGCTATGAGTAAAAGCTCCCTGAAGCCTTCCCAGAAGGCAAGCAGATGCTGGTGCCTGTTGGTACGGCCTGTAGAACTGTGAGCCAATTAAACCTCTTTTCTTTATAAATTACCCAGTCTCAGATATTCCTTTATAGCAGTGCAAGAACAGCTTAATGCAGATGTATTTATGCCCCCACCAGGGTCCCCTCCCACTCCACAGCAGGAATTAGGGCCTGTTGTATCCAGACAGCCCTGCTGACAGCGAGCCAACCACACAGCAGCACTTCCCCAGGAGGGGTCAAAGGGCGAGGATTCTCAGCAACCCCTGCCCACTCCAGAACCTGGAATTCAGGTATGCAGTGAAGACAGCGCCAGATCATGAGTCCCTTGGGAATCTGGGTCTTCTCCACCTGCAAGGCTAGCTCAGAGCTCCATCTAGTAGGATACAGGAATGTCTTCTGCCCAGAACAGGCACTAACTTAATACACAGGCTGAAGAATAAATGAAATGGGAAAATCCACAGACGGGGTAGACTGGTAGTTGCCTAGGGTTTGGGGGTTGAGGAGAAATGGGGAGTGTTAACTGATGAGGATGGGTTTCTTTTGACAGAGATAAAAATATTATAATATTGATTATAGTAATGGTTGCAGAACTGTGAGTATACTGAAAACCACTGTTCACTAAACAAGTGAATTGTGTTATGTGAAATATATGTCAACAAAGCTATTATACAGTGAAGGAAAAAATAAGTCATGTTTTTCACCAAGCATTTGTGAACACATGTATACAGATACACATACAGACTGTGTGTGTGTGTGTGTGTGAGATGTATGTATATGTTCTTTCTTTTGCTTCCTCAAATCAACAACCTAATTTCCATCACTTTAAATATGCATCCTGCCCTGTCATGCTGACATAAACCCACTGAGATGCTTCTGTCTTTTCCAGATGAATAAAACTAGAGGAAACAACTGTGTTCATTTTTTTTCATGAGTGATAACTTGCCTCCGGATGCTCCTCATGCCTACCCTTCACCCTACTCTAACCCTCCCTCCCAGAAAGAGATCCCCCAAAAAATGGCTCACCACAGAGTAACAGGCTGCCAGACAAAGGGCTGCTCAGCCTCACCAAGCACCTACTTTGCACAAGGCCTGTGGCCAACGACATCAGGAAGAGAATTTCAGTTATTTCTTGCACACCTGGATTAGGGTTCTCACCCCATTTTACTGCTGAAGCAGAAAGACAGCTTGACCTATCACTGGTTAAAGTCACACAGACCCTACATGGAGTTGCCGGAATTCAGGACGAGGACTACCTGATGCCAGGCCCAACCTTTGTCACCCCTGCTACTGCTGACCAGGGTTTTGGTCACTTAACTGCATGGCTTGATGCCCAGTCAGCCTCAGGAACAAAGACAAGAAATTGACAGGCTTCCCGACTCCAGCAGCAAGCCTGGTCCTGCTCCCACAGTGAGCCCTCAGCTGGTCCTGGCCACGCTTCCTCCTGGCCACCCTCTGGGCTGTGCCTGTCTCGTGTCCGCACCCCAACTCTGGGCAGTGCCTGCCTTCAGTACTGGCTGCAGAGTAGGCCTAGGGTGAAAATGCTCCTGTCCTGCCTGGCCCCAGACACAGCCCTCTCCACGGGTTCAGAGCCTACCCAAAGGTCACACAGATGGCAGCTAGATCCCAGCTCAGCCACCTTCTGGCTGCCCGACTCTGGCATGTTACTTTAGTGGCCCCTGCTTTCTTGTCTGTAATTCCAGCTCCTAGGCAGTGCTGTTCTGAAGACTGAATGAGATGAAATAGCTCCAACAGTGAAGAGCTATTCTAAAGGTGTCAAAATAAGACTATCTTTTGCTAAAGCTAATATTCATCAGCCTTCATTCCCGATTTTCAGGGGAGGAAACCTAGGAGGAGCAATTTTCCCAGGGTGAAACAGTTTGCAAATCCCACAAATGGGATTTGAACCCAGGTAACCTGGTCCTGAATGCTTGTCCGGAGGCCTGTGGAGTATGGAGTTGGTGTGAAGATGCTCACACCAGCCCCCACACGCTGCCTTGGCCCCTGGCCATGGGGTGGACACAGGTACGCCCCTGCTGTGGCTCTGCGGCAGGAACTCAAGGTGAATATCTGGCAGTCACTGCCAGGATCATGTCCAAACAGAAAGCTACCTACTGACTTCAGGAAAGCGTTACTCCTCTCCAGCCTGGTACCCAGATGTTCGGGACCTGAGGCCAGTTCACATGTTTGCTACTCCATGGAGTCTCCCAAAGAGGGGTGCTTATGCCTCTTGCGTCAGAATTTCCCACAGGGTACATGTCAAAATATAGACGTCCAGCCCCCCACCTGCTGACCTACTAAATTTGGAGTACGTGGTGAGAGTTTTGGCATTTTCTTGTGTTTCCCAATGACCCCAATGAGACCTGCTGCCACCACCCAGCCCTGCAGAGGCTGAGCCCTTCTGCACCACCACTGCACACACTGTTCAGGGAAGCGGGACTCACTGCCTCGAGAAACAGCCGCACTCTGACCATCAGGCAGGTCTCCATCACATGCACCCCACAACCTTCTGAACTGTCTTCCCACAGGGCGTGGCTCTCACTCCCTGCACCCCCCAGCACAGCTTTCCTCCATCCCCGGACAGTGCCTGGCCTTGCACGCTGCTGAGGAGGGCCCTTCGAAGGCCATACGGTGTGTGGGTGTCTGCAGCAGCCCCCGCCAGATGCTTGCTGGAGGCTGCTTCCTCCTCCAAATCCCCCACCGCCAGAAAGCAGAAAGGGCTGGTCTTGCCTGTGCGGCCCAGAGGTAGTCCAGCCTCAGCCTGATGTCCACCTGCCTGGCATGCAGGGCCAGCGCACAGGAGAAGAGCAGGATGGCCACAATTGGCTCATAGCTGCGCCCGGAGACGGCACCACCCCTGGGGGAAGATGAGGAAGAAAAGCTAAGTGAGTGCCGAGCTTCCAGGGCAAGACTCTGCCACCAAACCCAAGAACCGTTCAGAGTGACCCTCAGGTGGTGACACCCAAAAACAGCTTGCTGGCATTTACCCTGGCCAAGAGTCACTTGCTAGAACTTGGGTTGAAGAGAAACTGTCACCAAACTAAAAAAATTGTATATAATTCATCTTGACTAGTTCTGAAATCAGAAGCTTATAATGCATATCTATACACACAGATTCAGTAGCACTTCTGCTTAGGCCTTTTTCTCTAGGAGCCACACACTTACCCAGTCCTGGTATATCCGCTGAGCTCCAGTACGAGGATGTAGGACGTGGTGAGCCCGGACAGCAGGATCATTTTTGGCAAGGAAGACACCCGAAAAAATATGGCTAGCGGGAGGGTGCCCACCAGGCAGCAGAGCAGGGCATGGTGCGTAGACTCGCAGGGCAGGGTGGGCAGGGCTGTGCGCTGGCCCCCGGATGAAAGGACCACCAGGGAACTGTTGGGCTTGGAGCTCCAGGCCCACGGCAGGCAGCCCACCTGGGAAGGGAGGGGTCACAGGGGCTTAGGGGAGGGCGGGTGAGGACCTGCAGCCTCTAAGCATGGTCAGGTGTCCCTCTTCAAGCAGGTCTCCCAAGGTTTTGCTCTGAGACCCACCCCCAGTGCCACCACACCAAGCTGCAGACCTCATGGCAACTCGCAGCACTTAAAGGCTCCCCATTGGTTGCCAGAGCAGGCAAGAGGCTCCAGGGAGGACCAGGTGGGATCAGCCCTGCCTGCTCCCCAGCCCAGCGCCTCCAACCTGCTACTCCTGCCCCCAGTTCCAACCTGTTACTCCTGCCCCAGCTCCATCCTGTTCCTCCTGCCACCAGCTCTGTCCTGTTCCTCCTGCCCTCAGCTCTATCCTGTTCCTCCTGCCCCCAGCTCTGTCCTGTTAATCATGCCCCCAGCTCTATCCTATTCTTCCTGCCCCCAGCTCTGTACTGTTCCTCCTGCCTCCAGCTCCATCCTGTTACTCCTGCCTTCTTCTATCCTGTTACTCCTGCCCCACTTCTATCCTGTTACTCCCACTACAAACTCCATCCTGTTACTCCTGCCCATTTCAATCCTTTCACTCCAACCCCCAGTTCCATCCTGTTCCTCCTGGCCCAGCTTCATCCTGTTACTGCTGCCCAGCTCCATCCTGTTCCTCCTGCCCCATCTCTGTCCCGTTTTTCCACCCCGCTTCTGTCCTCTGCACTGCATGAAGAAGTCAGGCTCCTTTCACCAGGGAGAGTTTCCATTTTCCCCTGCTAAGTAAAGTCTCTTGTTCCCTCGCTTCTCGGGGCCCCACGCCTGTTCCAGAGGTCTCTGCTGAACTCCCTGTCTCTGCAGCCCTGGGTCCTGGCCTCTGGGCTGGTCCTCCATGCCATGCCCTCTCCCACGCCAGTGCATGCTGCAAGCTGGAGATGCTCACCACACATCCTTGGGCTACTGAGTAGATTAAGACCACTATGAAAATACACAGGACAGTGCGAATCTGAATCGTCAGGCACCCTGGAAAACACTGAATAAGAAATGTTAATTAGAAAATACCCTCTGATTACCAAGGCGAGTCACGTGCACAGTTAATACTTCCTACAGTGGAATGTGCAGATGACCTGCAAGCTGCTAGGTCCACACCCGTTATTTACCCTCCTCACAGGTCTCTTGGCTGTTTTCATTTGTTTATTCTCCCAGGTGAAAAGCTTGCCAAAGTTAAAACAAGTCTTTAAATTACAAAGTCTTTAAATTACAAAGAATAATACTTCCCTTCCTTCCACCCGCATTGTAACTTTGATTGGCACTGAAGTTAACTGGATAGATTAACTTGGTATTTTCATTATATTGAAGTCTTCCATTTCAGAAATGGTACAAATTTCCATTCATTTGTGTCTTCTTTGATATGCTCTAAATAAATTTTATTATTTTGCTCACATAGGCTTTATAGAGTTCTTAAGTTATTAGAAATTTTATTTTAAATCTATTTATTATAAAGACATTTTGAAATCATCAAAAAGCGATTTCATGGATAAAAGTAAGAAGTCCTTTTTACACTTAACACTTCTGAAAGTATAAATATAACTAAAATTAATACCCACAGGCGCCTTACAGAAAACAACTCACCCTGCTAGAGTCCCCGACTAGCTGGGGTGCCCTTGGCGGGCTACACAGTTATTCCTTTAACCCCTACATGAGGTCAGATCATTACTATCTCTGCTCTACAGTTGAGAAAAAGGTGGCACAACTGCCACCCAGTCCAGTATCACTTCTTCTACGGAAAAGGACAGGGCAGTGTGTCCCAACTCACCCAGCTGGTGGGTTATGGATCTGGGATCCAGTTCTAGGTTTTCTAAGTCCCAAGAGACCACTGGGTATTTCACCAACCCAGTGGTCTCTGCTGATCTCAGAAGAACTGCTGCTCTGCAGCGGTGTGAGGCTCAAACACTTTACTGACCATGGCTCACCGCACTTCCCTCCCAGTCCCATCTTGGCCTCTGGGCAAGACGCGGGGGCAAGTCCTTGATCCTCACTGCAGCCTCCCATCATCTGCTTCCCCCACCTCCTCCTGGCGTGAGTTTGATGTTCTAAGGGAGGCCACCAGAGCCACTGGCAGGACCCCATGCAGGAGCCATACCACAGGCCTGGGAACAAGATCCTGCCATCTTTTGCAGGTAACTATTCTCCTTTTGAGAAATGCTCTTGGCTTGCTGCTGGGCCTAAGTAGAGCCTGAACCCTTACCTGTGGGCCACCAAGTTACTGTATGACCTGAGCTGCCCATCATGAACTGGGTGTTACCTGACCCACCAAGCCATAAAGTTAGGTGTGAACAGCAGCCCTCCATCATCCAATGAAAGTGCTAATATATATGATCAGCTCCGAGCAGACCCTTAAGGCACAAGTAAGTGACATGACAAAGTGGCCCCAATGACCATAGTCCACAGTCCTGCTACCCTGCCTTCTCTCTCCCAGCCTGCACCTATGGCCTCATGGGGAGCTCCCTCTGATTAGGTGACAGAGTAAGAGTAGCTCAGGCCTTGTGGTCGCTGCAACACTTCAGCCCATGTGACACAGCCCTGAGGGACAATGGTGAAGGGAAATCCTCCCAGTGGGCAGAACTTTGGGCAGTTGTCCTGGGTGGGCACTTTGCTTCCAAGGAGAAATGGCGAGATGTACAGTCATACACTGATTCATGAGCTGTGGACAACAGTTTGGTTGGATGGTCTGGGAGTTGGGAAAGACATGGTTGGAAAATTAGTGACAAGGGGGTCTGGGGAAAAAGTATGTAGATAAACCGCTCCGAGTGGGTGAAAAATGTTAAGATACTTTGTCCCATGTAAACGTTCACAAAAGGGTGACCTCAGCAGGGGAGAATTCAAATCCAGTGGATAGGACGACCCCTACTGTGGACACCAGTCACTCTATTTCCTCAGCCACTCCTGTCATCCCAATGGGCTCATGGACAAAGTGGCCATGGTGGCACTTCGGGAGATGATGTCACCTGAGGATGAGAGGGAGAAAAAGCAGGCACCATTTCCTGACAGTCTGCACTCACAGGGGCTAGAATGAAGCCCTTGGGCTGTCTCTGGTGGTGCTACACTCCCCTCTGTGCGGCGAGGCTCCCTTCCCCCCAACTTAAGGATCTCTGCCAAGGTTCTCTCTTTTCTTCAAAGCCATCTAGTTTAACTCGAGTATCATAACTGGAGGAAATCTTCCTTCCACCACCTCCCACCTTCCACACCTTGGCTTGGGGACCTATGATGGGATGTGGCCTCTACCCTAGCCAGCCTGGGTGCACGCAACACGCTCCTGAGCCTGTCCCATCCGCCTCCCTTAGAGCTCTAGGAAGACGAGAAGGAGGATAAGGAAAACGGGGCTTAAATGCAGGTCCGGAAAACAGGGCTTAAATGCAGGTCCGTGAGCACCAGGCCAGGGTGAGAGGAGTGCGAGCAGCTTATCCGAGGCACACCCAGCCACCTTGTGGACCACATCGTGCCCACGTCCCCAGGGTCCTGCCAAGGGCCTCTGAATGTGCCTGACGCCTTGACCTCAGCCTGCCCCACCTGCAGCACCCGGGGTCCAGCCAGTGTGCACCTCCCAGGCTTCCTCCTCTCCTCTGCCCGCTCCTGATATTCTCCAGCCCAGCCATCCAAACCTCAGCCTGCAACCCGGACAGAAAAAGTCCACATCCTGCCCCAGATATTCCCTTTCAACTCTCAGCAGGACCCTTGGGTCAACTCTGCCGCCCTCCACAGATGACAAAGACGGACTCTGCATGCCCTCCCCACTGTTAAGATGGACAGGATTAGGCACCTCCCCACCCTGATTCCCAGGATGAACTCCACCCACTGCCCCACCCCCACTCAGCCTTCTCTGTCTCATCTGACTTCAGAACACACCAACTGAGCGTGTGCTTGCCAGGCCCTGCTCCACAGACTGTACAAATGAGCTCACTGACTCCTCATGTCAAGCCAGTGAGGTGGGGGCCATCATCACCGCCATTTCACAGAGGGCAACCCTGGGCCCAGAGAACTGGAGCCCAAGCCTGGAGTTGGCACATCCCCGACGGATGGGGATGGGGAAGCCAGACAGGGGTGAAGATCCCAAGGGGCCATGGAGCTGCCACACTGCCCTGGGCACCCTGGCTCTGGACACTGTCAATGTCAGGGAGGGAAACATTTCTACTCAGCCTTCTTGGGGATGTGTTCTGGAACTAACTCTGTCTGCATGACCCGCCACATCCACTCAGGCCACAATGGCCTTCTGCTAGGTGGCCCTGACCTACCCCCTGCTGGCCTTCTGCAAACCTCCCTCACCTCCATCCCCACAGCCATTCGCACAGACCTCTTCCCCGGCCTAGGGTCAGCAGGGATGCTCAGAGCCCAGTGCAGACCCTGTGAACAGGAGCCTAAACACTTGTGATTCAATCAAACCCTGACCCAGTACACACTGGCTGTGAGCTGAATCCCCTCTCCTGTCCTAGCTGACAAGTCTGGGTGCTCAGTCTCCGCTCTGCTTCCTCCACATCAGCTGTAAGCACCACTGATGGCGCTCCCAGGAAAGCTGGACCCCCACTGCTTTTCGAGCCTGGCACTTCCAAACCGCATACTTAGGAAGAAAACGCTCTATGCTCGCTCACAGAAGAGGGTGAGAAGGGAGAGTGAATATTCAGAAGGGAAGGAGCTAGTGGCATCCAGGGCAGAGTCCACCAAGAGAACAGAACACTGGAACACAGAAGAAGCTTCATGGGATAACTGCAGGCTAGCCTCTTTTAATGTCGGCACCTGGAAGTATTCTGGCCAAAGTTCCCAGCCATGAGGGCAGCTCCCTTATTAACAAAAGGGAGATGATGTCTCAGTGCCCCACTTCCACAGATCATGTGTTTTTTAGAACCAAGGCTTTCTAAATTTGAATATTATTTTTATGGACAGATTGGGTGCAGATTTTGCTTCCTGTTTTCATGAGCACATCCCTTAGCCTGCCTGAGCCTGCTTTCCTCACATGGGGGAAAGGGGCTGACCCGTCTCACCACCTGGCTTGTGAGGTTCTCGTGGAGTCACAGAAAGCAGTGTACGTCCACTCACAAGAACCAGTATTCCTGGGCTGGGACCTCTGACCAGAGCTTTCCAGGCCGGTGCATTCCTTGGCTTCTGCTTTGTGGTCGCTCTTCTTGCCCAGTGGCTTTTCACATTTTCTGCATATCTTACACTATTTGTACACCATCGGGTAGGCACACTGGTTCCCACCATTGAGGACAAAGGAATAGGCTTTAAAAACTGTCATCCATCTGTCCTGCATTCACTTGAAATTACATGAAAAACAGCAATCTTACTTGAAGTGGTAAATTTTAAAATTTGCCAAACCAAATGTCACTTAATCTATAAAAGTCGAGGAAACAGGAATGAAGTTTTAATAGTTAGCATTTTTTAAATTTAAAAACTCAAGATAGTACCTATGAATAATGACAAAGTTAAATAAATGAAACTATATTTAATCTTTTCAAAAAGTTGCTGTTTTCAATAATTATGCAAAAATGACACTGGGTCTCCCAGAAGTGACACCCCGGGGTCGGCTGAGGGAAACGAGCCGTTTAGAAATGAAGGTGGGAAATGTGACGAAGGAATGAAGGCTTAGGAACTACAGAGTCCTCCCAAGTGAGCCACAGATAGTACAAGGCCGCAAAGCTCAGGTCTTTCCTGCAAAAGCCCACAGGACAAAGCAGATGAGGCATCAGGGCCCAGATAGCACAATGTTCCCTGGAAAACGTCACCCCTCTCCAAAGTCTGTGACATAAACGCAGAATAAACATCCCTCTTCTGTCCTGCTGCTAGACTCTCCATTCCAGAACAGGATCGGTATCTTGTGCTCATTTGTTTAATCAGTACCAATCACCAGTCTATTGTGCCCGCCGGGCATACTCCCAGAGGAGTGCATGTGCCTAGTGCAGAACTGGGTCTTCATGAGCATCTGCTATGTGAGCAGACTCTTTCTTCCTGTCGAGGCAGATAAGGGAACAGAACTGCCTCCCCCAGCCCACCCCATTCCACCCCATCCCACCCAGTGGGCAGGCAGAGGCCACCCACATACCTGAACCAGGTGAAGTGCAGGTAGAGGACACAGGCCACCCACATACCTGAATCAGGTGATATGCAGGTACAGGACACAGGACACCCACATACCTGATCAAGTGATATGTAGGTACAGGACACAGGCCACACACATATCTGAACCAGGTGAAGTGCAGGTACAGGACACAGGACACCCACATACCTGAACCAGGTGATATGCAGGTACAGGACACAGGCCACCCACATACCTGACCAGGTGATATGCAGGTAGAGGACACGGGCCACTCACATACCTGGACCCGGGTGATGTGCAGGTACAGGACACAGGCCACCAGGAAGCAGATGCAGAATACTAGCAGGAGCAGGACGGCCACACTCCTGGGGGACAGAAAACATGAGGGTCACTGATACGTGGGGATCAGGAGAGGTGGACCCAAGAGATGGCTGAGAATTGGCCCCTCCCTCCACATCCCCTGTGCCCTCAGGAGGAAGCAGCATCGTTAACCTGGATGCCTGCCACTCAGGTCTTTGGGGACTGACACAGCTGGTTCTCTTTTTTAGGAGAGGGCCTGCCACTCGGGTCTCTGGGGACTGACATGGCTGGTTCTCTTTTTTAGGAAAGGGCATCTGGGGTTCCTGAGTGAGAAGGGGGCCCCTCCTGAGTTGACCTCCCACTTCTCCTACCCCCACCGCAGAGATCTAGCTTAGGCTGAGAATCACAGAGCTTTTCTGGAAGCCTTTTTCCTCATGATGGAAAGACAGGAGTTTCCCCGACTTTGCAGAGCTATTCTCTAGCTGGGCTTTGTCTGGGAAGGACGTTTTTAGAAAACGCTTAAATCCCAAATAGGCCCATGAGGCAGGCTGCTGAGTTCAGTGTCTGTGGGCTGGGCAGGATGCAGAGCACCCAGGGCTGAGCTCCCTCCTCCTCCGCAGGTGTGGGGTGGCCTCCATGCGCTTTCAAACTCAGAGGAGGTAGTATTCCCGTAGGTAGCTTTTATTAAGAAATGAGTACGCCTGAAAGTAAAGTGGCAAGTACAGACCTAGTGGTGTCTTTCTTGCAAAAACATAAAAAACAAATAAAAGCTGCCAAACTCACATTGACTTATACGATGTTTAAATGTTATTTAAATTATTGTTTTTCTTCCTTTTAAGAGGTCACTTTTCCTGATTTTAAGTTTTTGAAAATAACATAGATCTAGAAGCCAATGAGCTCATTCAGTGCAGTTTCTTCTCAAAAGTTATTGTTATTATTATTATTATTTTTAGAGACAAGGTCTCACTATGTCATCCAGGCTGGAGTGTAGTGGTGAGATCATAGCTCACTGCAGCCTTAGACTCCTGAGTTCAAGGCATCCTCCTGCCTCTGCTT
>NW_012102565.1:2402268-2404283 GCF_000951045.1 Mandrillus leucophaeus | reverse complement strand
GGTTCCAGAAAAGATGAAATGAACACACTTGTTTTTATTCCTACTGAGTGGTAAAAACACTGACAATACATACAAAATAAACACATAGACTGTGAAAGGTGGAAAGAAGGGGGTGATCTCAGGGACCTTGCAACTCAAAGGAAAACAGTGTGGGGCGGGTGGTGTCCCTTGGGGTTTCTTTCTGCCTTATTTATCCCAGACTAGAAACCAGAGAAGCCGGCATCCAAAAACTTTTTTAAAGTGCCCCCCACACAAAAGCCTGTTCTTTCCAGCCAAAAAAAAAAAAAGGCAACCTAGCAAAACAGAAAACTTTTAGACAATACCACCCTATTGTAGCCAAAGACCATTAAAAAAAAAAAATCTGTGGCCCCAGCTCCACCCAGGCCAGCAAAGACCATGTGGGGAGCCGCGACTTTGATCTTTATTAGGCTGTGAGGAGGCACACCCAAGGCCCCACTGACATAGTGCCAGAGAAACTTGAATAGGGAGTGGAGATGTTCATCTCCACTGAGCGGTAATGAGCTCCCACTTGCATTGTCAGTGGAGGCCGGACAAGGAATCTGAACATTCATATCTACTCAACAGTAACAAGGTGCCAGGTGTCACCTTGGTGCCAAATGCCAGGCTGTCATGGAGGATGAGTAGGAAACCTGGAATTCCACCTGCACTGCCCCAATGCTGTAAAGTCTGAAGAGATTTCAGTAGGGTTCAGAGTATCACAACATAATAACCAAATGTCCAGGATATGAAAAAAAAAAAAATTCACAATATCAAACTTTAAAAAATGTCAACTTGAATGAGAAAGACAATCAACAGATACTAACTTCAAGATGACAGAGCTGTTAAAATTATCTGACAAGAATTTTAAAGCAGTCATTATAAAAATGCTTCAATAAGTAATTATGGACACACCTGAAACAAATTATAGAAAGTCTCAGAATAAAAGAAAGTATAAGAAAGAACAGATAAAAATTACAGACCTGAAAAATTACAGACCTGAAAAATACAATAATCAAAATTTAAAATCCAATGGATGAGCTGAACTGCAGACTGACGTGCACAGAGTAAAGAATTCCTGACCTAGAAGACAGAGCCACAGAAATTATCCAATCTGAACAATGAAAAGAAACCAGACTTAAAAAAAAAGAAAAAAAAAAAAACAGAGCCTTTGGAACTGTGGAACTAAAATGGAAGATTTAACATTCATTCATGTCATCAGGGTCCCAGAAGGAAGAAAAAGGGTATGAGACTGAACAAATATTAGAAGAAATAATAGCAGAAAATGTCCCAAGTTTGGCAAAAGATATAAATCTATAGATTGAAGTGAGAAAATCTCGAACAGGGCAAACTCAAAGAAACAGATGCCAACACACATCACAATTAACTTCCAAGAACAAAAGACAAAGGAAAATTCTTGAAAGCAGCATGAGAAAACTGATATCTGATTTTTTGGGGGGAGGGGAAGAAATTAGAATAATAGTGTCATTTCTTCAGAAACCATGGAAGCCAGAAAAAAGTGGGAAAACATTTGTCAAGTGCTCAAGAACCGTCAACCCAGAATTCAACATCTAGCAAAATTATACTTCAGAAGTGAAAAAAAAATTGTAATATTTTTAGATAAAGGAAAGTTGAAAGACTTTATAATCAACCTAAAGAATAGCAAAAAGAAATTCTTGAAACAAAAAAAGAAAATAGTAAAAGAAGGAATGTTGGAACATCACGAAGACAAATAACAGAAAGGATAAAAATGTGGGTAAATGCAATATACTTTCCTTCTTCTCTTGAATTTTCTACATGTTTTCTGGTGGAACTAAAGATTATAAATTGTCTGATATATATAGAGGAAATATTTATGACATTTATGTTATAAATGGGGAAGGATAAAGGGACTTAAAGAGAGGTAAGGTTTCTACACTAAACTTGTTAAAATGTTGACATCAGTAGGCTGTAATATTATGTAAAAATGATATATATCTAGATAAACTACAAAAAATTGTACGCAACAAGACACACTA
>NW_012102565.1:2391417-2400939 GCF_000951045.1 Mandrillus leucophaeus | reverse complement strand
GGGATGCAGCTAAAGCAGTGCTGAAAGCTAATTAATAGTACTAAATACCTATATAAGAAAAAAGAAAAAGTCTCAAATCAATAATTTAATTGCCATGTTAACAAACTAGAAAAAGAAATGCAAAATAGACTCAAAGCTAACAGTAGAAGGGAAATAACAAAGAGAAGAATTCAATAAAAAGAAAACAAACAAAAAAAAAATAGAGAAAATCAATGAAACCAAAAGCTGGTTCTTTGAAAATATCCATAAAGTTGGCAAATCACTGCAAGCCTGAAAAATAGGAGTGAAAAGACACTAACAAATTTAGAAATAAAATGAAATTTTACTACATACTGTGCAGGCATCAAAAGGTTAATGAAGGAATATTAGAAACAACTCTACACACATAAATTTGACAACTTAGATCAAATGAACTATTCTTTGAAACACAACTACCACAACTTATCCAACATAAAGGGTAAATTGAAAAATCCTATAATTTCTAAAGAAATTGACTTTATAATTTAAAAATTCCTGAAGAAGTAACCTCCATGCCCAGATGGTTTCACTGACAAATTCTAGCAAATGTTTAAAGAATTAGCACCAGTTTTAACCAATCTCTTCCAGAAAATAGAAGAGGAAGCAACACTTCCCAAGTCACTTTATAAAGTCAGTATTACCCTGATACCAACACTAGACAAAGATAGTACAAAAGAGAAAACTAAGATAGTACAAAAGAGGAAACTACAGGCCAATATCCCTCATGGATGTAGATATAAAACAATCTAACAAAATATTAGCAAATAAAATTCAGCAATATATAATTAGAATTTTATAGAATAAACAATTATAGGGATGAAAGGCTGGTTAAATACTTGAACATCAATGTAACCACCAGATGAACTGGTTAAAGAGGAAAGTCAATTGATACAGAAAAATCATTTGACAAAATTCAATACCCATTCATGATAAAAATTATCAGAAAACTAGGAATTGAGGGGGAACTTCTCCAACTTGATTAAGAACATCTACAAAATGCCTGTAGCTAACATCATACTTAATCATGAAAGACAGAACGCATTCCTTCTATGATCTGGATAAAGTACATGATGTTGGTTCTCACTTCTATTCAACATAGTGCTAAAAATCCCAGTCAGTGCAATAAGGCAAAGGAAGTAAACGGCATACAGATGGGGAAGAAAGAAAATTGTCTCTAGTTTCAGATGACATAATGATCTACATGGAAAATCCCAAGGAATAAATATATATACACACACATACATATATACACACACACACACACACACACACATATATATATAAAAATCTCCTAGAACAAATTAGTGAGTTCCACAAGGTGACAGTATAAAAGATAAACATAAAAAAAATGGTATTCCTTTATACTAGTGATGTAAAAAGGAAGACCAACATTAAAATGTAGTATCATTTATAACCACTGAGAAAAATAAAATACAAGATGTAAATCTAACAAAACACGGCGAGGTCTCGTATGCTGAACACCTCACAACGCTGATGAAAGGAATCAAAGAAAATCTGAACAAATGAAGAGGCATACCACATTCATGCAAACAGAAAGGAAAAGGGACTAGAATAGCCCACTTTTCTTTAAAACAATAAAGTAAGAAGAATCACTGTACCTGATTTTAAGACTTATACAACTACATTAATCAAGACAGTATGGTGTTGGCAGACAGATAAATAGATAAATGGAACAGAATAGAGAACCCAGAAATAGCCTCACATAAGTATGGCCAACTGACTTTTGACAAAAGTTCAAAAGCAATTCAATGAAGGAGGGATAGCTTCTCAGCAAATGGTGCTGGAGCAACCAGATATCCATAAGCAAAAATAAAATCTAAAAAATAAGTGAAACTTACACCTTATAAAAAATGAACTCAAAATGGATCATAGATTTAACTATTAAATGTAAAATTCTAGGATTCTTAGAGTAAAATGTATGTTAAAATTTGGGGACTTGGGCTATGTAAAAGGTTTTTAGATATGACACCAAAAACATGAATCATAAAAGAGGAAAATCAATAAATTGGTTATCTTCAAAACTGAAAACATCCGTTCTATGAAAAGACAAGCTACAGACTGGGAGAAAATAATTGCAAACCACATCTCTAACAAAAGAATCATTTCTAGAATATACCATGAACTCTAGAAAATGAACAGCACAAAAAAAATCAAATAATCCAATTAGAAAGCAGACAAAAGACATGAAGAGACAGTTCACCAAAAGGCAAGAGAACATATGGATAAAAAGTGAGCACATGAAAAGATGTTCAACATCCTTAGCCATCAGTGAAATGCAAAAATGAAATCACAGTGAAGTATCACAACATACTTATTAGAATAGCTATATTTAAGAGAGAGAGAGAGAGAGAGAACACCAAATGCTGGTGAGGATGCAGAGAAACTGGATCCTTCATACACTGGGAATGCGGATATAAAATAGACACTCTGGAAAACAGTTCGGCAGTTTATGAAAAAAAAATCTAAACATGACCCATCAATCACACATCTGGGCATCTATCCTAGAAGAGTTAACATGTATGTGCACACAAAATTTCGCACAGCAATGTTTATGGCACCTTTATTTGTGAAAGTTAAATACTGGAAACAGAAATGTCCTTCAACAAGCAAATGGCTGAACAAACAGTGGTCTATCCATACCATGAAGGACTATTTAGCAATGAAAGGAAGGCCCTATTAACACACACAACTTGGATGGATCCCAAGGCCATAATGCTGGATGAAGAAAAAGCCAACTTCAGAGATCACATACTGTATGATTCCATTGAGAGGGATGATTCCAGGTAAAAACCTCCATACTCAAGGGGAAACTTTGTCCTGAAGCTGGAGATAATGAGGAAACCATGCTCAGAGTCCTTGCCAGTGCAAATCTCTGCTGCACCCCGTAGCTTTTTCATTACCCATTCAGGCTACAACCCCAGACAAGCAGACCTTGACTTGAGTCTCCTGCCGGTCACTGGTTATTTACCTGAGGTTGGGCTTGTTCAGAAGACCAATGGTCAGTGGAAGACCACTGCTCCCTGGTCTGATAGTTCTGAGAGTTCACGTGAAAGGTTGATGGACACAGATCCACCTTGAGGTCAGGGCTGATGGACACATGTCCAGCCTTAAGTCGGGGCGGATGGACATGGGTCCACCCTCCAGTTGGGGCAGATCCACACAAGTTCACCCTCAGGTCAGGGACTGAAGGACACAGATTCACCCTCAAGTCAGGGACTGAGGGACACAGATCCTCCCTGTGGTCAGGGCCGATGGACAAAGGTCCACCCTCAGGTGAGAAAATGATGGACACAGGTCTACCTTGAGATCAGGGAATGATGGACACAGTTCCACCCTCAGGTCAGGGAACGATGGATCCAGGTCCACTCTCAGGTCAGGGGCTGATGGACACAAGTTCTCCCTCAGATCAGGGACTGAGGAACACAGATCCTCTCTGTGGTTGGGGCTGATGAACACAGGTCCATTTTCCGATTGGTGCTAATGGACATGGATCCTCCCTCAAGTCAGGAGTGATAGACACTGGTCCACCCTCAGGTCAGTCACACCTCCAAACCCTGTCACCACCCAGCATCTTCTGCCTGTCAGCTCACCTGCTATGTCCTGGGTTACTGACTGTCCTCCACAGTCATAAATCACAGTCCTGGGCTGTGACGGGCAGCCACGAGAATGGCCAACACATTGAGAGGAAAGTGGCTGTCCTTCAGTGAGTAGATGATACACACATCTCCGAAAGTGTACCAGGAGGAGCCCAAGGCCACAGGGATGGACAGGAAGGTGAGGCTCCTACAATGTCAAAAGAATCCTGGAGGATGCAGTGATATCACTGACCATATTAACAGTCAGAGGGGGAACCACCAGGTTAAGCATCTTAATACCTACTCAAGAGTATTTTCTAAAATTCAGCATCCACTTATCAAAAGAAAAAATCCAAAAGCTAACTCAAAGGGATCACTTTCTTGAAATAATTAGCCATATACTATTACTTCTAACCCAAAGCATCACAATTAGTAGTAAAACCCTATTTAACTATTATAGCCAGAACAAAAAAGAATGCCCACCCTATTGCAATCATTTAACATAGGATGAAAAAGAGAAAGCAAAATTATCACGATTTGAAACACATACTATTGTAGATCAAAAAAAATGCAACAGAATTAAGTAAAACATTATTGCAATCAGTTTCAAAAAGTGTGGACCAAATAAGCTGAAATTTTATCTTCATTAAATTCAGATAGATATGGTAGAAGTTATATTTTTAAAAAATTCCTAGCCATGTTTAAACAAAATGCCCAGGAGATGGGGTAGGAGAGCCCCTAGGTGGATCAGAAACAGAGAAGAAAAGACATTGAGCATTGAGCATACCGGTGATTTTTTAAACCATGCTAAAACACAGAGCTGACTCCATTGAGGAAACCAAGGCTCAGGTGCATCGGTGGTGGGAGCGAGCACAGCAAGTGCTTGAGAGAGAAGAATTTGGCAACAGCTATCCGAAATTAAAACAGACACACTATTTAATCCAGCAATTCCAGTACAAAGAAATACCCCAGGCTATCCTCGTAAGATTTACTAAGACATTTGTGAAAAAAGGATGTTCACGACACCAGTAGACATGAGACCAACTTCTAGAAATAAAAGTCCCCACCAACCAACAAGCCAGTGTTGAAGTCACATCCCTCCCTCCCTCCCTCCTGCAGCGGGAGGCCATCCAGCCACTTAGAAATGACTCCAAGATTTCTAAAGTCTGTCACCTAGTGAAAAGAGCATGGACGACAAAATGATAAACTATTTGCATTAATCTCTGGTGCACACCCAAATTGTTTTTCTAGAAGGAAATACAAAATGGCAAACATCTTGGAGGACTTAATTTTTGTATCATGTGTGGATGTTGCTTTTATTTTTTAATTCAAGCTTAAATATTTAAGAAGAGAAGAACAAAAGCAGCACTCAATAAAAAGAGAGAGAGACCGAACTGGGAGGCTTCTGGGTGTACCCATTAGAGGAGACAACTGTGCTGCCAGGTATTAGGAAACTGGAATAGAGGCGTGTCCCACGCTGACTCAGGCAGGCAATGTCATGTTCCCCACCTGGTGGGCCCAGTGGGCGATGAGCATAACAACCCTAACAGGCTGCACACACTCAGGCAGACACTTGACTCTCTGGATTCCACTACACAAAACCATCAGAGAAGTAAACGTGCTTTCATGACCAAAAGCTCTGTCCACGATTTGCTTCATTTAAACATAACAGAAATAACCTAAATATCAATGGAGGTTAAGTAAATGGTTTCTCTTTAGGCTGGAAATCTATATAATGATTTTTAAAAATCATATTTTTTGCCACCATAAAAAAGAATGAGTTCATGTCCTTTGCAGGGGCATGGATGAAGCTGGAAACCATCATCCTCAGCAAACTAACACAAGAACAGAAAACCAAATACGGCATGTTCTCACTCACAAGTGGAAGTTGAACAATGAGCATACATGGACACAGGGAGGGGAACATCACACACGGAGGCCTGTCAGGGGTTGGGGGGAAAGGCAAGGGAGAGCATTAGGACAAATACCTAATGCATACGGGGCTTAAAACCTAGATGATGGGTTGATGGGTGCAGCAAACCACCATGGCACCTGTATACCTACGTAACAAACCTGCACGTTCTGCACCTGTATCCCAGAACTTATAAAGTAAAATAAGGACCAAAAAATCATATTTATGATAAGTATTTAATACTATAAGAAAATGTTTATGATATATTTGCAAGCAAAAAAAAAAAAAAACAATGAGCAACCAAACTGCCTGTGTATCATCAAGTTTATTTAAAAAATACAGACACACACACTTAAGAAACTGGAAGGAACAAAACGTTCATGATAGCTTTTTTGTGGGATGGTAGGATTGCAGATAAATGCTTTTCATTTTCTCCCTTGTGCATTTTTGTGTTTCTCCATATTTTCCATAATCAATTATGTTTACGATCAGGAGAAACTGCTGAGAGAAGAAACAGCTGGCGTGAATGCCCTGGGGGGTAAGGGCTGATGGCAGGAGCTCATCCTTGCAGCACTGGTGACAGTGGCTGTTGGGCAGGACCTGAAGCTACGTGCACAGTTGCCCCCGTTGCAGGGTGGGAGACCAAATCCCCAGGAGGACGTCCAGGCCACTCAGTGAGGGATGGATCTGAACCTACAGGAGAGGCATCAGATGTGTGGGGTCTGACACATTTTCTCTGCTTGACCAAATTTCAGCCAGGCTCTGAAACTTCTCCTAGGCCCAATGGTGCACTTCCTTATAAAATCCAGTTTTAGCAGGAACACTCCACCCTCAATATCCTATCCCCCTCCTATCTGATCAGGTTCCTCACCCTCCACCAGCCCCCAGGGGAGGCCTGATCACCTAGACCTGTCTTCAGCAAGAATCGTGCTAGGTCAGTTGGCCAGAATCCCCTTACCCCTATGTTTCCTCTCAGAAATTTTCCATCCACTGACCCTCACTACCCTCCTTCTGTTAGGAGCTGAGTCCAGCCTCTCCCCTCAATAGCACAACTCCACTGCCACTGCTGGGGTTCCTATGCCATAGCTATGGTCCCACATACAGACTGTCTTACTGTGTTAGCAAGTGTCATTGAATAATTTTTTTTTTTTTTTGAGACGGAGTCTCACTATGCCACCCAGGCTGGAGTACAGTGGCACGATCTTGGCTCACTGCAACTTCCACCTCCTGGGTTCAAGCGATTCTCCTGCCTCAGCTTTCGGAGTAGCTGGGACTACAGGCACGCGCTACCACACCTGGCTAATTTTTGTATTTCTAGTAGAGATGGGGTTTCACCACGTTAGTCGGGCTGGTCTCGAACTCCTGACCTTGTGATCCACCCACCTTAGCCTCCCAAAGTGCTGGGATTACAGGCATGAGCCACCAAGCCCACCAAGCTGGTCAAATAATTTTCTTTAACAGCTCCTGCCCTCCTGGCAGAGACTGGGCCCTTGTGCAACACCGCCACCTAGAGGCCAGTCCCCGCTGCCCTGGCTCCCATACCCCTGAATGAGCACAGCTGGGGAACAGGGACCCTGAGGAAGAGGACAGTCTGAGGTGGTACCAGTCTGTCCAAGAGCCTTAGCAAGCCGTTCGCCTGAACTCCGGACACGTGTGCTCACAAAAGCAGCGCCAAGGTCACAGATGGCACAACGCACTCTCCCACCTGATGCCTAACTCTAGCTCCAAGGCTGGGCTCCATCAAACGCTGAGGCTGGCAGGCCTGGGCTGAGTCTGGAGGTGCGGGTAGCAGAGGGGGAGAGAAGAGAGTGGTAACAGGCCTGGATGCCCGCAGAGGGTGACTGCTGCAGGTGGGGACTGCTGTGTGCACACAGACTGCACCTATTCCTCTTGTCCTAGGCATACGCCCTACTGGGACTACCGCAGACATCCCTGCAGAGACCACCTGCCTGTCGTGCCCCGTCACCACCTTTGATGCCTCCTGCAGTGGAGACGCTATTCTCCTCCCCATTTCTGACTTGCTTTCACTCATCATAAGGCAGCGGCAGTAGGGAGCCCTGTCTGGGGGGCAGATGGTGATGAAGGAGTGACACTGGAACTGCAAAAGCCCAGGCTTCCAGGCTCGCCCTGCCCACAGCACCTGCTGCAAAGCTGGGAAACCTGGGGTCCAGGGGTAGGGAATCAGGTACTGTGGGTGAGGAGTCAGAGGTGGAGACTGCTGAGAAGACAGTGTTTTGCCCATCTGGACGTCCTGGGTGGGCTGCAGACCGAGAGTAACAGGGGAAGGCCATCTGCAGGCAGTGCACTCCTGCACAGAGAGGGAGCCAGGAAGCCGCACAGGCACAGACAGATGAGGCATAGGCTTGGACGCTGGGGGCAAGGATGACAGGTGGGTAGGGCCAGGCTTAGTGTGACATCCACCTAAGGAGGGAGGGTCCAGCACATCTGCCCAGAATGAATACCCTCAGAGGCCATTTAGACAGCAGATGGGGAATTTTAGCTTGGATTTATGGATAAACACAAATAAATACATAGATTATGGATAAATACAAAGAATGCCAAGGAGCAAAAAAGTACACTATAATGACTTTTGCGGGAAATAAAAAGTAGCTCAGCTCTGAGCAGCATTTACAAGATTATCCACATGTAAACAGGGAGTTCTGATCTAGCCAAATCACACGGGGTCCATATTGGGAGGGCAGGAGACAGATCAGTCCCTGGCAGCTCCAGCATGGCAGGTTCCCTGGCTGTTCCTACCTTGTCATCGTCCTCGCAGGTCATGACATTGGAGAAGGGGATCTCGGCCTTGAACATCTTTCGGCAGTGCATGAGCTGCACCAGCAGGTAGCAGACAGTCTTGAACTTCATCCTCTTGGCCGGTTTTATATCTGAGAGAATCAGGCCTGGAAATATCTGTTCAAACACACAAGGGGCAAGGAGAAATGCTGTGAATGAGACACATTCTGCCTCTCGGGCTGGGAATGCAATCCTGACAGCTACAGCCACCCCAGGGCACTGGGATTCATTTGCTCGGTGCCTACTTCATGCCAGGCATAGGGGAACGTGCCAAGAATAGAGCAGCAAACAAAACCACAACCCACGTCCAAAAGGTTCGATTCTCAAACCACACCAAAGGCCTCTAAAAGCCAATGTGATGCATGGAATCCTGAAGCAAAGTTGGGGGAGGCTAGAAGCCCTGGTCAGGAAAGACAACCAGGGCTTGAAATAAAGGTCTTTGCTACCTCATTCAGCTTCCAGTATATCCCCTTCTACGGACACGGAAATAAATTGCATGGGGAGGATGGGGAGGGCTGCGCAGTGCACCCAGCTGAGGCTCAGAACCTCAATTCCCTCACAGTCCTCATGTTCTGGGTGAAATTCCATCTGTAAAATCAGATGAACATCACCCACTCACCCCTGGGGGCCTTCTCAAGGTCAAATGAGGTGATAGGAAAGTGGGACCCCATGAATGCCCCACTGTCATTGCTCCTGCTGGCCAGCCTGGCTTCTGAGTGAGGCCAAAGTTTCTGCACCCCCACAGCAGCTCTGACCCCACCTCCTCTCCAGAAATGCGGTACTCCTTCCTTGGCCTCGCTGCCTACCTCTCAACTTCACTTTCTCTGGCCCCTAAAGGTAGGTACAAATCTCCACTCTTCAAAACAACAAAACCCCCTTCTTCTGAGCATTCTCACTCTTCCCCTCCCACTATTCAAGATTCTCTAAAGTGGGGCTGTATACTGTACCTACCTTGTCACCCCCTTTCACCCTCAAACTACAGGACTGGATGCTAGTGTCTCTGTCAATGTGACAGAGCCCAGGGGCCTGCATCTACTGGGGTGCACAATGACTAGCTCCCATAAATTGTTCCTTTAAAAAGAGCCAACACAGTAATGGCTCTGCACTCTCACCTGAGCCATTGACCCTCCCCTGAGCCTGAACCCCTCACCTGAGCCCTGAATCCCTCACCTGAGCCATGAACCCCTCACCTGAGCCCTG
>NW_012102565.1:2362456-2390074 GCF_000951045.1 Mandrillus leucophaeus | reverse complement strand
TGAGCCTGATCCCCTCACCTGAATCCTGCACCCTCACCTGAGCCTGACCCCTCACATGGACCCTGAAAGTGACTTGATCACTCTTGATCCTGTCCAGATCACTTTTCTCTGGGCAGGGTGACCTCAAGTGCCCCATGTAAGACGGTAACAGCCTACCTCTGTGCCCAGCACTGCTCGGTTCACAGAGCTCTCCATCCCTGGCCCCCCTGCAGGGTTTCATGCCCACTTTGCAGGGGAGGCAGTGAAGGCCCAGGGAGGGGAAGGAGGACACAGAATGGCCTGCCCTGAGGTGACCCCAGATCTCTGACTAGGGGTTCCGGCTCCCTTACCTAGACCCCTCCCCACACCATAAGAAACAAGGCCCAGGACAGTGTTAGTGGGGACAACTCTCCCCATCTTAGCAAGTTCACAGCCCGGAGAAGCAGTGCTTGGAGAGGAAGCAGGAGGAGTCACATCTGTAAAGCTCTGCACAGGCCCAGCAGCTAAGGATCAACCAAGTAAGGGGGGCTCTGGTGCCTACCTTTCGGCGATGGGATGGCACAATAAAAAAGGTTTCAATGTTATGAGTTTTCAAGAAACTGTTCCTCTCATGTCCGTAACCTGGTTCTACCTCGTAGTCCCCATTCAAGCACGCTAGGGTCGTCTTTGTGATATGAACCTTCCTACAAAAGAAGGAGGCAGAGGCCGGATGAGTGGGGAGCCACTGTTCAGAGTCTGCAGGGTCTCGCCAGAGGGGAAGGGGTGCAGGCAGAGGCTTCCCTGCACCAGGGCGGGCTCCACAGGGAGTATTCACGCTCCCATGCAAGTCCGTCCATGCCAAGAGGGAGGGCCCAGGCAGAGATACAGCAGGGCCATCAGGAACCATGCCCAGCAGGACAGCAGGGATGACTGAGGTGGGGGACACAGGGCCAGAGGGAGAGCAGAGGAAGCAAGGGAGAGAGAAAGAATATGTCAGGACTTATAAGGGAAGTTGAGGAAAAAGTGGCAATGATTTGAAGAAGAGAAAGAGGAGAGGAGATATGGGAGTCCCTCCCAAACCACGGTCTGGTCTGGTCAGCACAAGGAGTGGGCAGACCCCACTGGGTAGCAAGAAGTCAGGGGTGGCCACGGTGTTCACACACGAGGTGGGGTGGGAAGCAGGGTGGTGAGAAACAGGCTGTGGAGCCCAGGCGTTCACGCCTCCCCAACCAATCTTCTGGTGAGGGCAGGAAATTCCCCCACAGTTGGCGTTGTCTCAGCAGAAAACTCGAATACCCACAGTCTCTGCTCCTTAGCAGGGAACGCCTGAGCTCGCAGGTTTATGGGGCGAGAAGCAAACTCCCCAGCTTCCAAAACCATTCCCTGCAAACCCAATTCTTCACTTCACCGCACAACCTTCTGAACTCCTCGCGGGGGAAAAGCTTGGGATTCATAATTAAACTCTAAGGCTGGCTGAGGACGAAAGCAGGGAGCCTGGCTCAGATGGGAGGCGGTTGAAGGCAGAGCTGCCATGCTCACTGGGATCCTGAGAGGGTGAGGACAGGGCTCGAGAGGTCATGAGGCCTTTCTCAGTAGTGGCTCCACCAGGATCCCCAGAGGAGCAGGGGAGTGGGAAAGGGAGGGACAGGGAGGGACTGCCAGGCCAGGAAGAGGAGAGGTTGCAAAGGGGCCAGAGGGCAGCATAGGCAGGTTCTCTGACTCCAGCCTCAGCTCGTCCCTGTGCTGCCCCATCTACAGGGACCGATTCCTGCCATCAACTCAGAGTGCTTGGATCCCCAGGCCCAGTCCCTGCTGGGATGCTCTCTGGGTGCCCCCATCAGCAGCTCCCATTGGCCTGGGGCAAGCAGGGTGCTCATGGAAAGCCTCAACCTTGCTGCTTCCTGCCCCTCCGGAGGGGCCCTGGAAGCACCTGGGGACACCGTCACCCCCATCAGCCTGGCCCTGAAAAACAAAGGTCACCGAGGTTGTCTGGAAACTTCCAGGCACCACAGTCTCCAGAAAGGCAAGTGTCTGTGCATTCCTGTGTTCAGCTGATGCCTCATCCATTCCATCAGCAATGGAGATAGCAGCTGCATAGCCCGGCCTCAGGAGCCAACAGGGAGAGGAAAACGCCAGTTCTCACTGAAGCCCCTACTTCATGCTGAGCCCCGGGCACACTGTGGGGCGGCCAGTGTTCTGCAAAAGTTGCCTGCTGAGGGGCAGCCAGCGTTCTGGAGAAGCTGCCTGCTATGGTAGCCACTGCGAAGGGAGATTACAGGACCCGGGGGTGGCAGAGGGGTGCATGGAAATCTTCCTCAAGATAAGGCTGAGCCTGCCATGGAGCACAGCCGTCAACAGCCCGCAGCACTTCTCAGAGAGCTCAAAGAAAGCATCATCTGTGACCCAGATGTCCATGAGCTCCTAGATGGCTGTGTGGAGCTTGGGGGTGGAGAAGGAGCTCTAAAGTCCCAGCACTTTCCATTTGCATATTTGAGAAAATGAAACCAAAGACAGCAAAAAGAGAAGTGATGCAGTGACAATAAGCCATGAGGACAGCACCATACCATGGGCAGAGGTCCCTACACGCATCTGCTCTAGCCTTCTGGTCCCATGACAGGTTTTTGTAGATGTGCGCCAGGCTCAGCTGGGCCCAGCACAGAGTGGCAGCGAGGCTGGGTGGAACGCCCACCACAGGGAGTCTGGTTGGCAGGTGTGGCTGGGACAGGCAGGCTTCTCCAGGAGCACTCACACAAGTGCCCTCAAGAGCACAGCCCAGGACCTGAAGCACGGATTTAGCCCAGGGGTGTGCAGCCACCACCCACCTCCCTCCCCTCCTCACCCCATCCCCGACTTACCCTGGCAGGCCAGCGGCTTCCATGACATTGGCCAAGGTCACATCATTGGACCACACGTCATACTGCCACTTGCGCAAGCCCAGGACACCACAGAGGACCCTGCCCGTGTGCAGACCCACACGCATGTTCAGGTCCACCTCGGTGGCTTCAGCCACGGATCTGCAACACAGACACAGAGCGTGGGGCTGGAACCCACCTTGTATCCACCCAGGCGCCACCTTGCTCTGCATCGCTAGGCTGTGAGCACCATGGAAGCTGGGGCCTTGTCCTTGCTGCATGTGGCCTGAGCGTGGAGGTCTCCTGGCATAGTCAGTGGACACAGTGCCTTCCTGCCCACCTGTCAGCTGAGGGCCTTAGGCAGGAGGGGTGGCTCTGGCCTAAGCTCCCAGCCAGCTCACACCATGTCCACACCAGACCCATGAGTTCCCTTCATGGCCTCCTAGAGGGCCTTCCCTGCCCAGGGCAGTCCCCAAATCCCAGGTGGACCTGGTCATTACCGTGGAGTGTGGCATCATGACAGTTCAGATTAACATAGGGCTCTGTGAGGTCACTGCTCCCTCGCAGGGACCCATGCCTGCTTGCCAGCCAGATGCAGATAACAATCCGCTGGAAACATCCACAGAATCTGCAGCCCAGGCATCGGGCTTCCCACCCCTTCCTGACGCACAGTCGACCTTAGGCCTCAATACAAACTTATGGTCAAGGCCTGGAGGCCACATCCAGACATGACAGGCTGGTGACATGAGAGGCATTCACCAGGAGCCGGGGTGGGGAGAACAGAGTACGGCAAGGGGCATTAGGGAAGGGAACAGAGACAGAGCAGGTGGTGAGAGAACTGAAGGCTTCTGGGAAACCCTAGGCCAGCCTGGCCGAATCTAGATGCCCATCTCTATGCCTCAGTTTCCTCGTGTGTAAACCCAGTTCCAGCTAAATTCACTTTGACAAGCTCTGAAATCATTTAAACTCTAACCCAGTGCATCTTAAGGCTTAAGAGGCCAACCTCCTCTTTCTATTCCATCCGGGATGGAAATACTAACAAAAGTTCCAAGAAGGACTGAGGGGCGGGCCATCATGTGGTGACAGCAAACCAGCTCAGCCTGGAGTCCCATTCTGGAGGCCTCTGTGTATCACATTTGTCAATAACAACACGGTACGTGCAAGGCAAGGCTGTGCCACCCACCCGAGAAGACTGTGTGTGGTTTATCTTCACTCCGACTTCCCACTGGGGCCTTCTTCCTGGAGCTCCAGCCAAGGCTCAGGAAGCACCTGCTCAGCACAACCCCACTGCTTCCCCGGCCTCCACTGAAACCCTTGCCAGCCGCCTGTCACTACCCACTTCATCCTTACAAGGGCCTGTCCTTGAAAACCACAGCACTTGGAGGCCCTGGCAGCCACTCCAAGGCAGATGGCTGCCCAGACTACAGAATCACACAAGTCCCGGCGCAGATTTCTGAGTTCAGAAACCTCAGTAAACTCAGAAGTATGCATGCCACCGATTTACAGTATGTGGAAGTTAGACTACTGATATATCTTTAATACCTATGTAGTTTTATATATTTTGAACATACTTTTTTATTTAACTTTTTTTCAGTTGTTTGCCAATCTCCTTTGAGCACTGAAACCAAACGCTGAAATAAAAATTTATTTTTCAAAATTCACAAAAGGAAATGAGTATGGGAAAATGTAAATAACAAAACATACTAATAATGTTTTTGTGCACTGGTAAGTGTTTGTACCTCTGAAGCCATGAAACGGTAAATGGCAAGGAGACCTCTGGTACCCATGCCCACCTTCATCCCCAGATCCCCTTGAGCTCACCAAAGCTTTAGGCTCCCAGCAAGTGGCACCTCGGCCAGCCTCCAACCAAATCCACGCCACCACGTTCTACCAATACTCTCCATCTTCCATCTTTCCCAGTAGGTTCTGCCTCAAATATCTCAATTCTTGGTAACATCAAATCTGCGTTAACTGAACAGTTACTTCTAAAAGAATGATGCATCCAGAACTGCTCTCATAGTAACTCCTCCTGGTCTCACCATTCCTGGGATGCCCAAGCTGGCTTTGTCTAAATCCAACAGAACCTTTAACTTCATTTCCAAGGAACAGAATTTCCACGGACTTTCTTGGCTTTATTTGTACTATGTTTTTTCTTAATTTGTGCTCTCAGGTTCTTATTTATCACATGTGTTTTTTAGGCAGAGGAAAAGTCTGACATTTGCCCACCGCCTACAGCCATGACCTTGGTCCTCTGAGCTGGACCCCAACAGGAAGGAAAAGAGGAAGTGGCCCATCTTGGGCAGAGGGGGCCACTGTTGGCCCCTTGGCATGAGTAAATTCTGGCAGAGCTGAAACCTAGTCACGGCTGCACTGAAGCTCGAAAGTGAAAGGACAGGTGAGCACACATTCATTCATTTGTTCAATGAACGTCTATTGAGCATCAGCCATTATTTCAAGCACTGCAGCTATAGCTGTGCATACAACAGGGGCAAAAAAGAGGAGAGAGGACACTATAGAGGCTGATTTACCATCACCTAGGCAGAATTTCTAGAAATAACAACAACACACACGCCTGCAGCAGCCTCCAAGCCCCCATCCTTGTGTGGTGGGAAGGGTGGGGCAAATGGTTTCAGCCTCAGGTGGTTCAAGCTCATCCCCTCAACTTGGGCTCCTCCCTTTCCCACCTAAGACTCAGTTTTCCCATCTGTAAAAATGAGCTTCTCAATCTAGAATATAAAGATTCAGAAGCTCCACGTCCCCTAAAATTTTAGGGAAAACCATGTGTGGTGGGTGTAGAAGTGTGCACACAGGCATCACCTCTCCCACAGAAAATCCATCTCTAAATGTATCAACAGGTCTGGCTCTGAAAACTAGAATTCAATAATTAGAGGAAGTAATCCTCCAAGTTTTTCCATGCTGAGAAACTGAAGCATGCTCCATGGCTCACACACAAGCCCCCTTGTTAAAAAGTAAGGTACTGTTGGGGACAGCCCAAGTGCAAGGCAAATAAGGTTAGCAGGCATTCCTTCTCACACGACCTCCAGGGATGCAGGCTGGGGGACAATCGAGTTCTACTGATGACTGCAGCACACACAAGCTGAACCTAGCAGCTCAAAAGTGGGTCAGGGAGGAAAAGCACATGCCATTTACTTCCAATTTAATTCAACGTAGTAAACCAAAAATACACACTGCCAGCAAGGCATCTCAACTGAGTCTATTTAGCAAAAATGGTGGCTTGCACACTTGGTGGTCATGTGGAATAATGATGTTCCTGTTCAAAATCTGATTCACGGTTTGCCTATCACCTGTGATGGACAAGGCTTCCCTCATGAAGTGGACAGACAAGTCCACATTCCTATGGGTACACAGAACCATGTGGCTTCAGACAGAATCCTACAGAATCGGCCACCGGCTCCCTCTTTCTGGGAGTTGATGAATCAATACTTGCAGCGGCTGCTAGAACCCAGTCTATGCAGGCCCATTTAATCTGAGATCTCATTAAATTATCAAAACAACTCAGAGATGCAAACACTATTTCTCCATTTTACTGCAAAGAAAACTAAGGACTCGAGGAACCTGAAGCATCGCCTGAAGTATGGGAGCCAGGAATCTGGCAGGTTCCTGAAATCAGACGCCCCTCAGCCCACTCATGAAACACAGCAGCTGGGGATGAGGTGGCTGAAACCATATGAAATGCCATTTTGGTAGGCCAGAACTGGCTGGCTAGGAGCAACTTGCTAGGGTGACCTAATACTCAGGGCATCTCTGGGAGAGGAGCAGAGCTGGTGGTGTGTGTCAGAGGAGAGGGATATAAGCAGAAGAAGGTGGGTGAGCACAGACCTCACACAGAGCAATATCCCAGTGGGGGAGAGGGACTCAAACCTGAGTATCCCCCAAGGCAGGCCCCAGGGAGGGGTTCAGGCCTCATCTGACTTCACCAGCAGGAGAAAACGCCCCCTTCTTTCTGCCCCAAGAGTGTCACACATGACTTCCATGTATGGAATACAGAGAGGGAGCATTGGGAAGCCTCAGACTGAGCCTCTCATTGCATGGAAGGTGAGAGATTGACACAGGGACTGATGTACTGCCTGTGTCCCTGCAGCCTGGGCATTGCAGGGAGTCCTGCAGAAATCCCATTGGAAATTCAAGGTCAAGGACTGGTCTCAAACCTCAGGACACAGGGCCTGGTCTTGTCAGCCTGGCTGCAGCAGCTGGGAGACTGGTCCTGCCACCCTCATCTTTCCAATGCTCTGTGGGCTCAGAGACAGGATGTCATGAGGTGGAAAAGGCCAATTTACAGAGGGGGAAAACTGAAGCTCCAAGACAAAAGGGACATGTCCAGGGTCACACAGCTCTTCAGGAGCAAGACCAGCAAAGTCACCAAAGTCGCTGGACAGTTAGGATACTTCTCATCCCATCTTCATCTCTCCTATAGACAGGAACCACCTGGCCCAAACAGGGAATGTATATCACTTTTAAAGTATTCACTAAGAATCATACCAATAAAAATTAATGGGCACTTCCTTAAAATAGCATACCACACTCCTAAATAAAGCCCAAGTTTGAGAGAGAGGGGGATCTGATCTAGTGATGGAGGTCAGGGCAAGTAAGCTGGGGGCAGGGTCAGACTGCCCAGGGCCAGCTGCAGGAGCCCAGAGCCTTGGAGATGCCCCAGCCCACTGCTCTGGCCTCTGGATGCTTTGGCTCCCAGCAGGCCCAGGCTGGCTAAGCTGGGTAGCTGAGGAAGGTACAGGCCCTGGGATCCCACTTTCAAGTCCAGCATTCTTCACCTTGTCTTTACAAAGAGATGCCCCTCCCTGCACTTCAGAGGGCCTCTCTCAGCCCCACCTGGATTCACACTGGAGCCTCACTAGGCCCATAGGCATTTGACAAAACGGGTCCTGGACTCTTCCCAAATGATTGATCTGCATGAAAAAGGACTAGATGCTAAGCGGAGGAGGCCTAGGTTTAGAGATCAGAAAAGGAAAATATATCTATCCATTTTTCCCATAGGAATAAACATCCTTCAAAGTGATAAAACAAGATCTTTCCCACCTGTTCAACAAGGGAAAGACTTTCTCCAGCCTCAGAAATCAAGACCCAGCTCTGGCTGCATGCTTGCCTGCACCTGCAGCAATTTCTTACTTGTGCTACCAGCAAAGCATTGGCCTGAAAAGAGGCTGACAATGGAGCCCCAACCCTCACCCTCTATCAGAAAAGCCTCTGGAACCACGGAGTCTGCATCAGATGCTTCAAGAATCTTCCAACCAGCCAAACCATCCTGATATGATTTGGCTCTACATCCCCATCCAAATCTCATGTCCAGTTGTAATTCCCAACGTTGGGGGAAGGACCTGGTGGGAGGTGATTGGATCATGGGGGTGGATTTCCCCCTTGCTGTTCTCATGATAGTGAGTGAATTCTCATGAGATCTTGTTGTTTGAAAGTGTGTAGCTCTTTCCCCTTTGCTCTCTCTCTCCTGCAGCCATAAGAAGACATGCTTGCCTCCTCTTTGCCTTCCACCATGATTGTAAGTTTCCTGAGGCCTCCCCAGCCATGCCTCCTGTACAGCCTGTAGAACTATGAGTCAATTAAACCTCTTTTCTTCCTAAATTACCCAGTCTCAGGTAGTTCTTTATAGCAATGTGACAATAGACTAATACAATACACATCCCTTATGTGCCTTAGGATTTCCTCTGCCCACTCAGAATTCCCCAAGCCTGGAACAGACTTCTCTGTGGGCCTTGGAAAGGGACATATCTGACCTGCAGGCCTCTCTCCTTCCTGGTCACTCAGGCGCTGAGCCTGCTACCCAGGGCTCTATCAAAAGAGGAAGTCAGTGGGTAACCGCTGAAATTAGTGTCTTGGGGCATAGCCCACTCCCTTGGAGATGGAAAGGGCTTTCTGGAACAGAATCAGACTCAAGACAGGAAAAAAATGCAGTTGAGAGTGCAGACCTCACTACTGAGGAGTGGCAGGGAGCAAACAGAACCAGTGTGCACAACTGTGAGGCCCAGCATGGGCCCTGAGGGGAAAGGTTAGCTCTGGCCACTTTACCTGTTCACCTGAAACTTTGTGTTTCCAAAGTTTCAAATAAAACACTCCATTTCAAGGTAGGAGGAAGAGAAAGACATTATATAAAGTGTCCTCCTCTGCCTGGGCAAGCTCCCCCTGTTAATAAACATATTCTATCCTGCATGTGCAAGGCAAGGACACACACAGCCCAATGTGGCTGCCAGGGGATGCCCCAGAGGCCCAGATGGTCCCAGTAGAAGGCCGGCCATGCAGAGCACACACTGGTGGGTCCCAGGGTCTGTGACAGTCTGAGGAGGAAGAAGGGTTTGTTTGGCTGGGAGGCATCTTCCGCGCTCAGTCTTTGGTGGCTTTTCTTCTGGTCCAGAGCCAAGAAGCTGAGTGACAGGAACTCCGGTGTGTAGAGCTTCCTGAGGCCCTGGGAACACTCTGGTAACCAGGAGCCCAAGCAGAGAGCAGCTACAGGAGGCCCAGGAAGATGCCCCTGGCACTAGGGTAGACCAGTTTCAGGTAGCAGGGCCAGAGATGTGGAGCTGGGGGCACCAAAGCCTGGAGAATCTCACAGACTGAGAGCCAGCAGCTGGAATGCCAGGAGAGCCGGCCAAGAGGACACAGGTTCATGGAGCAAGTGAACCAGAAAGTGGAGTAAACCAGGTGAGTTTGCAGCTCCAGGCAGCTCCAGGCCAGGTGCAGAACCAGAGGGCAGACGCTGGGCTTCCTGGGCAGCATCCAGGAAGAGGCATGCCCACAGAAACAGCTTATAACCCATCAACATGCACATCGAGCAAGGCAGAAACAGGAGTAGAAGGAAGGGCAGCAGCCTTTAAGGCCCAGAACCTCAAGCAGGAGATGGGGTGTCACTGAGCACAGGAGCATTCGCAGCCAAGTGAGGAGACCAGGGGCCAACAAGGAGCACCAGACCCCTCTCAGGAGGACCCCGGTCGGCACAGCCAGGGTCACCAAACTTCAAGGGCACAAGGCCATCCGGTTCAACTCCTCAAGCTACCTGGTCAGCAAGGTCAGCTCACATCATTCAACTCTGCTTGTGTCTGTGCTCAGCACTGAGTGGGGGCTGCCCAAATATTTACTAAGCAAATGGACTGACATCTGTCTCCTTAGAGCATCTACCTACAGAGCCTCATTTTCGCCTAAGGAGATCACACAAAACCAGATGTGATATGATATATGATCTATATATACACAAGTAGCATATATGATATGTGATGTGACATAATGTGATTTATGACAATGTGATATGATGATGTGACCTATGATGAAATATGAAAGACAATTATACGATGTGTGATATTTGATACAACATGTGACATGTTATATGGTAGATGATGTGATATGTGATATGTGATATGTGATATATATTACATGAAACACGACATGGCATGTAACATATGACATGATACGACATATGATCTACAAGTGATACGTGATGTAAGGAAATGTATGATGTCATCTAAGATGCAACATACAATATATATGATGTGCTGCGATAATGTCCCATCCTTTCAGAGAACAAGTGATGGTCATCACCTCTAAGTCTTCTCCAAGCCAGGCGTCCTTCCTTCCTTCCTTCCTGCTTCTGCCCAGCATCTCCTCCAGCCAGGCTGCTTTTCTCCGGGGCAATGGCTCTCTGTTAGGCTGTGTGCTGAGGTCAGCTGAGGGGGCTTTTCTACTCTCAGTCCTAGACCACACTCCAGCCCAGCCACTTCGGGCTCTTTGGTTCATCAGGGACTTTGGTTCTCACAGGCAACTCTGACACGAAGCCATATCGGAGAACCGCTGCCCCGGAGGGCTCGGCTTTGCTCACACGTCCCTGACATGCAGATGCCAGAAGTGGGCGCAATGCTCAAGGTGCTGGCCTCCTCCCGACAGCCTCTTTCCATCACACCGTCTGCAGGAGCGCCACATGGGGCAGCCCACGAGGCAGTGATGCGGCACAGGGAGCCAGCAATCTCGCCCCATCTCTCAGCCTTGCTGGCTGGGTGTTTGCCTGTGCATCCTTTCACCCGCAGCTACCCATCGTCTCCCTACACAATTCTTATGCTACTACTTTCCCACTCCAGGTATGAAGCTATGCCCCATCCCTGTTGGCCCCATCTCGTTGGAGCATACCCACTTCTCCACATTTGGAGATGTCTGTTTGGATCTACACTCCATACATTAGCTCAGCCTTCCAGCTCCACACCTTCCCTAACTTGACAAAAACATCTATGTCTTCATCCCAGTCTCTGATAAGGACAATGACAACATAAGACTGACCAAGAAATGGGCAGGCCTGTCCTCACAGGTGTAATATTCATCCCATGAAGACTCACCTGCCCGGATCCCAAGCCTGTCTCCCCACACAGAGAGCACCTGAGACCCAGTCACCTTGCTGAGTGAAGAGAAACATACACATTTACTTCCGTTTAATAGAGAATTCAGCTAGATTGGGGTCAAACCTTTCTGAATGTCTTATCTGGTTAAGCTAAAAATGAATTTATTTTTGCATGACTCATGCATACCTGACAATACGCAGAATTCCTGTGGACAAAGAAATACAGTCACACATGAAACGTAAAGGCGGGGAATCATGGAAGCATCCTTTCACGCTTTCCTGAACCTGGCATCCTTCTAATGCTGGCATCATTCTCTACAGCCTCAGACCCACCAGGACAAAGCGAGGCCCTGAGAGGGGAGCCCACACGGGGCAGGTGGCTCAGCTTCCAGGATTTCGATGTGTAGACGCCCCAGGTCACTCCTCTCAGCCCCACAGTGTACTTACGTGATGGTATCAATCATGTCGAGCCCCATCTCCACGCAGCAGTGGGCATGGTCAGTCTTGGGCTGGGTCAGTCCCGACACGCAGTAGTAGCAGTCCCCGAGAATCTTGATGCGACGACAGTGGTTCTCCTTCAGGGAAGGGGAAGGCACACGGTAAGAAGACAGCACTGCAGTGGCTGTGAGCACCTCTGCTGGTTCCACCACCTCTAGACACTGGTGGCCACAGAGCACTGACAAGACACACTGCACCTGGGCCAACACCTTCCCACCCAGGCCACACCCTTGTGTGGTCACCACAGTCTTGAGGGCTGGGACCAGGCTCACATCAATCTCCTTCTCCCTTTCCCCATACCTCACATATGGCCTCTTTCCCCTTGGGGGGTCCATCCCTCCTGTCTGCTTCACTGAGCCAACTCTACAGGATGATCCTTCAAGGTCCAGCTGGAATGCCACCTCCAAGGGGCATCTTCCCCAACTCCCTTTATTCCCACAGCACCTCCCTTAACCGCCATGCAGACCATCACGGACAGCCCTCCAGAACGTGCTAGATTCCCTCCAGCAGCTGCTTCTCCCCAGGAAGGGTGGACCTCTCACCCATCTGGGTGTCCCTGGGGCTTCTGACCTCCCCACCCATAGGGCACACTCCCCGGAGGCAGAAGGCACTGGCCAAAGCTGAATGTCCATCTGCTCATCTGTACAGTGGTATGAATAGGAACAGCAGCACCAGCCTTGCAGGGCACGTGGAAAGTGGAGAGTTAACTCTAAGACCCTGTATTGTCTTACTTGGATCAATCAGTGTCAACTGGGATTATCATCATGACTGTTGTGTTTATTTCAGGGACAACATTAAAACAGCAGCTTTAAAACATTTCCATTTCAGGACCCCTTTATGTCTTGAAATCACTGAGGACTCACTAAAAACAAAAACCTTTTGTGTAGGTGGGTTATAGCTACTGACATTTAACAATAAGAATTTTTTCGTGTACAAATGCATTTAAAATAACAGTGAATCCACTGCAGGTTAACACAAGTAACATTTTATGAAAAATTATGACATTTCCCCAAACAAAAGACAATGAGTGAGAAGCACAGAATTGCAGTTCACTTCTGCGAGCCTCTGTGGCGCCGCCGACTCGAGGGCAGACAGTGGATTCTGTGACCCACTTCTGCATCCAGCCTTCATGCTGTGCTGTCTCTGCAGATGCCCGGGAAGGAACCAGCCTCACACAAGCACAATGCTGGATGAGGAAGGACCTCACAAGTCCCCTGAGATGGTTTTATGAGGCCACAGAACTCCTCCAGCCACTCTGAGAACACATCGGTGGCTTATATTTAATGTGATCTTTTGGTTTCTAACAAATGACTGGGGCCGTAGGTCCTCTCGAATGCTGAGTTAACACAAGTGCATTTGGGATGAGAGTTACCAGTTCTCATGATCCCTGTGCTCACCTGTGCCCCACATTCTTAAAGAAGAGGAACCAGGGCCAACACAGAGTGAGTCAGGGCAGGGCCAGGCCACACCAATCGCTGGGAGCCCCAGTTCCCAGGCTGAGCAGGGATTGGCCAGCAGCTGAATGGCCTGTCCATGGAAGTATCTTCCCAGAGCTGAGTAGACAGCTGATGACCCTGCTGCTGCCCTGAGCTGCCCTCAGGCCTGGAGTTGCAGGGACCTTGAGAAATGATCCTGGCCACTGCCCAGCATCAGAGATGGGGGCACTGTTGGGCATACAGTTGGCTCTGTGCCCAGCTCCTTCCACCGCTGAGCCTCCCTCAGCACTCCAAGACTGTGGACAGGAGATAAGGGGAGGAGGTGATCAGAGACTTCAGTCTGTAAGATGGACACTGAGGCCAGCCTTGTAAAGCCCAGGGGCCGAGTCTGCTCCATCAGGGCCCAACAGGCTCCTCCTGCTGACAGGGAGCTGGTCACAGAGAAGCTGGTGATAGTCCAAAGACATCCAGGGTCTGGCCGCTTAGTGTCTCCTCCATCTCTGCATGACTGTGTCAACTACTTAGCCCTTAGAACCCTGGCATCATCTGTGGAAGGGGGTCTTCCCACCTGCCCTCATCCCCCGGCAGGCTGAGCTGCAGCTGACATGAGCCTGTGTCAGGGGCCTGGGAGCACGAGTTCAGAGCTGGGTAGGTAGGTCCACTCCACCCAAGGGCAGGCTTCTTGGCCCAACAGCTGCTGTTTCCCAGGTGTCCAAATGTTTCAAAGGGGTCAGGATGTGCCTGCTTGGAGGCTAGCTGTGGGGACCAGTGATGATCTGGGCAAGGGTCTCCGTGCAGTGGCTGGCACCATGGTTACTGTCACTGCAGCAATGACAGGGCCTGGGACCACAGTCAGCGCTCACAGAAGGGACTGTGTCCTGTCCCAGAGAAGGTGCAGCCAAGAAGCCACAAAAGTGACCCGGACACAGGGTTGCTGCCTGGTTCCAGTGCCAGCCCCTCAAGGCCCAGCCTGAATGACCATTCACTGGACCCCAGGGTGTGCTGCCAGCGCCAGTCTCTGTCCTGCAAAACTGAAGACAGGGCCCCTCACTAGGGATGCGACCAGCCAGTCTTCTCGAGCCATCCTCACCAGAGCCTCCAGGCCCACAGTCAGCTCTGGGCTCCCTCCTAGGACACTGCTCTGTCCCCATTGGCACTGCCCTGGCATGCCCCGTGCATTCAGGCCTGCTTCCAAACATCCCCCAAATGTCCCCAACGGTCAGAAGCAGGTCTGAATGCAAGAGGCCTGCCAGGAAGGAGAAGCGGCCACCCCTCACACTCAGGCTTCCTCCGCCCAGCCCTGCCGCTTCCCACCCCCTCCCTGAGATTAGAAACCCCGTGAGCACTCACAACCTGTGACGATGGCCCTGACACATCAGGATTTCTTCTCAGAGGTCCCAAAGGAGGGCTCAAGACCCCTCTGGGAGCCCACAAGAGCCACAGTGCCCAATGGCTGCTGGAACTCTTCTTGCACATGGTTTTGGAAGGGTTGCCAATCCCCAATGTAAGGACCTGTGCTCTTGCATCGAGGACTTTGATGCGGGTCCCTGATCATCCCTGCATCTCATGCGCAAGAGTGGACTCAGGGATTGTGGGCAACTGCCAGTGTCCCTGCCCCCACCTCAGCTCTGAGCTGTGTTTCCAGCATCTTTCCAGGGTCTGATGGGTACCAGGGCCTCCTGGTCATCTCTGTGAGTCCAGAACAAGCCTATTCCTGGAGTGGGACAGGTTGCAGGACAAGGCTGCTAAAGGGATGAGTGTGCATGAGTGAACAGGCCAGTCAGATCTGATGGTAGCAGGGCTCCAGGGTAAAAGGCAAAGGAGGGGCCTGTCAGTACAGCTGCTCCAAACAGCCCACCCTGTCAACCCAACTATCCTATTTGACACCAAGACTTGGCATGGCCACCGCAGAAAAGGACATCGCTGTGGGGCTGGCTGGGGTGGAATCATCAATTACCATCCCTACAGGAGTCCTATGTAAAAGGAGGCATAAACAGCACATGGGAATGAAGGCCAAAGAGACACCCACGGAGCCTCAAGTGTGACCGTCACTGCATGGTGTGGGCGAGCTGTGAGTGGGGAGAACCTATCTCTGCATGAGGACCAAGGGCAAAGCCATCTAGCACAGACTATCCATATGCACACAGTCATGTGGAAGGCCTTACAAGCACATGAGGGCTTGTGTATTCTGAAGAAATTGTCCAGAACAGTTGTCTTTAGAACAGCAATCCTCTCCTGGAACCTGGACAACATATACTATACACACACATGTGCACAATTCCAGCTCACCCAGCATCCCACATGAGTCTCTGGAAACTGTTCTGAGATGCAAAGCTGAGGACCCTCCTGGGCCCTCATGGTGTCCCTTTCCCCCCTACCTGCATCACGCTGGCACTAGTGGAGACAGTTTAGGACAAATGTTGAATACACTGCTTTATTTTGTCTTTAATCTCAGAGGCCCTGGCTTTTGTTAGCAAGCTTAAGAGATCAAAAAAGGTATTTCTAATTGGTTTTAGTGTTTCTGATTTTAGACTCTTTTGTATAAATATGCAAAGTCAGCACCTAGAGTCCACTGCAATAAGCACCACAGGAAGTGTTGTGTCTCCTCCAAAAGAAGAAAGAAGATGAGATGGAGGGTTGGCAGGGGCTCAGAAGCATGTTCAGCCCTAAGGGACAAGAGTTGTCCCCTCCCTCCCAGGCTTGAAAGGGACAGGACTGCAGGCAGGTGATGTGACAACAGAAGCTTCTCAGTACAACAGAGTGGCTACAGGAGAATTCAGATAGGAAAATTTCCTGATTCACTCCAGGTGTGGCCTAAAGTGCTGCAGCCAGCTCACAGACAGTCTGGGCCCATCATGGTCTTAAGGGTCTGAGCAGGTAGCCACAGGGAAGGGTCTAGAACAACAAGAACTCACATAGGCCAGTACATTCTGACCCTGCCCAGCCCCAGGACCCATCCCAAAAGGGCACAGAGGTAACGTCTAAAAGAAAGCAGGGAGTCGGTGGCTCAGGAAGATCCACTGCCAATTCCAGAGCTCTGACATGCCCAGGCTGCTCTAGGGCCAGTTCTAAAACAGTAGAGTCCAGAGAGGCCAGAGGACGACGCATGGACTCACACACTGCACCCTAATTCTGAGAAAACAGGTACCCGGGAGAAGGAGAGGATGAGAAGCCTGAATCAATCCAGTTTTTGCCTGAAAGTGACCGCATCCAAAACCCAAACCGGCTAAGTCCAATTAACTCTGTAAGACTGGAGTGTTTGGCTCTCAGTGGAAAAACGAAATAAGAAATTTTAGAAAACTCTAGAGGAAGCTTCCTGCTACAGAAATAGGGCAGAAGAGCTGAAACATAAGAACTCTGCAGACACCTGTCCATCAACAGGATCAAATCAGGTCCCCGGAAGCCTCCCCGCCTCAGGGGAGGACTGAAGAATCAGCGTGCCCTGTTGGGAAGCGCTCTCCAGGAACAGTTTCACAGTGAATGCACTACCAGCATCAAAAAGGAACAAAAAGGAACCATGGAGGGGCAAAGGGAAACCCAACACAAACGTCTAACTATACACACAGGAGGAACAGTGGGCAGGGGAGGGGTCTCTCCATGTACCTCGACTTCAGTTTTTTACTGTAGAACGAACCGTGCAATCACTTTACGTGCCTGAAAAGAAAACTTAAAAACAGTGATACCTAAAAGATCAAAACCAAAATGAAATAAACCTGTTACCAGCATGATCACAGAGAGAAGAATTATTCCAAGCGATGAGAAAACACATATTTGACTGTATGTCTGGCAGAATATAATGCAAGGACAAAAATAACCACAAAGAAATCTCCAATTGCATTCAGCAGACTTATTGTTGAAAATAATATTGGCAATGTTATTTTGAGCCTACTATATATAGAAGGATGAAACAAATAATGTTACTGTCATTAGAATTTTCAGCATCACCAAAAAGATACAAATATAAAAATCCAAGGAGTGAAGTGAATTGGAAATATCAATACAAACTCATAATTTATTTTTATTTTCCTAAAAAAAAATCCTATCTCAGTGCCCTAAAAAGCCTCGGACCAATTACAACACAGATTATAGGGCTGAAAAACCATTTCCCACTGAAAGAAACCAGGACTTCTAGAAAAATGCTTAGTGTGAAGATGCTGCTCAGAGATGACTGACCTTAAAAAAAAAAAAAAAAGAAAACAGAAAGTAACCTGAACAGGCTCCCACTTGCCAAAACAGGAAAGTTAACACCAAAAATAAAAAAAGATGGCAATCGATCAAAACACATCAAATTTTTTAAAATCCATGACTTCATAACGGGGTGCTGATTATTATTTTGAAAACTGATAAGTAAAAGTAATCAAACATTTACTATTTTTGAGAATAACCCAGTAGCTGAATAAGTATTCTTTTTTAGAAAAAATCATGAGCTAATAATGCTGAAGAAATTAGGGAATTAAAAACCTCCATCTTGCAAAGTAAATGCAACATAAAATGTCAGCCATGCTTGCAAGGCAGCTGCTATAAAACCATTGGGTGCAATGTGGATGGGAGACCATTGATGGACAGGTCACACGGATAACCACTCCACCATCAATCTCAACCTGGCAAGAAAAGCAGCCAGCACCTGCCTGCTAGAGAGAAGCAATGAGAAGTGCACAGCCACCCAGGAAAGGGTTATTAAAACAACAGCAACAGGCCGGGCACGGTGGCTCAAGCCTGTAATCCCAGCACTTTGGGAGGTCGAGATGGGCGGATCACGAGGTCAGGAGATCGAGACCATCCTGGCTAACACGGTAAAACCCCGTCTCTACTAAGAAATACAAAAAATAGCCGGGCGAGGTGGCAGCGCCTGTAGTCCCAGCTACTCGGGAGGCTGAGGCCGGAGAATGGCGTGAACCGGCCACTGCACTCCGGGCGACAGCGCGAGACTCCGTCTCAAAAAAAAAAAAAACAGCAACAACAACAAAAGCAGATCCAAGAAACTACTAAGTCTCCTGAAGATCTACCAGTTCACAGAAGCCGAGGAGAGGGCAGGAGGAGCACATAAAAAAATGTCACAGAGGATGGGGGGCCAAAACGGGAGGGGCACTGTTAAAGATTAAAAGGGAAATCCCAAGACTAGCTAATTCCTAGAAACAGTAAATACTTTCACTTGCAAACCAACCCATCCCCAGTCCATGCCCTAACCACCCTTTGTCTAATCTAACTCTCACCTACCTGCCCTAAATCACTCCCTGGCCAGGTACCAACCAGGGCCCACTCCTATAGCCCAGAGCCCATGCACGTTATTCAAACTATCTAATCCTAAACCTGATAAGCTGCTTAACCTGCCCCACCCCTTCCTTCCCCTGAAACCACAATGAAGGCTCAAGGCCACACTGTCCCCTTCCTCCTTCTGCCTGCTGATGACCTGGGTGCTCACTGTGTGGCCCTGTTTGGCATGGTGTGAATGCCCTCTGGTCTACAGGCTGTGAGTAATAAACTTCCGTCAACGACACGGCCTGTGTCATTGTTCAGTCACCTCCAAATATTAAAATCCTGCAAGACAATCAAGACATATGTCCATCTCATTTGTAACCTGGTTGGAACAAATCAGCCAGGATGAAAAGACATTTTTGAGACACAAGGGTGAGCCGAGCCCAGACTGGGATTAGAGATGATGTAACTTTCATCAGTTTGGTTGGGTATGATAATGGTATCGTGGTGGTACCAGGTGAAATGTTCTCAGATGATAGAGTTAAAGGATTTATGGAGGAAGTGAAATGACGTCTAGGATTTGAGGGAAGGCAGAGGGTAGAGACCAAACAAGACTAACCAGACATTAACAATTGCTGGAGCTATATTACGGGTGAGAATTCACTTCAGGCCTCCTGTGTGGCCAGTTTTTTAGCAGCTCACAGAACTGGGGTGTGGGAGCAGCAAAGGATGTACAGACTCTCCAGTGTCCTTTTCACATTTTATAGTCACAGAAACCAAGACATGAGAAGTAAGGATGACGTGGGCGTAGTCCTTGCAGCTGCCTGGTGATTCCTGGCCTCGGAATCAAGCCCAGTGAAAAGATCCACAAGGAGAGCAAAGGCTGGGAGGGGCTCAGGAAGTATGGAAGTGAATACACAGCTCCATGAGCCTGAGACTTTACAGGGACAGCTCTGTCTCCTGGGTCAGCTTCCATAAGTCCCTTTTGGAAATATCCAGAGTAGACACAAAATAAATGAAAAATAATGACCTCACTAACACAAGACATAATAATGTCATCTTTTGGCAATTAAAGGTTGAACGAAATGGTCAGATTGTGAGATAGAGGAGGGGCCCCTCTTAGGGGTATGCAGGACCCCACAAGCATGGAAATAAAGGAAAATCCTGAGTTCCTTCAAGGGAAATTCCAGGCTCCCAGCTAGCCCTGAGAGGTAAATGAGCAACTTGATAAGCAAGAAGGTTAACAGTAGCTTAAAACAATAGCCAAGGAAGTTAAAGTCACAGGATGTTTGGTTCCCTATAGAAAATAAAGATAACATCTTAACATATGTCCCTGAGTTGTTTTTTAGAAACCTAGACCCCAAATGGATATGCTGGCAACTTCAAATAATGGAGAACTGAGGACTGAACTCTGACTGCCAGTCTTTGTCCTAAATTTCTTCCTTAAGGGCCTGGAGGAAGTCACACCCACAAGCCAGAGCTGACATTCTTTTCTGTGGACTCCGACATTTTAAACAAAACTTCTCTTCTTTAGCCAATTAAAAATCAGAAAATCTTTGATTCTACCTAGGAGTCCTATTTAAGATATCCTTATTCAAGATATCCTATCTTTTTAGGCCAAACCAGTGTATAATTACCACGTATTGATTTACGATTTTGTCTGTAACTTCTGCTTTCCTGAAATTTACCCCCGCCTTCAAAAACCTTGCTTGCAAGCCATTGGAGAGGTTCTGTCTTAAGCGGGAGCTGCTCAATTCTCCTTCCTTGGCACCCTGCAAATGAAGGCCCTTCTTTTTCCTGCTGTAGATATTTCTCCCTCCATGTAGATATTTTGGCTTTACTGTGCTGGGCAATCACACCTAGGCTCAGTTGAGTAACAACTGCACCGTAAAGCCATGCATGTTTGCCTCGTCATCTGTGACCAGGAGGCCCAGAGCTGTGTCAGCCTGTAGGAGGATTCTTAAACCCGGCATGACACTTGTCCTATATTCCCTTAAAGCAAATTATATGAATGCAAGTGATCCTAACTTAAACACTCATGAAATCATTGCTCAAATACTCCTGTGTTGGGTCCCCATGGATCAGAATGTCTACTGATGTGTCCATGTTTGGGGTCAGCACAGGCTTTCAGAGGCCATCAGCTGCCTCAGCATATGCCACAGGATTACTGAGATCCAGGTAGCCTCAAGCCCAGTCCAGGGAATGGGAATGTCTCATGGGGGTTGTCTAACCTCGCCACACTGACCAGTCTACTCTTGTACTGATCTCCGTCAGGGACCTGCTTGTACCATCTGAAATCTGAATGCACGTCTGGCATGCGCCAGGAAACAGTCACTGTGGGGCTGAGAACTTACAACAATATGAGGTGCTCTCATTGGGAAAAAATGTTCCCAGAAGGGTTCCTGGAGTTATGACCACAACTAAGGGGCTGTGTTCCCATCCACCTAAGGAATGGGATCAGGATGAGCCCCAGGCGGCCCAGCTGATAACCGGCCAAGCTGGGATTGTCTTATCTCTGCAGATGGCACACAGTGAACCCCTCCATGCTGCCCCACAGTCTTCTGGAAATGGATGAAGGAACTGTGTGCTTAGTTCAACCAGTTCATGTTCCCGTTAAGAAAACTGACATCCAGAGAAGGGGCCCTGTCCCTCTGCAGGTGAAGGTAGAGTGAGACTGGGCTTCGGCAGGTGTTTCTCATCAATACAAAGGGGTGTGGCCAGTCTCCCAAATATACATGGGTATTAAAGCAAATGTAAATCTAACAAGCATCCAATAAATGGGGAAAAGGTCAAAAATATTGTTCACATCTGTGACTAACAACCATGGCTAAGGATATAAATAAACCATCAGCTACTATCAAGACTAAGGCAAACATGTTCTGTGTTTGTTTAACTTCCCACAGAGGCCTTCATAGAGAAAGATAGGTTTGGACTGCAGCTGTGTGTAATTTTCCAAGCCTGCCCTTCACAGGGGCCACTTGCATCACCAACACAAGGGCCTCAGACATTCAAGTATACCTGTGGTACACATATCCCACGTGGTCCTACTTCATGGTGGCCACCTGCATCTCCAACACCAGAGACTCAGAAACAGGCCCTTGCAGCCATCAATTATACAACCTGGAGGCTAGAGTCTAAACATGACCCAGCCTGGCTACCAGTGGGGGGCTTCAGTATGCATGGACATCTGGCAGCCACGACTCACTATAAACCATTAGAAAGAAAGGCAGCTCTTTCCTGCATATAATGCCCCTATGGAGACCAAGGCATTTAAAAGACATGCTCCATTGCTGCCATACAGCCAGATATAACGTGAGCACATCTGAGGGACACGCATCTCACATGCTCCTACTTCACAGGGGCCACCTGCATGTCCAACACCAGGGACTCACACACAACACCAGCACATACGAGGCACACACATCTTCCTACGTGCTCCTCAAAAATTGACTCATGCAGATTAGAGTAAAACATACACTTGAATAATATGTAACACCATCAATGCACAAAGAAAATACAAACAAGTAATACAGAAAAAAAAAAGGAGCAAACTGGGTCATTCCAATTTTGAACTTCTAGGCAGTTACCTCAACAAGGGGAAACAAGATTCAAATTGAACTTCTCAAGATGAAAACTAGAGTGTCTGAGATGGAAACTATACTGGATAGAATTAATGATGGGACATACACTGCACAAGAAAATAGCTACTATCCAAATGAAATAGAAAGGAAAAGAATCCAAAAATTTTGAAGAAAATCACCAATGAGCTGCAGGCTCCCTCAAGAGTGGAACTCCTTAATACATGTGGAATTGATGTCCCAGAAGGAAGAAGAGAAGAAGCCATAAAATGTATTTGAAAAAGGATCACCCAGGTTTTTTGTTTTGTTTTGGTTTTTTTTTTTTTTTTACCAATTTAACTGTAAAACTACAGATGCAAGCTCAACATACTGCAGGCACAGGAAACATGAAGAAAACTCAAATTCACATCAAAATCAAATTTCTTACAACTAGTGATGAAAAGAAAAAAAAAGTAGACAGAGAAGACCTATTTCAAACAAAGGAAGAGAGTTGATGGCAGACTTCTTGTTGGAGACAACATGAGAGAAGACACTAGAACAACATCTTCAAAGTTCTGAAGAAAACAAAGCAAAACTATCAACCTAGAACTCTCCATGCGGTGAAAATACATTTTTAAAAACTGAGGCAAAAAAAGAGTCTTTCAGAAGTATAAAAACTGAAAGAATTCATCACCCACATACCAGCGCTATAAGAAATGTTTTTTTAAAATTCTTTTATTTACTTTTTCACACACAGTGTCTCACTCTGTCACCTAGGCTGCAGTGCAGTGATGTGATCATAGTTCACTGCAGTCTCAAACTCCTGGGCTCAAGTGATGCTCCTGCCTCAGCCTCCCAAATAAGTAGGACTACAGGTATGTGCCACCACACCCAGTTAAGTTTTTTTTTTCTTTTTTTCAGTAGAAATGGGGTCTCATTATGTTGTGCAGTCTGGTCTCAAACTCCTGGCCTCAAGTGATCCTCCCACCTCAGCTTCCAAAGTGCTAGGATTACAGGTATGAGCCACACCCAGCCAAAAGGAATTATTTAGGCAGAAATATAAAACACAAAGAAATATTGACTGCATAAATGAATGAAAAGCAAAGGAAATAGTTACTACATGAATAAACAGATCAGATATTTTTATTGTTCAAATCGCTTTGAAAGAGAACTGACTGTGTAAATAAAATGTAAAATGGAGTTTATAACACAAGAAAAAGTAAAATGTACAGCAACAACATCATAAAGGCCAAGAAGGAAGAAACAGATGTATACAATTGTAAGTTTCTTATGCTGTAATTAATAAATTATGTGATGGTAGACTGCTAAAAGTTAAAATATCTATTATAAACTTTAAAGCAACCACAAAAATAACAAAACAAAGAGTTATAAGCCAATAAAGACAGTGAGATGGAATCATAAAACATAATAAATTGGCAAAATGGCCAAAGAAAACAAAAAAGGGAATAAAGAACAAATGAGACACACAGAAAGCGAATGGCAAGGGGACAGACTAAACCTAACCGCATCACTAACACAAATAGTCCAAATACCCCAGTTGAAAGCAGAGATTGTCACCTTAGGTAAAAAAAAAATAAAATAAAAGCAAAACTAACTAGGAACAAACTTTAAATAAAAAGAGACAAACAGGCCGGGCATGGAGGCTCACATCTGCAATCCCAGCACTTTGGGAGGCTGAGGCGGATGGATTCCCTGAGGTTCGGAGTTCGAGACCAGCCCGGCCAACATGGTGAAAACCCTTCTCTACTAAAATTACAAAAATCAGCTCGGCATGGTTGCGGGCACCTGTAATCCAAGCTACTCAAGAGGTTGAGGCAGGAGAATCTCTTGAACCCGGGAGGCGGAGGTTACAGTGAGCCAAGATCATGCCACTGCACTCCAACCTGAGCAAGACTCTGTCCTAAAAATCAAAAACAAACAAATGAACACATACAAACAGACTAAAAATAAAAGGATGGAAGAAGACACAGACCTTCCATATCCATGGGTTCTGCATCTATGGATCCAATCAACTGCAGATGATAGAATGTAGTTAGGTCTATCAAGGCTGCATCTACACTGAACAGGTACAGCTTTTTTTCTTGTCATGATTCCCCAAACAATACAGCATAACAACTATTTACATAGCATTTACACTGTAGTAGATATTATAAGTAATTCAGAGAAGATTTAAAGTATACAGGAGGATGTGTATAAAGGTTATATGCAAATACTATGCCATTTTTTATAAGGGACTTGAGCATCCAGATTTTGGCATCCAGAGGTAGTCCTAGAACCAATGCCCTGTGAGTATCGAGCGACAACTATTCTTTCTGACAATAGTCAAAGGAAAGTTGAAATGGCTCTATTAATATCAGACAAATGGGATTACAAAGCAAAAAATATTACCAGAATAAAGAAGGTCATTTCTTAATAATAAAATAGTCAATTCATCAAGAAGACATAACCATTATAAATATTTAAAAATTGAATAACAGTTTAAGAATACATGAAGTAAAAATAGAACTGAAAGAAAAAATATACAATTATGTTGGAGATTTCCATACTTCTCTCTCAATAATTGAGAGAACAAGTAGCCAGGAAATCAATAAGACATGAACAATCCTATCAACCGATTGACCTAATTGGTACTTACTGAACACACTATTAACAATAGAATTCTACAAAATCAGAGTACTAACCCACCAGAGTAAGCCATATTCTGGGCCATAAATTTAAGAGGATTCAAATAATAAAAAGTATGCTCTCTGACCACAAAAAAACTAAATTAGAAGTAAAAAACAAGATCTTTGAAATATCCCTGAATCATCTCTCTAAATAACCCATGGGTCTAAAGAAAAAAAAAAAAATCAAGAGAAATTAGAAAGTATTTTAAACAGAATTAGAAAAACACACAACATACGAGAAATTGTGGGATACTGCTAAAGTAATACTTTCAGGCAAGTTTACAACAATAAATTCTTATATTAAAAGACATAAAAAATGTTTAATTAATGGTTTTGGCATCCACCTTAAGAAACTACAAAAAGAAGAGCAAATTAAACCCAAAATAACCAGAAGTAGCATAATAACAGAGATATGAAAACAAACTAAATAGAAAAATAGAGAAATCAATCAAATAAAAAGCAGTTATTTTAAAAAAAACCAGTGAAACTGATAAACCTCTAGCCAAAATGATCAGCTAAAGGAGAAAACAAAACTTACCCAAACCATGGATAAAAGAGGTGACATCACTATAAATTCTACAGACATTAGAAGGAAAACAAGGAAATACTAAGAAGAACTACCACCAAGCTTATTTAAGAAAAAAAAAAAAAAAAAACTGACCTGACTAGCTCTATTTAAAGAAACTAAATTTATAGTTAAAAACTTTTCCACAAAGAAAATATCAGGTCCAGACGGATTTACTGGTAAATTCTACCACACATTTAAGAAAGAAAGAATACCATTTCTACAAAAACTATTCCAAAAAATTCAACAAAAGGAAATATTCCCAAACTCATCTATGAGTTAAGTGTTATCTTGACACCATGTACAGAATAAGAAAAGCCACAGACTAATATCTTTAAGTAACATAAATGAAAAATTTTCTAAACAAAATTTTAGAAAAGCAAAGCCAACAATAAATAAGGATAATACAAAACAAATCCTCCTCAACTTATGATGGGGTTACAACCCATGAATGCATGGTAAGTTGAAAATATTGAAAGTCAAAACTGTGTGACCGATCGGGAGCTGTGGCTTGCTGCCGCCTCCCAGCATCACAAGAGGAAGGCACTTTGTATTGAATGTGTATCACTTTCCCATCATCTTAAAGTCAAAACAGCATACGTCAGACTATCATAAGTCGGGGACCCTCTTTATGTCCAAGTAGGGCTTGTCCAAGGAACAAAAGGATGTTTAGATATCCTACCATCAATCAATGTAATTCATTCTACGAGCAGACTAAAAAGAAAAACCATATGATCCTTCCAATAGATGCAAAAGAATTAGACAAACTTCAACATCCATTTCTGATTAAAAAAAAAAAAAAAAAACTCAGCAAATTAGAAACTCAGCAAACTAGAAATAAAAGGAAAACTTGCTCAACTTGATAAAAAGTATCCACAAAAAATCCAACTGGTAATATCATATTTAATGATGCAAGACAGAATGCCTTCCCCTAATGTTGGGAACAAGACAAGAATGTCTGCTCTTGACACTTCTATTCGACATTGTACTGCTGGTTCTAGGCAGTAAAAGAAGGCAAGAAAACAGAAATAAAAGGCACCCAAGCGGGAAAGGAAGAAGAAAATCTGTCTTCATTTGCAAACAACACGATGATTTATGCAGAAAATATATGTATACGGAAACCTACTAGAAATAAGTGAGTTCAGCGGAGTTTCAGAACAGTTTACTAATACAAAAACTCAACTGTACAGTTGGCCCTTGAGCAAAACACAGGTTAGGAGTGACAACCCCCATACAGTTGAAAATCCATGTATAACTTTTGACTACCCCCGAAAACATAGCTACCATTGAGCAGAAACCTTACCAATAATATTAACAGTTGATTAACACATAAATAAGCTAGTATCTATTTAGGTTGGTGCAAAAGTAATTGTGGTTTTTGCTATAAGTAATTTAAGTAATTACAGTTTTTGCTATTACTTTTCTTTTTTTTTTTTTTTTAGATGATGTCTCGCTCTGTCACCAGGCTGGAGTGCAGTGGCACGATCTCAGTTCACTGCAACCTCTGCCTCCCGGGTTCAAGTGATTCTCCTGCCTCAGCTTCCCAAGCAGCTGGGACTACAGGTGCCCGCCACCACACTCAGCTAATTTTTGTACTTTTAGTAGAGACGGGGTTTCACCACGTTGGCCAGAATGGTCTTGATCTCTTGACCTCATGATCCGCCTGCCTTGGCCTCCCAAAGTGCTGGGATTACAGGTGTGAGCCACCGTGCCCGGCCTTGCTATTACTTTTAAAGTCAAAAACCACAATTGCTTTTGTACCAACCTAAATACATGTATAATCCTTTATGCACTCAGGGCATATGCAACCTTTTCTTAACGTTTTCAATATTTCTAGGCTACGCAGTTCATCTGTCAGTTTTTCCAAAGTATCACAAATCTCCAAAATATTTTCCAATATATTTATTGGAAAAAACCCATGTATAAGTGGATCCACACAATTCAAATCCATGATGTTCAAGGGTCAACTGTATTTTGCTATACTAGTAATGAACAATCAGAAATTAAAAGCTAAAAATCAATAGCATTGGCCAGGCGCGGTGGCTCACACCTGTAATACCAGGACTTTTGGAAGGCCAAGGCAGACGGATTACTTGAGGCCAGGAGTTCGAGATCAGCCTGGACAACATGGTGAAACCTCATCTCTACCAAAAATACAAAAATTAGCTGGGCATGGTGGTGTGTGCCTGTAATCTCAGCTACTCTGGAGGCTGAGGTAGGAGAATCACTTGAACCTAGGAAGCAGAGATTGCAGTGAGCCAAGATCACACCACTGCACTCCAACCTAGGCAACACAGCAAGACCTACCATCTAAAACAGAAACAACTAAGAGCTACTTAGGAATAAATCTGATAAAATACATAAAATACATATACACTGGCCGAGCATGGTGGTTCATGCCTGTAATCCCTACAACTTTGGGAGGCCAAGACAAGAGTATCTCTCGAGCTCAAGAGTTCGAGACCAGCCTGGGCAACATGGTGAGACCCAGTTTCTACAAAAAA
>NW_012102565.1:2339486-2362285 GCF_000951045.1 Mandrillus leucophaeus | reverse complement strand
AAAAAAAAAAAAAAAAAAAAAAAAACAAAAAAAAAAACCACGAAAAAAGAACTACATATACACTGAAAACTATACATTTCTGAGAAATGCATAGATTTTTTTCTATATATTTTTTCTGAGAAAAAAATCAAAGAATATCTAAATAAATCTAAATAAACATATGGTGTTCGTGAATCAGAAGACTATTTTTTAAATGTTAATCCTCCCAAGATTGGTAACATAGATTCAACACAAATCCCAAACAAAATTCCAGCAGGCTTTGTTACAGAAACTGACAAACTGATTATAAAATTCACATGGAAAAGCAAAGCACCTAGAATAGCCAAAATCACTTTGAAAAAGAACCATAAAGTTGGATAAAACACAGGACCTGATTCCAGACTAAACATTATAAAACTACACGGCCAGGGTATGTGGTTTTTGATGTCAAGATAAACACATAGGTTAATGGAACAGAATTTTTTTAAATCCAGAAATACATTCAACTACATATGGACAAGTGATTTTTCTAACATTTTGGAAAGGGAATTCAGTAGAGAAATGATAGTCTTTTCAGTAAATGATTCTGGGACAATTAGATATCAAGATAACAACAAAAAAAATCCAGCTTTGACCCATACCTCGAAACATATACAAAAATTAACCCCAAATGTATTATAAACTTAAATGTAAAACCTCAAACTATAAAACCCCTAGAAGAAAACACAGGAGAAAATCTATGACTTTGGTTAGGCAAAGATTTTTACTTTATTCTATGTAAGTATATATTTATTTACTTTGCAACCTTACTCTGAGAAGAAGGGATATGCAGGCTTGGCTTAGATAGCTGGCAAATGAAACAAATGACTGTGATTATTTGCGTATCTTTCTCATGTGAGTTTTCCTTAGGACAATGTGTACTTGTAAAGCTATGGAAATTCACAGGCGCACAAAAACTATGAATACACTATGTTGTGTTTATACCTTATTAAACATTAATCTGATAATTGCATCGAATGCTTTGACTTTTTGTGGACGATGTTTGTTTTCAAGTTTGGATGCAGAGCTTAAAAAATGGTGAATAAGTGAAATAGTATTCAATTTACTTGTGATACAGTATGTGCTCTATAAAACAAGTATTTAAGGAAAACTTTTGTTCCCCTGCTGGATTGTGAGGCAGACTAAGTCACAGATTGTATTCTCCTTACATATGCACGTACCAGTGATTAGCAGTTTCTTGCACACAGCAGAATGAGAGGACATTTGCAGAGTTAAAATGGAATCCAACTGAATTATAATGGTAATAAGGACAGCGTTATTTGACAATTCTCTAAAACAGACAAAGCTGATAAACGGACAATTTCTAGCATCAAATGTTATCTGGTTATATAATTAAGAACTTGATGGGACTTTTAAAATGAGTTTATCATATCTTTATGTTGGAGGGTCTCAATGATTTTCAAGTTGGATTTTCAAATACTCGCATAGTTTTAAAAACACTGACCCCGCTGATCACAGCTTTCCTGGTAACAATGGTAATGATCATACATTGAGTGTAAACCCTATCCTAGGCACTGTGCTAGAGGCTTTAGACTTTTTATTATTTTTCTTTCCATTACTTTACTTCTCACTAACCAACCGAAATAGTCATATTTAGTCTTATTTTTGAATAAGGAGACTGAAATCCAGAGAGATTTTGGATGGCTGCTCACAGGGTGTGGTAGGTTGAAATTCCATGCCTCCCCAGCCCCCCAAAGACATCCATAGTCAAATTTCTGGAATCTGTAAATGTAAACTTAGATGGCAAAACACAAAACAAAGCAAACAAAAACAAAGATCTTTGTAAGGTAATAAATTAAGGATCTTAAAATGGGGAAACCATCTTGGATTATCCAGATGAGCCCTGAATACAATGACATGTATCCTTATAAAAATGAAGCAGGAGGAAACTTTACACACACACAGAGAAAGGGAAGGAGAGAGGGAGGGAGGGAGAAAAGGCAGAGAAAGAGAGAAAATAGAAGAATGAAGAGGAGCAGGCAGCAATATCAAGACTGAGGGAGACAGGAGTGATGTGCCCACAAGCCAAGGAATTCCAACAGCCAAGAGAGGATGTAAAAGTTAAGGGACGAATTCTCCCTTGGAACCTCTGGATGGAGTATGGTTCTGCGAATATCTGGATCTTGGCCAAGCAATACTGATTTCAGAATTTGGGCCTCCAAAACTGTGAGAAAAGAAATTTCTCTTGTTTCAAGCTACCAAGTTTGTGGTAATGCACCACAGTAGCCTTGGGAAGCCAACGCACAGTTATAGCACTTTGGGCAAAGATTTTTTAAACACAACACAGAAGTTACAATGCATTAAAAAAAAAAACTGATAAATTGGACTTCATAAACACTAAAACTTTCTGCTCTTCAAACAACACTGTTAAGAGAATAAACAAGCCAAAGTCTGAGGGATCATATATCTGATGGAGGACTTGCATGTAGAACATATAAAGAATGCTCAAAACTTTACAAAAAGAAAAAAATCAACCCAAATAAAAGGAAGCGGTCAAAAGGTTTCAACAGACACTTCACCAAAAAGATATATGAGTGGCCAATAAGCAATGAAAAGATGCTCAACCACATCAGCCATTAAAAAATAGGAAATTAAAACCACAATAAAATAGCACCACATGCCTATTAGAAAAAAACTAAAATTAAAAAGACTGACATCAAGTGCTGATGAGGATGTTGAGCAACTGGAACTCATACACTGCTGATGGGAATGTGAAATGCTACAATAACTCTGCAAACATTGTGTCTGTTTCATAAAAAGTTAAGCATACATCTACCATGTTTTTTAGGCACTCTACTTCCAGGTATTTACCCCAGAGAACTGAATATCCATGCACGGACTTGTATATGAATGTTCATAGCAGCTTTATTTGTAATAACCCAAACCTAGAAATAACCCAAATGCCCATCAAAAAGTGAATAAACAGACATGCTTCAGTACAGCTACAAAATGGGATGCTTCTAAGCAATGAAAAGGAATGAAGTACAGACACATGCAACAAATTGGATGAATCTCAAAACAATTATGCTCAGTGAAGAAAACCCAGACAAAGTAGAGTACATATTGCCTTGTTCCATATATATAAGATTCTAAAAAATTCAAACTTATTTGTAGTGATAGAAAGCAGATTAGTAGTTGCCTGGACACAGGGAGAGAGTAAAATAAGAAGTGGGAGGAGAGAGGGATTGCAAAGGGTCTGGGAAACACTGAAGGATATGCTCAGCATTTTGACTGTGGTGATGGCTTCACACATGTGTACATATGCCCAAACAAACAGAACCGTACACATATGCAGCTCATTATCAGTCAATCATACCTCCAAAGTAAGGAGTCCTCTGTGCCACTAAGGACAGTGGGAAGCCGAGGAAAGATTTGAAACAGGAAGCAGAGCTCCTCGTGCTCACCCCACGAGGAGCTGCTATGGAAATCCTGGTGAGGTGTAACATATCCCAGAGGTACTGGACCACAGAACTCACACACATTATTGGAAGGCGGGCACTAGTTAGGCCACACGTGGTGCAGTTTGTTGGAAGAAAGCAGCATGCCAGGTTGCGGAAGACAGAGTGTTATGTAAACCTTTCCTAGGAAAACTGACAGATTCACTTGGTATTCAAAAAGTCATCCAAACACATTTGAGAACTTTTCTTAATAATTTTCCTAAAGACACCAAAACATGGCCCATGGGCTGTCCTGCCTTGGGGAAGGGTGGGGGTGCCTCCTCATATACTGCCCTTCCCCCAGAAACCACTCACCCTCCACCTCTGGTAGGGTCTGGGCAGGTCATTCTGCAAGGATCCCAGGACAGGGAAACACTTTCCCTGCTGTGTGAAGAAATATGCGTTTCCATTCTGCTCATTGTAAACTGTGCAGGGGCCTGGAGGGGCTCTAGCAGGGGCAGGAGCATGGAGATGGATGGTGGAAACCGAGGTCTTCATGCAGGGAAAGCGACAGGCTCACTTGGCTGGAAGGTTGGGGTGTGAGGAAAACCCATGGGGTCAGAGTGGAGAATGCCAAGGGACCCACCTCTGAGGCCCAGTGGTCTGTATATGAGCATAAGCTTTAGAGAGTGGCTCTCAGCCTCTGGCCTGCAAAATCCAGGGCAGTTAGCAAAATGCAGATTCTTTATCCCTAGGACTCTGATGAGTGGTTCTGGATATGGCCCAAGAATCCACCTTAAGGTGTCCCAAGTGACATGACACTTGCTTCTCAATCATGTGCTGAGAAACAGCAAAGAACCACCTCACCAGGAACCTGCCAGGGGCACCCTCATGCTCAGCCACAGCTGTGCATATGCGAAGTGGGCGCCGGGAGTCTTGGAGAGCTTGGCATCCTCCCTCTATCCCCACAGGGCACTCACTACCACCTGGTGACAGCCAGTCAGACTTGTGCTTGCTCTGCAGATGCATCTCTCCACGAGTGGATTCTGGAGCCTATTTACAGCAACGGGGAGGGTAAGGAGTGGCCAGTGCTCTTCAGAGCCATCATGCGCAGATAGCTGAGCCCTAATAAACCCATAGCCAGTTCTCCCAGGTACTGATCCAGCCCAACTCAGCTTCTTCAAATGAGGTTCCCGGCCAACAAGTGCCTATTGTAGGCCACCCCAGCCCCTCCTCTGGCCATTCTCATATGTGGACCCCATCAGAGGTTCCCCAGCCTCAGGTAACAGGCCAAGGAGTCTAGAATCCACTGGAGTGGACACACTGGTATGGCACCGTCCCACTTAAACAGGCAGTGATAGCCATTGTGTGCCAGGCTCCATGGTCAGCACTGGAACTCAGTGCCAACTCAGACATGTGTATAGGCTGTCCACAGGCCAGCGCCTCCCTGGAAAACCGCCATACAGTGATGAACGAGTAGGGTTAGCTGGACAGGATGCACCCATTCCACAGAAGGCTGGTGAAAGGTCAGAGGCCCAATGGGCAGAGACCTAGAGAAAAGATGGCCTTTGGGGCTTTCAAGGATGAGTAGGAGTTCTCTTCTAGGAAGACAGGCTTTGGAGCCATAATGACACCGCTTCCAATCCTGGCTGTGGCTCTGGGGATGTTGCTTTATCACATGAGCCTCATTCTGCTCACTCTTAGAATGAAGTGACATCATGTCCTGGCCAGAATGTTACAAAGACTTCTATGAGGTCACCAACTTGGCCTTTGTCTCCTCATGTTGCACAGTTCAGCCAAACTCAAGACTTTCAACTAAGGCTCTTAAAGTTCTACCCTGATTTTGAGGGCAAGGGTCAAGAGAAGAAACAGGCCCAGCCCCTTGTGCTTGTATCTGCTCACGTCGGAGCATCGCCTTCTGGCCCTCTAGTGCTATAAAACAATTGCTGGTCAATATGTGCCCCCACCCACACACTGCCGAGCCCTCTACACCCCAAGGCTGTCACTCTGTGGTGGCATCAGTGCACTAGGGCAAGGCCCCATCCTCCTTCCTGCCTGGCTGGCGAGATCCCTAATCGAGCCCCTGTCTGCTCCCACGTGATCAAGGGCTTCATATCCAAATGGATCCCACTTACAATAATGTGTTCCTAGAAACCAGAAAATATTCTCTTCAGCTCAGACTCAAATGTTGCTGGGACTGAGCAGCCACTTTACACCAGAGTTGTAGTTACTGGGGGTGATGCTATTTATGCTGCTGCAGGGACTGCTGGTCCAGTTCTCTCTGCTGTGCTCCTCATGGGCACCTGGAGCTCTCAGCTGGCAGAATTCAAGGGCTACATGAAGACACCTTGCAGCTGTAATGATATCCTAACCTCTGCCAGCACTGTCAGCCCTGCTATGCAGAAACAGCGTCCCCAAGAACAAAGGCGGCCAGCAGTACAACCTGGAGGCTCCATGGGGCTGACTCCCAGGACACTCCACTACCCAGAGGCCAACACGTCAGCCACTGCCCAGCTGCTGAGCAGCCACACAGCAAAGACAGGGCGCATGGATGTCTTTAAACGTAACACTGTTCAGGTGTCATGGTTTAGAGCAGAGGCTGGCACACTGAGGCCATGGACCACTCCTTGTTTTGTAAAGTTCTACTGGTGCACAGCCACACCCATTTGTTTAAGTATTTGTGGCTGCTTCCATGCTCCAACGCAGAGTTGAGTTGTTGCAACAGAAACCATATGTAACCCACAGAGCCTGAAATATTTACTATCTGCCCTTCACAGACCTAGTCAGCTAACCCCAGGCAGAGAGCCTCACATTAGGGGCTGCTGGGTCCAGAGCCACCAAGCCTCTAGGAAGTAGTTGGTCCTCCCTGACCCTCAGTCTCCTTCTCTTGGACATGGGATAACACCACAATCCTGCATGGTCACTGGGAGGAGCAGATAGCAGAGTGCAGGTCTTTGTGCTGCAGCAGGTGTCCGCAATACACACATCTGTGCACACATGGGAAGTCAAAAGGACAGAATCCCCTGACACAAAATCATGTCAGCTTAGTCCCCATTTCTCATGAGGTGACTGTGTTCTGTGCTGCCAAAGGACTCCAGGAGAATGTTCCCAACCAAAGGTAGTGACCCACAGGGGACATGCAGGCACTTACATGCATGTACAGATGCACAGTCACACAGGTACACACACACATACATACTCATATACATACCACATGCATGCTAACCTACACACGTACACACGTGTGTTCATGTAAGCACTCACACATGTAACACACCTACACACATAACACACATGCATTTACAGGCACACAGGCTCACTCGTGTACATTGCCACACATGCACACCCATGTTCACACATTTATGTGTACACACGTGTGCACATGCATGCTCACACATGTGCATACTCACGTATGTACAGGCACACACATCTCAACACATCTCTCACTCCACTTGACCCATCAGGCCTCTCCACCATGTACATCACCCACTCTCTGATGCATGCACATTCTTCTTGATAAAAGCATGTAAGCCAGCATCCCAGGCATGAATCAGTGTCCCGGCAAAAGAGCCAAGTAGGTTTCAAGGAGTCACTTGGAACATGGAAACATGAGACGAGAGAGCATGCGATGATGCCTCGAAACAGGCCCAGAGTCCCCACCCATACACCCTGGACAGTGGCACAGATAGAAAGGAACAGCAGATGCCAAGGCCTGGGACCAGGGTGACAGCCCAGCACCATGAGCAGCAGGCAGCTCTCCGTGACACCTTCAGCCTCTCCTAGGAGCCAGCACTTCTTTATCAAAGGAAGAAACTGCAAAGCAACTGGGCTGAAATAAGGTGCCTCATAAGAGAACTAGAGCCCCACGGAGTCTACAGCAGGACTGCAAAGGGCCTGCGCTGGCCCAACGTGGGTCCTGTCCCCTCATGGACAAAGGTACTGGTCTCAGGACTGCCAGGAAGACAGAATCAGATGGTAGGAGTGGAGGACCCAGCACCAGCTCCAAGCACAGTGAGAGAGAAAAGGCCCAGGTGGGGCCAAGCGGGACCCTCCAGAGAAAAGCTCCCAAGATGACCAGCTTCCTGCTGAAGGGGTGGGAAGCAGGAGCAGGCCCAGGACACAACACTGGCTGCACAGTCCAGGGGACAAGCCTAGTGGACGGCCCAGATAAGACTGCAAGGGCACTGCAGACCAGAAGCTCTGCAAGGGCATTGCCCAGCAGAAAGATGAAGTGGGCTTTCCCAAACGGGCTGCTGTGGAACATTGGCCCAGGCTATCAACGGGGTGTCACTGCCCACAAAGATTCCTGTGGGGAAAAAAAGGTCTTGAGATCCAGTTGTAAAGTCAGTTTACTTTTCCACTGTTTCTTGGAAAAGTAAAAGGTGCTGATCTTTTCCACTGTTTACTGGAAAACTAAACAGTGACTTTACAACTGGATCTCAAGATCTTTTCTTCCCCACAGGGATCTTCCAAAGGGAGTAGTGTCCAAAATCCCCCAAGGCCACCCTCTTTCCTCCCTACCCTTCCTACCTTAACCTCTCTCCCTCATCAGGTGTCTGCAACAGGCTCCCAAGTTTTCTCCCACCTCCAGTGGGTCCCCCTAACTGCTGCCACATATGGCAAGTCTCACTGGCCTCAGCTCGTGTGACTACCGCCTGGCTCTGTCCTGCCCAGCCCTGCCCTGTGCTCAGAATGCCCCTCAGGACTCTGCACAAGCCAGCCCCCTATTAAGGTGCCTTCCTCTCCCCTCCCTCATTGAGGGAGCATCCACATTTTCCCCCAAGACGCTTCACTGCCACCTCCTCTGAAAAGGTTCTGCCTTGCTGAACAGAGCTCACTGCCCCTTCCTCTCACACTGACCTCAGCGCCCCTCCCTGACCACCTGCAGGCTGGACAAGAGGTGAACTTGAACTTGGCTCCATCTCACTGTGCTCCTCTCACACCCTCACAGGGCAGGGATGCTAGGTGTCTGGGGTCCAAGGAAACTCAGGTGGGTCAGTGGCCCTGAAAAGCATCACATCCTGGGCTCTCCTGACACCAGACTCCCTCCTCCCCTTCCCCCTTGGAAAGAGGAGACTTTCTGTGTCCATGGTCAGCCGTCCTGCAGAAGCCGACCCTTCCTGCACAGGCTGGGCGTGAAAATCTCAGGGAGGATGTGCCAGGTGAATGGCAAGAGGGGAAGTTCCATCACATGCAACTAGGGCACATTCTAGCTTTCAATCTGATGACTGATGAGCAGTACAATGTACCCGTGGGCAGCAGAGGAAAAGGAGGGGTAGGATATCGATGCCATGCAATAGATGTGCTCTCCCTGGGCCTGCAACATCTGTTGGCTTCTGCAGCTCAGATCCCAGTCCCACATGTCCTGTCTCTAAACACAGCACATTCTGTGGGGAGAAAGGGTGACAGTGCCAGCCCCTCAGAAGCCTTATGGCCAATGTGACTAAGTCCCAGGAGGGCAGACCTCTGTACAAGGAGGTTTGGCTGGCTTGCTCATCTTTGCTTCCAAACATGCGCATTACAAGCCAAGGCTGTTGGTATGGCCTTGGCCCAACGTTCAGCAGAACTTGGCTGCCAGATGTGACTGATCCAAGGAAGGTCTTTCAAAACCCCAGCACGCAAGGGTGGTCACTGCCTGCACCGGGCAACAGGAGGCATCAGCAACTGGGCCCCCAGCAGACAAGTTTCAATCCCAGGAGGGTGGCAGACCCAGCATCAGGCCTGCTCCAGTAGAGCCCAGAACGAGGGGTTGCAATCACCAGCTCTGTTTGCAGTGGGACACAATGGCAGCAGGATGGTGCACAGGGCAGACCCATACCTACATATGGCCTGCACAATGAAGCCTTCTGCATAGAAGTCCCGATTCGACAGCATGCTGGCCATGCTTGTGCAAGCATTTTCTTATCTGGTAAATGCAAGGTTCCGGTCCAAGGAAAGGAATCAATGAATGGTGAGGCTAAAAACAACAGATGATTTATAACCTTGCTGGAAGAAATGCTTAGCAATCAGTCTAGTTCATGGTCCAAATACAGGGAATCCACTGGCATATCATCACTGCAGAAGCAATTCTAATTTAATTCGAACAAAGAAAAACGCTGCACTTACCGTGGCTAATTCGTCAAACTTGCCGAAGAGCTCATTGAGGAGTTTCACCAGCTCCTGGGCCGTGCACTGGGATGCCAAGCCCGTGAAACCCACGATGTCAGCAAACAGGATGCTGTAAGAGAAAGGGGTGCCAGGCTGCCCTTCTCCCAGTCACTCAGGAAATAATTCCTAGAGGTGTAGAGACGTTTACATCTCCAAATCACTGTAGAATCAATCACCCCATTTATTCCTCAATGCAGACTAGAAATGAAGGCTTCCTGGTTCCCATCATATAGGCGAGAAGACTGAGGCTCAGAAAAGCCACAGAATGCCTGGCCACCGGGGGAGTAAATGCTGAGGCCATTCACAGCTCGCCATCCCCCATGCTGACCCCTCACACCACATAGGGAAAGCCCATCTCCCCTCCGCTAGACCTGCCTCCCCTTCTTGAGGAGGTTACGATGTGGCCAGCGGCACCGAGCAGAAGTGATGTGCTTTTAAGCATGTGGGCCCCTCCACACCCCAATATTCCCCTTCTGCCCCCTGAATGCAGGAAACTCGCAGGCCCTGAGTGTGGTGTCAATGCTTCACAATGAAAAGGGAGGGAGTCCCTGAATTCCTGGGCAAAGGGGCCGCCCCCTCAGTCTGCAATGACAGCAGGAAACACACTGTCTTGCATCAAAGCCTCTATGTACTCAGTGTCTATTTATGATAGCACTGGGGTGAGCCCTAAACAACACAGTGTCTACCCACAGGGCAGAACTTTCATGTTTTCTGGAATAATAAGACTTTAAAAAGATGTTTCCAATTGTCTTCTCTTCTTGCAATATTAAAACATGCTCTTTGAAAATATCAGAAAAAAAATTTAATTGTATATTTTTGTCTGTAAAAATGTTGTAGCTTTAAGATATCTCTCCACAGGGTCCCAACCATTTAATCACACTTTTTCAAAGTGTTCTCGGCTTTTTCTGTAACTTTGAGGCTTCCTGAACCCAGAACGCCCCCAGCACCACTATAGGAAATAAATGCAAAGTAAAAGAAAATGACCTATTTTGTTCACAACACAGGGTATCTCCAAAGATGGGCCAGCCAGCAGGGGCAGGAGGGGGACAGGGTTCAGAGCCTGGACTCCAAAGGGCACTATCCAGCTTCACCACTGACAGCAACTTATCCAACTGTTCTGCATGTCCGCCATGTAAAATGGGAATAAGACTAGAGTTCAGGTCATACCTTGCCCCTAGTAAGAGCTCAGTGATTATTTATAATCATTTATAATACTTTCTAAGTATTCTAATTCATTTATTCACTTGCTTATTCAACAAATATTTATTGAGGGCTATATGTGTTGGCATTGCTTTAGGTGCTTGGGATTTCGCAGTGAATAAGATTCATGGCAGGGTATGCTGGCTCATGCCTGTAATCCCAGCACTTTAGGAGGACAAGGCAGGTGGATCACTTAAGTCCACGAGTTCAAGACCAGCCTGAGCAACATGGCAAAACCCCATCTCTACAAAAAATACAAAAATTAGCCAGGTGTGTTGGCGTGCACCTGCAGTCCCAGCTACTCAGGAGGCTGAGGTGGGAGGATCGCTTGAGCCTGGGAGGTGGAGGTTGCAGTGAGCCGAAGCATGCCACTGCACTCCAGCCTGGCAGACACAGTACAACCCCATCTCAAAAAAAAAGGATCTGAATAAACCTCACTGCCCTCAGAAAGACTCCATTCTATTTAGGGAAGGAGCAAACATTCAGAGAACATCAAAGGTGACACATGTAACTAACTATGGAAAAGCAGGGAAGTCAGATATGGACCCGTGTATATGTCAACTAGGATTGCTCATGGGGGTCCTGAAGGAGGGGAGGGGGGGAAAGGGACACACAGACACTGGGAGAAGAGGATTATGCGTGATGGTAACAGCAGGTGCTGCTCTTATGATTTTTGCTGGATACAGAATTATCTTTTTATTTCAACCTTTGAACATGCCATTCCACTGCCTTCTGGCCTCCCTGGTTTCTGATGAAAAATCAGTTGATAACCTTGTTGAAGATGCCTTGTAGATGGTAAGTCGTTTTTCTCTTGCCGCTTTCAAAATTGTCCTCAAGTCTTTGGTTTTTGACAGTTTGATAATGACATGTCTCAGTATGGGTCTTTTTGAGTCTACCCACCTTGGAGTGCACTCAGCTTCTTGGACGTATAGGTTAACGTTTTCCAAAAACTTTGGGACATTTATGGCCATTATTTCTTCAGATATTCTTACTGCCCCTTTCTCTTTCTCCTCTCCTGTGGGACTCTCAATATGTGTGTACTGATACGATTGATGGTGTCCCTTAGGTCTCTGACATTCTCTTCATTTTCTTCATCCTTTTTTTCATTCTGTTCTTCAGACTGAATAATCTCAACTGAGCTACCAAGTTCACTAATTCTTTCTAAAGTGTACTCTACATTATTGTTGACTACAGGTAAAATATTGTACAGCAGATATCTACAGCTTCATGGCCACTGACTGGTAACTCCCCATTTCTTCCTCCCCCAAGACCCTATAACCACAAAGACACTCTTTAATTCTATGATTTCGACTATTTTAAATACCTCATATAAGTGTAATACTGCAGTATTTGTCTTTATGTAACTGGCGTATTTCACTTGTATAATGTCCTCAAGTTTCATCTATTTTGTCACATATTGAAGAATTTCCTTCAATTTTAAGGCTTAACAGCATTTCATTTTATGTACATAACACATTTTAACACCTTGAGATATCACCGACATAAAAATTGTGTTTACTCATGTGTATATGTGGTGTACAATTTGATGTTTTGATAAACCTACATAGGTTGAAATAATTGACACAATCAAGGTAATTAAAATAGCCATTACCTCTGCATAGCTACCTGTGCATGAGCAAATTTCAAATATACAATACAGTATTGTTAAAAATTGTGACCACGCTGTATGTTAGATCTCCAGAACTTATTCATGCTGCCTAACTAAAATTTTGTATTCTTTTACCAACATCACCCCATTTTCCTCTGCCTTCATTCCCTAGCAACCGCCATTCTACTTTGCTCCTATGAATTTGACTATTTTAGTTCCACATACAAATGAGATCATGCAGATATTTCTGTCTTACTTAGGTTACAGTAATGTCCTCCAGCTCCATACATATTGTTGAAAATGGCAAGATTTCCTTCTTTTTTGTTACTTATATGTGTGTGTGTTGCATATTTGTATATATGCACATATATATATTAACTGACACATAAATGTACATACTTATGGGTTATGGTGTGCTACTTCAATATATGTATACAACACACAGTTATCAAATCAGGGTGATTAGGATATCCAGCGCCTCCAATTTTTATTACTTCTTTGTGTTGGTAACATTCAAATATCCTCTCTTCTAGGTACTTGAAAAGTGCAATAAATTATTGTTTACTATAGTCACCCTACATGCTATAGAACAATAGAACTTATTTCTCCTATCTACCTGTAATTTTGTACTCATTAACCAATCTCTCCCTGTGACTTCCTTCCTCCTACTCTTCCCAACCTCTAGTAACCACTATTCCACTGCCTACATCTAAGAGATAAACTATTTTGGCTTCCATATAAAAGCGAGACTATGTAGTTGTTTTTTGTTTTTTTTTTTGTTTTTTTGTTTTTTTGAGACGGAGTCTCACTCTGTCGCCCAGGCTGGAGTGCAGTGACGCGATCTCAGCTCACATTCACTATTTACCTTTCTATGACTGGCTTATTTCACTTAATATAACGTGCCCCAGGCATACCCGTGTTGACATGAATGAGAGAATTTCATTTTTTATGCCTGAATAGTATTCCATCCTGTAAATATACCACATTCTCTCTATCCATTCATCTGCTGTTGGACACTTAGGTTGATTACACATCTAGGTTATTGTGAATAGTGCTGCAATAAACAGGGAGAGCAGATATCTCTTTGACATACTGATTTATTTTCCTTTGGATATATACCCAGTACTGAGATTGCTGGATCATGACAGTTCTATTTTTAACTTTTTGAGAAACTTCCACTCTATTTTCCACAATGGTTGTACTAATTTACATTCCCGCCAACCAGTACAAGAGATCCCTTTTTACTGCATCCTCACCAGCATTTGTTTTTGTCTTTTTGATAACAGCCAATCTTACTGAGGTGAGATGATTCTCATTGTGGTTTGGATTTGCATTTCCATGATGGTTAGTGATGTAGACCATTCTATCACATACTTGTTGGCCATTTGGATGTCTTCTTTTGAGAAATGCCTATTCAGATGCTTCACCCATTTTAAAATCAGATTATTTGTTTTCTTGCTATTGAGTTGAGTTCCTTGTATATTCTGGATATTAACCCCTTGTCAAATTAATAGTTTACAAATGTTTTATCCCATTCTCCTGTTGTCTATTCACTCTGTTGATCGTTTCCTTTGTTGTGCAGACACTTTTCAGTTTGATATAATCCCATTTCTCTAGTTTTTATCTCATTTAAGACCTGTGCTTTTGAGGTCTTAGCCATAAAACATCTGTCCAGACCAATATCCTGAAGTATTTCCACTATGTTTCCTTCTAGAAATTTCATAGTCTGGGTCTTATATTTATGTCTGATCCATTTTAAGTTTACTTTTGTGTATGGTAAGAGATAGGGGTCTAGTTTCATTTTCTGTATATGCATACCCAGTTTTCCCAGCATCATTTATTGAACAGATTGTCTTTTCCCCAATGTATGTTCTTGGCATCTTTGTCAAAAATCAGTTGGCTAAAATTACATGGATTTACTTCTGGGTTCTCCATTCTGTTCTATTGGTCTATATGTCTGTTTTCATGCCAGTACCATGCTGTTTTAGTTAATATAGGTTGGTAGTATATCTTGAAGCCAGGTAATGCAATGACTCCAGCTTTCTTCTTTTTGCTCAAGATTGCTTTGGCTATTCAGGGTCTTCTGTAGTACCATATGAATTTTGGAATTTTTTTTCTATTTTTGTGAAGAATGTCACTGATATTTTGATAGAGATTGCACTGAATCTGTAGATCACTTTGGGTATTATGGTCATTTTAACAATATTCTTCCAATCCATGAATGTGAAATGTCTTTCAATGTTTATGTGTCCTCTTCAATATCTTTTGTCATTTTACAGTTTTTATTGTAGAAATCTTTTACATCCTTGGTTAAATATATTTTATTTTTTGTAGCTACTGTAATTGGGATTGCTTTCTAGACTTCTTTTTCAGCTCATACATTATTAGTGTATGGAAATGCTACTGATTTTTGTACATGGATTTTCTGTTCTCCAACTTGATTGAATTCATTTATCAAATTCTAAGAGTTTGGTCCTGCCATGGGGAAAGTGGGGTCAGCCCCAACAGTCACAGCCTTGGCCAGCAGATGGGGTAAACACATCCCTCTCACATCCCAGTTCCACATGTCACAGCTGACCCTTCAGACCCGGGCAGTCCATGCCTAGCCAGCAACTCAGCCCCAGGCCATACGAGCCCCTACCCAACTCAAGACCAAGACTCCGTGGCAATTCATATCCTGCTTAAGCCCCAGGAGTGGTGCCTGCTTGCCAGTGCCAGTGGCTGCAGACCACACCATGATTGCTTCTTAGTTACAGTTGCAGGAGCCCACCCCTGCTTTGCTCCAGTTCCACAAGCAAATAGCCCAAGTTTCCTGAATGCCTATGATTGGCACTGCTGGATCCCAAAACAATGCACACTCAGCTAAAAGCTAGGATTTTTAAAATGGCATCTTGCTGTAGCCACTTAGGTTGTAGAATGGGTGTGGGACCCAGGGCAAGTTCCCTCCCTGGAGCAGTTCCTGCTTACAGCCTCCCAGCTGCTTCCTAAGATGGATTCAAAACTTGGGAGGGTGAAGGTGCCCTCCCATTGCCTGGATCTCCAGTGGGAAACTGGGTTGCAGAAAGACTCTCACTCACCCCTCCCATGGGTTGCCTGTTTTCCTTCTGCTTCCTAGTTTTCCTCTTTCCATTCAGGAGGCCTTTTTTTGTTGCTGTTCTTTCTTTTCTCATTGCTCTGGGTAAGACTTCCAGTTCTATGTTGAATAGAAGTGGTGGGGGTGGACATCATTGTCTTGTTCCTGATTTTAGAGGGAAAGCTTTCTGTTTTCCATCATTGAGTAAGATCATAGCTGTGGGCTTGTCATATATATAGCCTTTATTTTGTTGAGGGTTTTTTTAATCCTAATTTGTTGAGAATTTTTATCATGAAAGGGTGTCAAATATTTTTCTGCACCTATTGAGATGATCACATGATTTGTATTCCTTATTCTCTTAACATGTTGTTATCACACTAATTGATTTTTGCATGTTGAACTATCCTTGCATTCCAGGGATAAATCTCAATTGATCATGGTGTATGATGCATTCAATGTGATCCTGGATGCATTTGCTAGTATTTTGGCTGAGGATATTTGAAACTGTATTTATTAGGGATATTTGCCTATAATTTCTTTCTTTTTTTTTTTTTTTTTTTGTAGTGTTCTTGTCTGACTTTGGTATCAGGACAATGATGGCTTCATAGTTTGAAAGTGTTCCCTCCTCTTCAATTTCAGAGACTTGGAGAAGGACTGCCATTAATTCTTCAAATGTTTGGTAGAATTTACTGGTGAAACCATCTGGGTCTGGACTTTTCTTTGTTGGGTTTTGATAACTGATTCAATCTCCATACTATGTATAGGTCTGTTCAAACTTTCTACTTCTTAATGACTTCGTCTAGGTTGGTTGCATGTTTCTTGACATTTTTTTCAAATTTTCCTAGGTTATACAGTTTGTTGGTGTTCACAGTAGTCTCTTATGATCCTTTTTCATTTTTGTGGCCTCAGTTATAATATCTCTTCTTTCATTTACAATTTGATTTGAGTTTTCTCTCTTTGTTTTTGGTCTAGGTAAGAACGTGTCAAAATCTTATTTACTGTTTCACAAAGCAACTCTTGGTTTTGTAGATTTTTTAATATTGTTTTTTATTTTCTGTTTCATTTATTTCTGCTCTCATCTCTGTTATTTCCTTCATTCTAATAATTTTAGGCTTAATATGTTCTTCCTTTTTTTGGCTTCTTGAGGTGCAAAGTTAATATTGTTAATTTGATATATTTCTTTTTTAATGTAAGCATTTATTGCTATGAACTTCCCCTTATTACTGCTTCTGTTCCATCCCATAAGTTTGGGTATGTTGTGTTTTCATTTTCTTTTGTTTGAAGGTATTTTCAGGTTTTTTTGTTTGTTTGTTTGTTTGTTTGTTTTGTTTTGTTGAGATAGGGTCTTTCTCTGTCACCCAGGCTGCTAGAGTAGAGTGGTGTGCTCATAGCTCATGGCTGGTCTTGAAATCCTGAGCTCAAGCAATCCTCTTACTTCAGCCTCCTGAGTAGCTGGGACTACAGGTGCATGCCACCATGCCTGGATAATTTTTAAATTTTTTTGTACAGATGAGGTCTTATTATGTTGTCTAGGCTGGTCTTGAAATCCTGGGCTAAAGCAAACCTCCCACCCTAGCCTCCCAAAGTGCTGGGATTACAGGTGTCGCCACCATGCCCAGCCTGGAGGTATTTTCTAATATCCTTTTTGATTTCTTCTTTGACCCAATAATTGTTCAAGAATGTGTTTTTAATTTCAACACTTTTATGAATTTTTCAGTTTTCTTTCTGCTATTAATTTCTAGTTTCATCCCACTGTGATCAGAAAAGATATCTGATGTAATTCTTAAAACTGTGAGGACTTGTTCGTGACTTAACATATGACCTTTCCTGGAGAAAGATCCATGTGCACTTGAGAAGAATGTGTATTCTGCTTTTTGAGTTTTGTAATGTCCCCTATATGTCTGTTAGGTCTATTTAGTCTACAGTGTTATTGAAATCCTCTGCTTTCTTTTTGGTCTTGTCTGGATGCTCTGTCTGTTATCAAAAGTAGACTATTGAAGTCTCCTACTATTGTTGTTTTTTTACAGTTCTGTCAATGCTTGTTTTATATACTTAGGTGCTTTTATGCTGAATGCATACATATTTACAATTATTTTATCTTCCTGAGAGTTGACCCTTTTATCATAATAAAGACTTCTTGCCTCTTTTGGCAGTTTTTGACTTAAAGTCCCTTTTTTTCTGATACAAGCATAACCATCTTTGCTCTATTTGGGGTCTCATTTGTATGAGCTATCTCTTTCCATCCCTTCACTGTCAGTTTATGTACATCCTTAAATAGACAGCATATAGTTAGGCTTGGTTTTGGTTTTGTTTTTATCCATTCAGCCATGCTATGTGTTTTGACTGAGGAGTTTAATCCATTCACACTTTAAGTATTGATAGGGAATGGCTTACTATTGTAACTTTGTTAAATGTATTCTATTTGTCTTGGATTTCTTTGTTTTTTCCTCTCTTTCTGAATTCCTTTGTGTTATGTTAATTTTTTGTTTTGATGTGCTTTGATTCCTTTTTCTACCTTGGTGCTTATAAAAACTATAACTGTCCATTTTGAGCTGATAACAAGTTCAATCACATACAGACACTACACTTTAACTTCTTCATAATTTATTTTATGTTGTCACAGTTTATATTTATTCATATAGTATATATTTTAAGATACTTTCAGTTATAGTTATTTTTAATACTTTAGTTTTCTTAACTTTTATGCTAGAATGAAAAGTGATTTATGCACTACAATTACAGTAATACAGTATTTTGTATTTGTTGATGTATAAATCTTTACCAATAAGTATCATATTTTCTTATGCTATTGTGTTGTTGTTTTGCATCCTTTCATTTCAATGTAAGAACTCCCTTTTGTATTGCTTGTAAGGCAGGTTTAGGGGTCATGAACTTCCTTCCTCAGCTTTTAATTGTCTGGGGAGGTCTTTATTCCTTCATGTTTTTAAGGAGACTTTTGCTAGGCATAGTATTCTTGCTTAGCAGTTTTTTTCTTTCAGCACTTGAAATATATCATCCCACTCCCTTCACGCCTGCAAGGTTTCTGCTGGAAAATCCATTATCTTATGCTGGCTGTATGGTATGTGACAAGTCACTTTTTCCTCTCTGTTTTCAAAATTCTTCCTTTGTCCTTGACGTTTGAGAATTTGGATAAATGTATCTTGGTGTGAATTTTGGGGTGTTCATCTTATTTGGTGTCATCTGAGTTTCTTGTAACTGCACGTCCATTTCTTTAACCAGATTTGGGAAATTTTCACTGTGTGTGTATATATATTCATATTTAACAATACATTTTTACACCATATATGTAATATATGATGAAAAAAATATATATATATAAAGAGTGTGTGTGTGTGTGTGTGTGTGTACAAACTTTCTGGTCCTGTTGCTCACTGTTCTTCTGTAACTCCCATAAGGTGTATATTGGTCCACTAATGATTTCCCATAACTTTCTTAAGCTTTCTTCAGTCTTTTCTATTTCTTTTTCCTTTTGCCCCTCTAACAGAATTATTTCCAGTGAGTCCAGTGACTTGTCTTCCAGTTCATTGGTTCTTTATTCTGCTGAATCCTTCTAGTGAATTTTTCAGTTCAGTAATTGTGATCTTCAGTTCCATGTTCTCTGGCACTTGTTAATATTTTCTATTTTCTCACTTTGTTCATGCATTATTTATTTGACCTCAATGAGCATCTTTATGGGAGTTATTTTAAATTATCTATCAGGTAAATTATATAACTGTTTCATTAGTCAGTTTCTGTATATTTATCTCATTCCTTTGTTTGGAACATCTTTGTCTAATTCGTAATCTTCCTTAACTCTGTGTTGGTGCCTTGAGATTTAGACAAAGCAGGTACCTCTCTCAGTCTTCATGGGCTGGCCCTGTACAGGAGAAGACTCTCACCAATCACCCACAGATTCTGGTGCTTTACCAACCCTTTCTCTCCTGAGGGAAAAGCAGGCAGCTGTTAATTTTGTCTGCTCACTCTGTGTTGAGCGGGGCGGCGGGGGAAGCTATGGTATCTATCACCCCAAACTACCACCTCTGTTCTCTCCTGGGTAGCCCGACTGTACAAGACCTATCAAGAGATCCAGGGGAGAGACAGATGCTTGTTCTTTGGGCAGCCCCATAAAAGTTGGGGCAGTGGTCACACTGACTCCTTCTCTCCCCAGAGGGAAGCTTAGAGCTGAGATTTTTCATCCGTTCACTCTATGCTGAGCAGGGGAAAGGGTCAGTGATGTCTGCCAGCTCTAGCTGTCAAAAGGCTCTTGACTTTTGATGCCTTTCCTGCAGTATGGAGAGGCTCTGGCTCCCCTTGAGGTGCTCCCAGGATTATTCTGGTGGTCTGTTCTTCCCATCAGGGGACTCGGTCAGTGTGTCATTCCTTATTTTGTAACAAGAGGCAGTGAGAGAAATGAGAAAAGTCAAGGCAGACATTAGTGTCAGCTAATCCCAGGTCCTGTCCCAGCCTGCCACTCACTGGCCAGGGAGTCATACATACGTTTCACTTTGTTGAACCTAAATTTCCTCATCTATAAAATGGAGGTGACAATGCCAGCAGTTCACAGAAGCATGATGATATTAAACAGAACAAAGTACTTAGCAGAGAGCTGCTGAGCACAAATTCTGCAGTCATGTTGGGCTCAAATGCTGGCTCTTCAGCTACTTTCCACCCACTTGGGCCTTCACCCCACACTGCTTCAGCATCCTCCTCTGCAAAAGGAGGACAACACAGGTCCTTACTTAACAGCATGACAATGGGCAGTGAACACGTGTGCTCAGAACAGTGACTGCTGAGCTCTCAACGAGACAGCAATTAGCCATACTGGCTTGGCATACAACGATGACTGACTCTGATGGACCCACAAACCTCAACTCATTTCCAATGAATGCTGGTTTGCAGGGACCCAGTCTGTGGTGCTCAACATAAGAAAGAATGAGAGTTTCTATGGACCTTTTGCGTCTTCAGATGGCAAACGGGCAGAGAGGCCTGACACCAACACCCAGAAGGGCCAGCAAAAAACAGCAGAAAAGGAAAGTGCTTCAGGTCCCTCAAACATCATCTCCTACCTCAGTGATATTTACGTAAAGCATTAATCCCAAATAAGCAACACTCAACCATTCTAAGCACATTATACTTGCATGAAAATTATTTTTAAATGGAATCCACAATTTAATAAAATAAATACTTTTAAACAGAATCTTTAAAAACAAACAAGCCTCAGAGTGTCTAAAGCAAGTTGGTTCACTCTAAAGGCTTAGCTTCCTCACCTATAAAATGGGAACAATCCCTGCCTCCTAGGGCTATCAGGAAATGAATAGAGTAAGACAGAAGAGCACACATATCCCAGACCTGGCACCAACTAGCTCAATGCTCAGCTACTATTCTGACATGGCAAATTCGAAGCCCAAAATGTCACTGCTCAAAGCCAGTTTTAGGGACAGATATTTTTACCCTCTCCAGTCAACAGAGGAAGTGTAAGCATACTGAAATAAGAAATGGGAAAGATAACTGTAACATGCATCACCCAAGAAGCCAACAGCCCTTCTACACGTGGGACCGGTTTCCCTGCTAGGCAGTTGTCCACCTGAACCTCCTGACCACATCTGCCTTCACAACTGAGACCCTTTGTACACACTCCCCCTGTCTCCCCACCTCCACCATCACCTCCTCGCCTCCTTGCCTCCTCCATCACCTCTTCACTCCCATCATCAGTTACCCACCTCCACCATCACCCCACCTCCACCATCATCCCCCACACCTCCACTATCACCTCCTCACTTCCATCATCACTTCTCCAACTCCACCATTACCTCCACACCTCCATCATCACCTCCACACTTCCGCCATCACTTCCATACTTCCACTATCACCCCCCACACTTCCACTATCACCTTCTCACTTCCGTTATCACTTCTCCAACTCCGCCATTACCTCCACACCTCCACCATCATTTCCACACTTCCACTATCACCTTCCCACCTCCACCATCACCTCCTCGCCTCCTCCATCACCTCTTCACTCCCATCATCAGTTACCCACCTCCACCATCACCTCCACCATCACCTCCCCACCTCCACTATCACTTCCTCACTTCCATCATCACTTCTCCAACTCCATCACCTCCACACCTCCATCATCACCTCCATACTTCTATCACCTCCCCACCTCCACCATCACCTTCCCACTTCCATCACCTCCTCACCTCCACCATCACCTCTGTACCTCCAATATCACCTCCGCACCTCCACTATCACCTCCACACCTCCACCATCACCTCCCCACCTCCATTATCACCCCCACACCTCCACTATCACCTCCTCACTTCCATTATCACTTCTCCAACTCCGCCATCACCTCCACACCTCCACCATCACTTCCACACTTCCACTATCACCTCCCCACCTCCATCATCACCTCCACACCTCCACTATCACCTCCTCACCTCCAACATCACCTCCATACTTCCACTGTCATCTCCCATCTCCATCACCTTCTCACCTTCACCATCACCTCCTCACCTCCACCATCACCACACCTCCACCACCACCTCCCATCCTCCACCATCACCTCCACATCTCCACTATCACCTCCTCACCTTCAACGTCACCTCCATACTTCCACTATTACCTCCCCATCTCCATCATCACCTTCCCACCTCCACCATCACCTCCTCACCTCCACTATCACCTCCACACCTCCAATATCACCTCTGCACCTCCACTATCATCTCCACTATCACCTCCATCACCACTTCCCCACCTCAACCATCAGCCCCCACACTTCCACTATCATCTCCTCACTTTCATTATCACTTCTCCAACTCCGCCATCACCTCCACATCTCCAATATCACTTCCATACTTCCACCATCACCTCCCCACGTCCACCATCACCTCCACACCCCCACTATCACCTCCATACTTCCACTATCACCTCCCCACCTCGACCATCACCTTCCCACCTCCATCATCACCTCCTCACCTCCACCATCACCTCCACACCTCCAATATCACCTCCGCACCTCCAAGACCACCTCCATACCTCCACCATCACCTCCCCAGCTCCACCATCACCTCCCCACCTCCACCATCACCTCTACACTTCCACTATCACCTTCACACTTCCACCATCACCTCCCCACCTCCACCATCACCTCCCCACCTCCACCATCACCTCCAAACCTCCACCATCACCTCCCCAACTCCACCATCACCTCTTCACCTCCATCACCACCTCCCCACCTCCACCATCACCTCTTCACCTTCCACCATCACCTCCCCACCTCCACCATCACCTCCCCACCTCCACTATCACCTCCTCACCTGCATCATCACCTCCACACCTGCACCATCACC
>NW_012102565.1:2324557-2338162 GCF_000951045.1 Mandrillus leucophaeus | reverse complement strand
ACCTCCACCATCACCTCCCCATCTCCACCATCACCCCTTCACCTCCTCCATCACCTCCCACATCACCTCCCCACCTCCACATCTCCACTATCACCTCCTCACCTCCACTACCACCTCCACACCTCCACTATCACCCCCTCACCTCCACCTATTACCTCCTCACCTCCACCTATCACCTCCTCACTTCCAACATCACTTCCCCACCTCCACCATTACCTCCACACCCCCATTCTTTCCCCACCTCCATCCATTCCTTCCCCACTTCTGTCATTACCTCCCCACCTTCACCATTACCTCCACACCTCAGTTTCCCAGGCTCCCCGCTGTGCCGGGTCAGCACCAGCCCTACCTCACATTGTCGTGCCTCTGAATGTAAATCTTGTGGAAAATCCTGTCAGGGGGCTTCAGGAAGTCCTCCTTCATCTCCATGGCAACGTTCCGGGGCAGGAGGCTCATGAGGAGCCGCTCCTGGACAGAAGAGAAGGGACCGGATTAGACAGCAGGGCCCCCTCCCTCCACTCCTCCTCACCTCACCCTCCCTAGTAAGGGTGCCTGGTCTCTGAGCCTGGGTAGGCCCACGTCCAGGCCTGGACTGCCACTGAACAAGCAACTCCCTCCAGGAGCACTAGCCAGGGCTGGCACAGCCTCCCCAACACCCAGGCCTCCCTGTGGCGCCCCTCACGTTACTCCCTGGGCACACTGCTGAGTCTTGACCTATGTTTCAGCGAACAGCAGGGTTACAGCTGCGAAAACACTGCTGTCTCCACCAGGGCCCCAACCTGGCCTCTCTCCCTCCCCCTACTGCTCCAACAACACCCCAGAAAGAGTCTTCCACATTGGCTTAAAGAAACAAGCTGTCCTCCTGAGGTATCCAGAAAGTCCCCTTGTTCTTACACAGATAGGCGGCCTAGGGGACCATGTGGCATTCTTTCTTGGTTTTTGTCTTCTTATTTCTCCCTTAGCTGTGTAAGTCAAGCATTTTCTTTTTTCCCCCAAGAGAAAAGAATAAATGTTTGGATTTTTCAAAACAAGCTATGCCATCCTGGAGAGTCTTTTCCCCTTCCTAGGCCTCAGTTTCCTTGTCTGGACTGAGGGAGTAAGTAGGACTTTGATTCTCATCCTCCAGTTGGATGTTCCCTGACCCCAACCCCAGCTGGCCCTTGACCTGTTGGGCACACCCCTATGTCTGAGAGACCATGTTCCAGAAATATGGTGTGAAGTCCCCGACTCATCCCTCAGTCCCTCCCATGCCCCTCCCATCTGCTTTGAAATGAAAAGCAAAAGAGCAGAGTTTAAATCTTACATAGAATCAGGTAGAACATCCCACTGACAAGCGAGGAAACAGGCTGGAGAGGGGAAGAAGCCCCACCCCTCCCATCGTGCCCTCCGGCTCCGAGCCCCTCCACAGCGGCCTGCCTTGCTCAGTGCCAACAGCATTCCCTCCCTCTGAGGAGCCTCTGCAGGAGCCACGCAGGCACCCAGCACTGAGATGCTTCCGCCTCCTCTCCATCCTCAGCCTCGCAGGCCTGCCTGCCGGGCACAGCCCTGGGAGTCTCTCCTGCGTAGGCTACATCCCTGACCCAGGAGCAGCCGCCATCCTGTGTGACTTTTTCAGAAGGAGCACAGGTGCCCAGACACCTTCACACTCAGGGGCCACAGGAGCAGCCACAATGAAAATAGCCACCCACATCCCGAAAGCCCAGCTGGCCACGAGGGCCTCACCCCTCTGCTCCACATGGCAGATAGCGTTCCATGTGCACAGCCCATTTTACAATGGGAGAACAAATTTGGTACACTTGAAGTTTCCCCTGGTAAGTTACTTCCACATAAACTCCGGAGGAGAAAGACCAGGTCCAGCCCTGCCTGATGCCAAGTGGGGCTAAGTCTATGTCTCAGCTGCCTGAGTCCTGGCCCCAGAATCTGTGGCCTGGAGGTGTGCCCTAAGCAAAGCCAAAGTCTACACTGAGAACCTGCCCCTACCAAGGGTCCCACTGCAGTCCCCACCCGAGCCCTCACTATAGTCCCCAAGTAGCTCCCATGAAGCTCTGCCGCAGCCACCATGTGGCCTCCACCTTGGCGCCCACCTTGGCTCAGGGGATGACAATATCTGAGGAATTGAAAAATGCAAAATACTGAACTCCAAGGAGAACAAAAATGTGACAGGTGATGGGGGAGCATCCAGAGTCACAAGCGCTGATCCCAGGAAGGAAAGAAAGGCTGCTGAGAAGCCCCTGGCACACACCCCAACTTCCTGCACATGGCCCCCAGCATGGGAGACTGGAGCTCATGTGGACTACTCAGCCGTGGCATAGGGTGCTGCAAGAACCAGCTGTGGCAGAGTTACCCAGCCATCAGCTGGCTGTCCCCAGTAGCCCTGCTCCACTGCTGGCCTCACAAGAGAGCCCCTTATATTCACTGGGGTTCTTGGCTACCTGGAATAAAGATCATATTTTCCAGCCTCCCATGCAGCTAGATATGGCCAAGGAGACATAACTTGAAAGGTCATGTGGAAAATTTGGAAATGTTCCTTAAAAACATATTGTTCTAGCAAAACCAAATAATCTTCATTAAAAACTGGGCAAAAGACATGAACAGTCACTTCTCAAAAGAAGAAATACAAGGAGCCAACAAACATGAAAAAATGCTCATCATCACTAATCATTACAGAAATGCAAATCAAAACCACCATGAGATACCATTTCACAACAGTCAAAGTGGCTATTATCAAAAAGTCAAAAAACAACAGATGCTGGTGAAGCCACGGAGAAAAGGGAACATTTGGTGGGAATATACTGCTGGTGGGAACGTAAATTAGTTCAGCCACTGTGGAAAGTAATTTGGAGATTTCACAAAGAACTTAAAACAGAACTGCCATCAAATCCAGCAATCCCATTACTGGGTAGATATCCAAAAGAAAATAAATCATTCTACCAAAAAGGCACATACATGTGTATGTATATCACAGCACTATTTACAATAAAAGACATGAAATCAACACAGGTGCCCATCAATGGTGAGCTGGATAAAGAAAATGTGGTAGGTATACACCATGGAATACTATGCAGCCATAAAAAAGAATGAATGATGTCCTTTGCAGCAACATGGATGCAGCTGGAGGCCACTGAAGTAACACAGGGACAGAAAACCAAATACCACATGTTCTCACTTATAAGTGGAAGCTAAACATTGGATACATATAGACATAAATATGGGAAGAACAGACACTGGGGACTCCAAAAAGGGGGAGACAGGGAAGGAGGGAGGCAAAGGTTGAAAACTAGCTATTGGGTACTAGTATCTGGGTTATGGGATCAATCGTACCTCAAACCTGAGTATCACACAGTACATTCACATAACAAACCTGTACATGTACCCTCAATCTAACATGAAGGGTAAATTTTTTAAAAAAAAAAAAACAGCTTGTCCCTCTTCCCTTCTTCTCCTGCTGTTGTTGGGAACACAGTCGTAACAGCCAGATCTCCACCTACCATCTTGGTTTAGGAAGACGAAGGCAACACACTAGGGACACAGGTGGTGAGCTGGATGGAGACTCCTGAGGGTTTCATGGATCACACCTGTCGTACCACCATAAAGTGCCTACCCTGGAATGTATATGTAAGACAAAAAGAGCTATGTCACTTCTGTAAGCCACTGTCACATGACATTCCTAAGGACAACTGCATTTCCAACCAAGGGCTCAGCATTAGCTCCGTCCATTGGATTTGCAGCAGCACCTAAGCCAATATAAGTTAGTAACCACAGACTAAGGTACAAACCCTTTCCCACAGGAAGCAAGCAGCCATCTGATAATACTCAGCACTCATTTCTGATTAAAAAAAAAAAAAAAGACGAAATAGCTCATTCACATTATAAATATTCCACCTGAAATGCACATCCAATCTCAAAACCCTCAAGGCCCAAGCAGCAGTAAACATTAGTGCCAAGAACAGATCACGTCAATAAGCTCTAGCCAACAAAATAATTTAAAAACCCAGAAATCAAAAGTATAAAAGCTAATATGACTATGGGTCATACAAAGTACCCCAGTGTCCTATGAAGGTTATATAAACATCTTAACGCATTTATCTTGATTATCAAAATGTGACTGACTTAAATGTACTCTTAACAAAAACTAGATATTTCAGTGACAATTGTGAAGACTCTACTTCTGGGAACATGGAGAAGTATTTTTCCCTATTCCTCCTGCTGAACACAACTGAAAGTCCTGGATGTTACACATCAAACAAGCAAGACTAAAAGTCAGAGGGAAGAAGGCAGAAATCTTGAGACCAAGAAATGACATAAAGGTGAGTTCCTGAGGTTTCTTTAGCCTCATATATGCCAGACTGAGTGCTGGAGAAGTGGTCAAGTCAGCAACACCAATAGGCACAGACCAAAGGAAAACACAACAAAAGCACCTCTCTTCAGCCAAAGGCCCAGGACTGGGCAGCCTCACAAGAAGAAAACTTTCAGACATAAACCTACCTACTCCAGGCCAGAGACACTGAAAACTCTGTGCCCCAGCCCCACCCACTCCCAGAGTGAGCCAAGCCTTTCTTCTCCACCTGCTGGTAACAAGCATCCCCCAACTCTGAGTCAGTGGGAACCAAGGGGATCTCATTCTCCTCCCACGAGTCAGGTGCTATTAGTGGGGACCATGAGGGACTAGAACCCTCACTCCTGCTCAGTAGTGAGAAGGAGCCCTCCCCACATGGTATCAACAGAGGCCCAATGTGGAGCCTAAACTTGTAACTCCATCTGGCAGTAAAGAGACAGCAGCCCCCCTTTCCCAGCCAGAATCATGTCACAGAAAATCATCAAAAACAAAACGTCCAAATAACATACAGAGCTTCATACATAACATTCCAAATGCTTAGGTTCCAGCAAACCATCACTCATCATACCAAGAACTAGAACAAGCTCATCAAGTGAACAAAGACAGTCAACACACATCAGTACCAAGACAGAGATGCCAAAATAACTAATCAAGACTGTAAAAAAACCATCATAAGAATGACTAAATAAAGAACTATAAATGCACTTTAGATATATAGATATAAAAATCTTTTACAAGATAGCAATTCAGCGATATGCAACAAGAAGTATATACCCCAAACACATGGGGTTTAATCCAGGGATGTAATGCTAATTCAAAATTGAAACATCAATCAGTGCTACACACCACATCAACAGAATAAAAAAAAAAAAAACACACATAGCAATTGACATCGAAAAAGAATGTGACAAAATTCAACATCTATTTATGATGAAAACTTTCAGAAAAATGAAAATAGAAAAAAACTTCGTCTTCTTGATAAGGAATATTCAGAAAAAGCCTACACCTAACATTATACTTAATAGTCAAACATTGAATGCTTTCACTGGAAACAAGGCAAGGATGTTGGCTCCCATTACTCATGTTCAACATCTCATGGGAAAGTCTTATTAGTGCAGTAAGTTCAGAAAAGGAAAGAAAAGGCATACAGATTGGAAAGGAAGAAATAAAAGTAGTATGATCGTCTATATGGGAAATACAATGGATGTTACAAAAGCAGAAACAAAAGAAAATTGTACCAAAAAGACTCCTAGAATAAATAATTAAGTTCAGAAGGTCACAGGATACAAGATCAATACACAAAAGTCAATTACATTTCTATATACTAGCAATAAACACATGGACACTGATATTTAAGATACAATACCATTTACTGTTGCTCAAAAATGAAATACTTAGGTATAAATCTAACAAAACATATATAGGACTTGTATGTTAAAAACTGTAAAAGACTGATTAAAGAGATCAGAGAAGATGTAAATAGATGGAGAGACATACCAAGTTCATGGATTGGAAGACTCAACTTAGTAAAGATGTTAACCCTCTCCAAATCGATATACAGTTTTAATATAAATCCTATCAAAATCCCAGCAAATTCTTTAGTACCTATAGGCAAAATTATTCTAACACTTAAATGTAAAGGAAAAGGAATAAGATGACCTAACATAATTTTGAAAATGAACAATAAGGTAGAAGAAATCAGCTTACCTGATTTCAAGGCTTGTTATAAAACAAAAATAATCCAGACAGTGTGATGTTGGTTGACATATAAACACATAAGACAATAAAACAGAATCTAGAATCTACAAATAGACCACACAAATATGCACAACAAATTTTTGACAAAGGTTCAAAAGTAATTCAATGGAGGAAGGGTAGTCTTTTCAACAAATGCTACAGCAACTTGACATTCATAAACAAAAACAAATGACTCTTCACCTAAACCTCACACCTTATGCAAAAATTAAATTAAAATACGTTACAGATTTAAACGTAAAAGATAAAACTTTTAGAAAAACACATAAGAACTAAGGCTAGGCAAAAAGTCTTTAGACTTGACACCAGAAGTACAAAAGAAAAAATTGGTGAATTAAACCTCATCAAAATTAAAAATATTTGCTCTCAAAAAGACTCTACTAAAAGAATGAAATGATAAACTACAAGCTTTGAGAAAATATTCACAAACCACATATCCAAAAAAGTACTGTTATCTAGAACATATAGAGAACTCTCAAGGCCTAGCAATTTTAAAAATCTAATTAGAAAGTAGGCAAAAGACAAGGATATGTTGCTGGGCACATAAATGGTACAACCATTCTGGGAAAGTTTCATTATTTCTCAGTAAACTAAATAGGTAACTTCCATATGACCCAGCAAATGTACTTTTAGGTATTCGTGCCAGAAAAATTAGTACCTATGTTCACTCAAAAACCTGTGCATGAATGTTCATAGCAGCTTTGTTCCTAATAGGCCAAAGCTGGAAACTACCAAGACATTCTTCAATGGGCCAACAATTAAACAAACTGTGATATAGCCACACCACAGAATGCCACTCAGTAATAAAAAGAAACAAATATTGATATATTCAACAATATGGATGAATCTCCAAATAATTATGCTGAGTGAAAAAAAGCCAATCCCAAATGTCTACATATTGTATGATTCCATTTATATGAACTTTTTGAAATTACAGATTTATAGAAACGGGTTAACAGGTTAGTGATTTCCAGGTCTTCTGAATGAAGGTGTTGTGGAGGGAAGTGGGTGTGGCTATTTAAAGAGAACAAGAGGGATCCTCAGGGTGACGGATGTTCCATATCTTGGCTGTCCCAATGTCAATATCCTGGTTGTGATATCGCTCCACAGTTCTGCAGATGTTGGCATTGGGGAAGCTGGGTAAAGGGCACACGGGATCTCTCTGTGTTATTTCTTACAACTACATGTGAATCTACGAGTAGTTGAAAATAAAAACAGTTTAATTTTAACTAACAAAAAAAGATTCTGAATACCGAGAAACTAGAGGCTTTGCATATTCCTGGTAGGGATGGAAAATGGTGCAGCCACTTTAGAAAACAGTCGAGCAGCTCCTTAAAATGCTAACCATAGAGTTACCACAAGACCGAGCAATTCTACTCCTAGGTATTTATCCAAAAGAAATGAAGATGTGTTCACACAAAAACTTGCATGTGATTTTTTATAGCAGTATTACTTTTTATAGTCAGAGTGGAAACAACCCAAATATGTATCAACTGTGAACAGATAAACAAAATGTGATGCATCCATACAGTGGAATATTATTTGTCCATAAAAAAGAATGAAATACTAAAACATGCTAAGATCTGGATGCACCTCAAAAACATTATGCCAAGTGGAAGGAGTCAGTCACAAAAGATCACCTATTATACGATTCCATTTGTATGAAAGGTCCAGAACAGGTAAATCTATAGAGACAGAAAATAAATTAGCGGGTGCCTACGTCTTGCTGGAGGGTAGGTGTGGTTATATATGGAGAGTGACTGCTAATGGATACAAGGTATCTTTGGGGGATAATAAAAATATCCTAAATTTAGATTATTGTATACTAATTTTCTATCATAAGATCATTTGACATATGTATGAAATAAGATTAAGGTGTAATAAGATTAAGATTCTTGTATAATTCTATATAATAATAGCTCTAAAATACAGGAAATAGCATTTAACTGAACTTTATTCAATTGAACAAAGTTTATTTAATTGAACTTTATGGTACATAAACTCAATAAAGATGTTTAAAAAATGGAAAAAAAAATCACAACTGTAGTGGTTTGAGAAGGTGCTGTCCGTGGGCTAGCCCTGTTTAAAAATCCATACTGCATCACTTAAATGGAAGTCTTCTTTCTCTTGATAAATTTCTTCACATGATGAGAACTCAAAATTGTTCCATTTACCTTGTTAGGATAACAAATTGAGTGTGTGCTTTAAATAGCTGCATATTATTTTTGGAATTCTGATTTAATAATGGCATCTGAGGAACAGCCAGGGCTCTGGGAGGGGCCAGCTCCATATGATGGAAGAGGGAGCTGAACTCAGGGATACAAGGCTTCCTGGACAGGATGCAGGCAGAGGAGGAGGACGCTGAGGGTGACCTCCTGTGCCTCTCACCCTGTGCTCTCCAGCTGTGAAAGACACAGACCTCAGGCTAGACCCTTGTTGGGGGCCATGAACACCCTGAAGCCCCCAAGTGGTCTTTACTACCCAGTGGAGCTACACTTCCAGCCCATATCCCCATCCTCTCCAAGCAGAAGGAAGGCAGAGCTCACGCTCACCAAGCGAGGACCTGTGACCACCTCCACCTCAATTTGCTGCCTGAATGCCTCCTCCAGTTCCCACCTCCCTGCCTCTACCTGGCAAATCCCTACATGTCCCTCAAAGCCCTGATCATTCTTGCTCTTCCCCATAGTACGTCCCTATTCAGTTCAGTCAAGGCCGCCTCCTGAAGCCCTGGCACTGGTCACTTCTGAGAGCATCTCTACAGCCAGAACAGCCCTGGTATCCTCCGCCCTGCCCCAAGCCTGGTACCCTCCACCCTGCCCCAAGCCTGGTGAGTGTTCTCAGCCATGGTGTCCTCCATCCACACTGCTGGTGGGGTTCAGGGCCCTTCCCTTCTCCTAGCACCAACTCCAGGCAGGACACTTCTGGAAGGTGAGGGCCATCTCCACTTGTCCTCACCCATACCTCTCACCCCCAAGTTGACTGGCAAGGTCACAAAAGCATGTGCATGAGATGCACACGCAAAGAGGCCACTGCTGGGAGTGCTGGGCCAAGGAAGCTACAGGATCAATTCCCCAATCACACTCTATCGCATTCATTCACTATACACCTATTAACGAGGACTCATGACTGCGCCTCTACCAACCGTTGTTCTGCAAGGTAAAATCACCAACGAGACAAACCAGAAGGAGGTTGGAAAAAAATAAACAATAATGGCCTCTAAAGTTGTGACAGTGCTGCAAAAAGGAGTCTCCTTCCAGGGTGGACAGCAGGCCCTGAGCAGAGGAGCAGGCTAAGGGTACAGTGTGGTCAGGTATAGATAGCACTGCCCCTCATCACCCACAGACAGCCACACTCAGGGCTGGTATATCCCAGGCCTGGAGCGTCAGGGAGCTGCCCAGCCACAGTCCGTCAGAGCCAGCTGAGAATCTGGCAGGATCCCCTCTCCTGCCTCCTGCCATGTGCAGCTCAAGTAAGAGTGGGGATAGGGGAAAGGGAGGAAACCCAGCAGGAAGGGGCCGTCCCCTAGCCCAGGCCTGCTTGTCCACCAGCTGCACAGGGGTGGCGATGTGTACTTCTATTTGCACTTGGCCATCCAGGGAGCCCAGAGCTGGGCACTCACCACTCCAGGCACACTCATCCAGGACTCACATGCAGCATCTCCTTATTTTTAAATCATACACTTGACTTTTATTTGAAATAAAATAACATGTTGTTTTGCGGCTGCTATGGACTAAATAGACCCTCCCCTCCATATTTATAGGTTGAAGCCCTAATACCCAATGTGGCGACTATATTTGAAGACAGGGCCTTTAGGGAGGTATTAAATTAAAATGAGGTAATTGGGTGGGCCCTGATCCAATGTGACTGCATTCCTCTTCTCCTCCTAAGAGGAAATTAGGAGACACAGAGAGACACCAAGGGTGTGTGCACAGAGGGAAGACCATGTGAGGACACAGGGAGAAGATGGCCATCGGTAAGTCAAGGAGAGGGGCCTTAGATGGAACCAGCCCTGACGATACCTTGATCTTGGACTCTGCAGCCTCCAGAACTGTGAGGAAATACACTTCTCTTGCCGCAGCCACCCTGTCTCTGTTACGCAGCCTGAGCTGACCACACCAGCCCCGGGCTGCCTCCCTCCAAACTTCTGCCCATGAGAAAGACAATTTCTATTTTGTTTAAGCCACCATTTTCCAGGTCAGTTACTAGCAGCCAAACCATATTCTAACTGACGTGCTGTCCCAAGGGGCCACTTTACTCCAGACAGGCTCTCTGAGCTCTGTCTTCCTCAGCGGGCGGGGTCAGAGCCTCCCTTCCCGTTGCTGCTTTCCCCTACTTGCGGCTCTGCTCCCCGGGCTCTTCCAGGAAAGCCTGGTGGGAAACTGCAAAGCTCCCTGCAGCCTGCAGCTGTGTGTGCCGAGTCCCTCACCCTGTCAGAGGTCCCCTCCATGGGTCACTTCATGTCACTATACTAGACATAGCTGGGCCCAGTTCCCTAGTCATCAGAGGGCCAGGCTGCACATGTAGCAGATCTGCCCTCTCTCTCACAGACCACCAGATGCCCACAGCACAGCAGATCCCATGTCCTCATCAGCATGGAGGTAGGCCCTGGTAGGCTCAGGGACCCTTCCTCTCCCAGCCACACCTGGGCTCTATATCTTGGCATGTGGCTTCTGAGCCTGGGCTGTTCCATCAGGGAGAACCAAGAAGACCAGTGTGTCCAGGAGCCACACGTTGGCCACCACCTCCATCTGCCATGCAGACTTCAAACAAACTAGGAAAAAGACAGATGTGGCAAGGCCACTCAAGATGGCTCACACCTTTAATCCTAGCACTTTGGGAGGCTGAGGCGGGCAGATCACAGGAGGTCAGGAGTTTGAGATCAGCCTGACCAACATGGTGAAAACCCATCTCTACTAAAAATATAAAATTAGCTGGGCATGGTGGCACATGCCTGTAATCCCAGCTACTCGGGAGGCTGAGGCAGGAGAATCGCTTGAACCCGGGAGGCAGAGGTTGCAGTGAGTCGAGCTATGCCACTGTACTCCAGCCGGGGTGACAGAATGAGACTCTGTCTCAAACAAGCAAAAACATAAAAAAACCAGACACGTGGCAAACAACTAGGTCCCCACAAACCTCCTCACAGTCCCCCAGGACATGGCCAGAGAGCCTCCCACAGACAGTCCAAGGTGACAACCAGCTCCGGCATCTTCCTCGACAGCACTGGCCACAGAATGACAGGGAGGAGACTCTGGGATTCCCGGAGCTGATACACAGCAAACTGTGACACACAAGCCACAAAAACCAAGCAGAAGGAGGTGACTGGGGGGCCCAACGTGGTGCTCCTGGAGAGTTAAGGAGACTGAAGAACCCAGCAGGCTGTGCCAGCCACAGGGCAACAGGATGCCTCAGCATGGAGCCAGATGTGTGACATCCATGCAGGAGGGGGATGCCTCCAGTACCACTTTTGACGGTCCCCAGAAGTGATGCTGGCATTCAAGGCAGGAAGGAGGCTGGGCAGGGGCTGCTCCAGGAGGCCATGGAGCAGGTCACCTCCACTACCCAGCATATGACCAACAAATTGGGAGCCGGGAGCATTCTAGAGCCTCTGATGCTGACCACAAACACCTTGAACCTCAGTTCCACTTGCATGGGTGTCCTGGCAAAGGCAGAGGGCTGACAGCACACAGGAGTCACGTCGACCCAACCAGGCAGCATGCCCTGCCCCTCGCTCCTAGAACCTGGTGCATGAAACAGCAGCAGGGCAGGGACCAAGCGTCCACCCGACACCCACCCAATCCACTTCAACACCAAGAAGCCAAACCGCTAATGAAAACAGGACTGAGAGAGAGGCTTTCCCTGCCATCTACGTGACAGGCCTCTGTGAGATATGGGAATCCAAGCTCTGTCCTCCCTAATCACCAGCCAGCTTGACCTGGGCTCAGAGAGCGAGCTTTCCATGCTGTGACTGATCAAATTGGAATTGCGTTTTCCTTGAAGTTCTGTCTAACTCATCTGTAAAACCATCTGGGCTTGCTGTTTACTTTTTGATGAGCTTGTAAATTACTGAATCAATCTTTTTAATAATTACAGGATTTTTCAGGCTTTCTTTTTCTTTGGGGATCATCTTTGGTAACTCACACTTTTTCTGGAAATTTGGCCATTTTGTCTCTTTTCAAATATACTGGCATAAAATTATTCTCAGCATTTCCCCATCATCTATTTTTAATCCCTGCTTTATCTGCAGCCTTTCTCATCCCTCATGCTCCTTATTTGTGTCTGCTCTTTTTCTTCTTGATCAGTCTCTCTAAGGCTTTTCTATTTCAAAAAACCAACTTTTGACATTTTTGTTCAGAAACAGAAAAAGCCCTGTTAAAAGAACCTTCACACCCCTTTGGAGCATTTTAGCTGGGTTATTTGTAAGCCTAAAACGTCCGTGTGAGCATTTTTTAGCTGAGGAAGTCTGTGGCCATGAAAGGAAGAAACAGCCACGTGGTCTCCTTGGAAGATCCCGGGCTCACCCTGGCTCTGCCACTGGCGACTGTTATTTGCTCCGTTATCTTTCCTGGGTTATTTAAATTTTCAGGGACACAGTTCTCAGATTTATTAAGCAGAATAAAGTCCTTACATTTCTAACCATGATACAGAGGGCTGAAATTAATTTTAAAGAGATCTGACAACTCAGAAAGAACATCTTGGTACCCTGACCTTCTTCTATTCTGCCCAGACCCTGCAGGCAAGGACAGATGAAGGGCAGGGGCCCACGGTGACCCTTTGTTCTGTTTCTTTGTTTTGCTGTGTTGAGAGAAGGGGTCATTTTAGCTCATTCAAATCCCCCGAAAGGAATCAGTCTCAGGCACACTGACAATTCAGGTAAACCTTTCCTAAGTACAGCAGACAACTTTCCAGACAGACAGGAAGTAGTGCAATGAAACAGGCAAGCCCCCATTCCCCACCCCACCCTTCTCTTTCAGAGCCTCTTGTTCTATGGGCTGCCCTGAGAAGGTAGAGGAAAGGACAGTGAGAGCTACTGTAGTATTTCCCCTCATAAGAATGCTGGCAGAAGCCTAGCCCCTTGAGACTGGCACCTGCCTCAGCAGGAGCAGACCAGACCCTTAAAGCCTCAAAGATTCTGCAGGGCAACCGTAGGCTACTGGAACTAAACAGTACAGGAGGGAAAGGAGAAAGCTCCTATTGGCTGTATCTGTTGTCACCTTCTTCATGGGTTGCTGCAAAAGTTAGCAGTAAGTAGGCACAGAGCACCCAAGGATGCATCCTGGCTGGTAAAAGCCAACACTGGCATCATAAACCAGGAAATTAAGAGGTGCTCCCCAGGGCTTAAGGTGAAGCACACGCTACTACTGGTGTTGAAACACAACTTATCAAACTGGGCAAGAACGATCTGGCATTGGGGAATAGAGGCAGCCAATGTGTAAACAGAGTGGAGAAGAGCGTGACAGCCGGCGGCCTCCACCCCTGGCACTGCCAGGAGGCTCGGAGCAAGGGCACTGCTGCTA
>NW_012102565.1:2321768-2324507 GCF_000951045.1 Mandrillus leucophaeus | reverse complement strand
GTGTGAGCATTTTTTAGCTGAGGAAGTCTGTGGCCATGAAAGGAAGAAACAGCCACGTGGTCTCCTTGGAAGATCCCGGGCTCACCCTGGCTCTGCCACTGGCGACTGTTATTTGCTCCGTTATCTTTCCTGGGTTATTTAAATTTTCAGGGACACAGTTCTCAGATTTATTAAGCAGAATAAAGTCCTTACATTTCTAACCATGATACAGAGGGCTGAAATTAATTTTAAAGAGATCTGACAACTCAGAAAGAACATCTTGGTACCCTGACCTTCTTCTATTCTGCCCAGACCCTGCAGGCAAGGACAGATGAAGGGCAGGGGCCCACGGTGACCCTTTGTTCTGTTTCTTTGTTTTGCTGTGTTGAGAGAAGGGGTCATTTTAGCTCATTCAAATCCCCCGAAAGGAATCAGTCTCAGGCACACTGACAATTCAGGTAAACCTTTCCTAAGTACAGCAGACAACTTTCCAGACAGACAGGAAGTAGTGCAATGAAACAGGCAAGCCCCCATTCCCCACCCCACCCTTCTCTTTCAGAGCCTCTTGTTCTATGGGCTGCCCTGAGAAGGTAGAGGAAAGGACAGTGAGAGCTACTGTAGTATTTCCCCTCATAAGAATGCTGGCAGAAGCCTAGCCCCTTGAGACTGGCACCTGCCTCAGCAGGAGCAGACCAGACCCTTAAAGCCTCAAAGATTCTGCAGGGCAACCGCAGGCTACTGGAACTAAACAGTACAGGAGGGAAAGGAGAAAGCTCCTATTGGCTGTATCTGTTGTCACCTTCTTCATGGGTTGCTGCAAAAGTTAGCAGTAAGTAGGCACAGAGCACCCAAGGATGCATCCTGGCTGGTAAAAGCCAACACTGGCATCATAAACCAGGAAATTAAGAGGTGCTCCCCAGGGCTTAAGGTGAAGCACACGCTACTACTGGTGTTGAAACACAACTTATCAAACTGGGCAAGAACGATCTGGCATTGGGGAATAGAGGCAGCCAATGTGTAAACAGAGTGGAGAAGAGCGTGACAGCCGGCGGCCTCCACCCCTGGCACTGCCAGGAGGCTCGGAGCAAGGGCACTGCTGCTACAGCCATCTCCATCTGTTCCATCAGTTCCCATCCCGGAACAAAACTGGTTCAGCTGGGACAGGATGAGAGGTTTTAATGTTAGGAATTTGTATTTCAGAATAGCGGTCCCCCGTTGTGCTCTCCTGTAAACCCAGGCAGTCAGTGCGGGCCATACAGTGCGGACCTGTCCACAGGCACATCCCTAGGAGGTGTTTTCTGAGCCTCCTGAGCCGAACTCCTGTTTTGTGAACTGAGCACAATGTTCTCCCTGCTCACAAAGCCGCTGACCACAGTGCCTCTGAGTTATGCATTCATCCCCCAGGAAGAAACAAAAAGAAAACCACCGCCGAACTCCCCAATGTGTCTGTTCCCCTGCCTCTATGCCCTTGCCTGTGCACTGACCCTCAAAACGTGTTCATGATGTCTCTTTCCCGCTAGGCTCAGGAGCTCCCCTCTGTGAGTACAGACACACAGACGGCAGCCCTGACCCCTCTCCACTAGTCAGAGCCATCTCCTTCCAGCTGAGGCCACAGGACATGAAATGATTTCCCTCAAAGCATTGTGCATGGGAGCATAAGGCTCAGAGTCTGCCCACACGCCTCCCCTCGACTCGACCTCACTCAGCCCACATCTTCCGGTCCCTCTGGACGTGCCTTGCGTTCTACCGCCTCCTACCAGTGATGCCCACATCAGCTTCCAGGACCAGGGTACACTGATCCAGAATCCCTCTCAGGACTGGGGTATGTCCCCCACAGATCCCATCCTGAAACCAAGGGGTATCCCCCAGATCCCCTCTTAGAATCAGGGTACATCCACCCAGAAGCCCTCCCAGACTGGGGTGTGTCCATACCCAGATCCTCTCCCAGGTCCAGGTGTGTCTCCCTGGATCTCCCCGCAGAATCAGTTCATATCCCCCCATCTCCCCTCTCAGAACCTCAGGGCATCCCCCAATCCTCTCCTATCACTCATTGTGTTGCCTGGATGGTCCAAGTGGCTGCGGAAGGCTCTGGGAACAGGTATTGAACGGAAATGTGTCATGAATGGAATTAAAATATGAAAGGCAGATGCTCACAACTAGCCACATGGTAAGGCTCCCTCACCTGTCATTCAGGAGACTGGCATTTCATGCTGACACAGGTTAGGCCTGAGCAGGGCTGCCATGGCCACCTCCAGGCTCTCTGGATGGCCAGGCAGTCCCCAGGCAGATGCTGAGGGACAAAGTGCCTGTGTACCTGAGAGACCCAAGAGCCAGCAGGGCCCTCTTGGGCCCCAAGTGCTCCCCTCTGCCATCCCAAAGAGATAAGGCTCCTTGCACTGACATCGGGCAGCAGGTGGCCAGGAGGAAGCTGAATGCTGATTACCAGCCCATCTAGGCAGACAGTTATTGTGAGATACAACTCTGCAGGCTCAAAGGGAATCGACAGGAAAAATACAGCAAAAGTCAGGACAGCTGAGGTCTGAGGATACACTTGGTAAATTCACGGAAGGCATGTCCTCAATCAGCGCTCAGGTGTCAAAACATCAGCTCAGCTTTGAAGCAACAGAGGAAATCATGAAGGAAAATGATCCTTCCATTTGAAAACACAAAAGATTGAATTTTTACACAAGGAAAAGCAAAGCTAGAGGAACAGACCTGGGGAAACGTGGGGATGAGGCATCAGTGTTTCTGTTATACAAT
>NW_012102565.1:2299623-2321718 GCF_000951045.1 Mandrillus leucophaeus | reverse complement strand
CTCTTAGAATCAGGGTACATCCACCCAGAAGCCCTCCCAGACTGGGGTGTGTCCATACCCAGATCCTCTCCCAGGTCCAGGTGTGTCTCCCTGGATCTCCCCGCAGAATCAGTTCATATCCCCCCATCTCCCCTCTCAGAACCTCAGGGCATCCCCCAATCCTCTCCTATCACTCATTGTGTTGCCTGGATGGTCCAAGCGGCTGCGGAAGGCTCTGGGAACAGGTATTGAACGGAAATGTGTCATGAATGGAATTAAAATATGAAAGGCAGATGCTCACAACTAGCCACATGGTAAGGCTCCCTCACCTGTCATTCAGGAGACTGGCATTTCATGCTGACACAGGTTAGGCCTGAGCAGGGCTGCCATGGCCACCTCCAGGCTCTCTGGATGGCCAGGTAGTCCCCAGGCAGATGCTGAGGGACAAAGTGCCTGTGTACCTGAGAGACCCAAGAGCCGGCAGGGCCCTCTTGGGCCCCAAGTGCTCCCCTCTGCCATCCCAAAGAGATAAGGCTCCTTGCACTGACATCGGGCAGCAGGTGGCCAGGAGGAAGCTGAATGCTGATTACCAGCCCATCTAGGCAGACAGTTATTGTGAGATACAACTCTGCAGGCTCAAAGGGAATCGACAGGAAAAATACAGCAAAAGTCAGGACAGCTGAGGTCTGAGGATACACTTGGTAAAGTCACGGAAGGCATGTCCTCAATCAGCGCTCAGGTGTCAAAACATCAGCTCAGCTTTGAAGCAACAGAGGAAATCATGAAGGAAAATGATCCTTCCATTTGAAAACACAAAAGATTGAATTTTTACACAAGGAAAAGCAAAGCTAGAGGAACAGACCTGGGGAAACGTGGGGATGAGGCATCAGTGTTTCTGTTATACAATGAGCACTTCATCTGACTGCCAGGAAAGTCAGAATATAACAGGATGGAGGGTTGGAGCATACTAGTCACAAAGAAATACAGAAGGTGAACAAGCATGAAGGAGTTGCTGTCAGCCTTAGTAAACAGAAAGGGGCAGGGGAAACAGGAGGTGCCAAGTCCTCACAGAGAGAGAGGGAGGCAGGGAGGGAGAAAGGCGGAAACCAATAGGCAGAAGGAGAGGGAGAAGGGGAGAAAGACAGGGACTGCAGAGCAGCTCATCAGATCCCCAACCCACCTACAGCGCTGGGCGAGGCCTGGCAATCTGCATTCCTAACAGGCTCCCCGTTGGCCTGGGCTGCTATAGACAGCAGAATGTAAGCAGACATCACTTATAAAGATGTAAAAGAGCACAAGTTTGGGAAAATACCTCAGAAACTTGGGAGAGAAATGACATATTTACACTGCTAAAAATGTTACTCAGTGAATACTTCATGTGCGTGAAGAAAAAACTCTTTTAGAACGTGGTATCTAAATGTCAGACACTGAGAACACTGCAGAACATGCATTAACGGGAAGAATAAGCAGATGTTTTAAATCACATTTATCACACCAGTAGCTATGTCTGTGCAAAATGATAAGCAAAAAGACAGAAAATAAAATTACATATACACCAAAACGGCAATCACGTGGGAAAAATACAGATAAAGACAAAATCTGAACAATAAATAGCATTCGGCTGGGTTAACTGGATTGGGTGACATTTTGAAAATGTCTTGCTTAAGAACGTACGCTCTGCAGTTAGAACTTGGACACATCTCTGAGCCTCCCTGAGTGTGGACTGCCTCCTCCATAGGGCTGAGGAAGAAATCCCTTGCTCACAGAGCTGCTATAAAACCCAGTGAAATGCTGCACATCAAGCAGCAAAGGCTAGACTAGACAATACTGGGAGGAAAGAGAGTCCTTAGGAGAGGCAGCAAACATCAGAAAATAAATGAAAAAAGACCTACACAGAAGCAGGAAAGGAAGGTATGGAAAAGGAGATGGGAGGGAGATAAAAGAGGAAAAGAAAAGGATGATTCGGAAATGCACACAAGCAGGGCCCATGAAAAGAGCCTTTGCCTTCTCCACTACAGAGGATGTAGTTAAGGGGAGAACAGGGCTTCCAAAGATTCATTTCTGGGATTCTATGGAGGTAACAAAATAAGGCTATACACCTCTCACAAAGCACAAAGGAGGTATCTCTCCCAGTGTGACCGACTCCAGTCTAAGAGCAAATGCTCAGGGTTCAGCCTCGAAAGATGTTCAATTTATACACACACCAACACATTCATGCACACACACAGACAACACATCAACATATGGGCATATACACATATACACACATCCCTGCATATCACAGACATACACACACAGACATACAGGCATGCCCACACAGACACACACATCTACATGAATACAAAACCACACATACATGCAACCACACAGACGTACAGACAGGCACATACATGCACACATACACATGAGCACAGGCATTCACAGACATACATGCACACATGTACAGAGGCAAAGGCAAATGTGCAAATGTCCACACATGCATCTCCACAGGGACGCACATGTACATATACACAGACATGTACCACTGCCCACATATCATCCACATGGACATGCCCTCCTACATGTTCACATACACGGCAATGCACACATCACCTAAACATACATATGTGATCTATTTCTCAACTATATCCTACTTTTATTGTAACTATTAGGGATCGCAACAATGTCTATACATGAAATGTGTTTGTGAGTTTTTACATTTATATTTGGTATAATATCTTGTATTCACATAGTTGAGAAACAGATCCTACATGTCAGCCACAGGCCTGAGACATCAGCAGTTTGGTGTCACAGAGGCCTGTGAGCCCCAAGACTGGGGGAAGAGTCAAGATCCTTCCAGTGGAGGCACCTGGAATGTGCCAGGCTTATCCCAGGGGCTCCCAGATGGTTCTTCCTAAGCCCACATGCTGGGCACAGGCCCCAGGCAGCAGACAGGGAGCACAGAAGACGGGTCACAGAGGGCGGTGGGAACCTAGGCATGGCTCCCTCCAAGCCACTGCTCTTTCACTCGTGGCTGTTTTATCCTGAAAATGGGGTGATGCCAGCCACTGGAGCAACCCCAAGGGCTGTGGGTGCTGTATCATGACCACCGTGACCCTTCTACAACTCCCAGCACAAGGGCACCTCTGCCTTCCACAAGTGCCAGCGTGATCTGGGGTTGGCCACACTGAGCCAAGGGCAGGGCTGGTGGGAGCCTCAGGCCAGTGGGTCAGGGCCACCTGCACGGTCACATTCACCCGAGGCCCAGCCAGGACCTGCCTTGTCCTCCCTGGGCAGCCGACTTATTCCAGCTGTAACTGAAGTCAGTGTGCCCAAATGCTGTCCCCAGAGCAGCCCCATCCCAGCACTATCCCATGGGCAGCAAACCCAGCCTGCCTGTCCATTTGCTAACTATAAAACCTCAGGGCATCTCCTCCACAGCCTCAAATACCAACACGTACCACTGGGAATTGTGGCCCATGTCACCACAAGGTGAACTGAGGCTCAGGAAGGTAGCTTCCTCCACCTCCCCAGCACCACAGCCAACCCCTCTAGGCTGACTGGCCCCAGCCACTGACCTGCTTCTCGTTCTCATCCTCCAGCCTCAGTCGGTCCTCAATGCAGCTCCGGGCCTGCAGGAACGCCTTCCTCTGCGAACGCTCAGTCAGAATCCGCACGAAGACCCCATACATGTTCACACCGACAAAGAGCAAGGCGTTGGCGCCGAGCTGCAGGGAGAGAAGGAGGCAACATGTGGAGCCTGACATCCCACACACATGAAGAGGGCCCAGGCCGCCCGGAGAACATAGCAAGAGCTCTCCAAAAGCCACACTGCCCGCGGCCAAACCCATGGCGTGAGGCCAGGGACACAGGGAGCCAGCTAGGCAGGAGCTTGTCCTCACCCTGTTTGGGTGGCCGTCAGACAGCATGTCAGGGGACAAGGAGTAACCAGGCCTAGTATCAAGGCCAAATTGTGTCCCTCAAAATGCATAAAGTCCTAACCCTCAGGACCTCGGGATGTGACTAATTGAAAACAGGGTCTTTACAGAGGCAATTAAATTAAAATGAGGCCATTAGGGTGGGCACTAATCCAATCTGCCTCGTGTCCTTATGAGAAGGGAGATGAGGACACAGACACAGGCAGCGGGAAGACTCTGTGAGGGCACAGAGAGAAGACGGCTGTCTGCAGCCCAGCAGCGAGGTCTCGGGAGAGCCCAGCCCTGCTCACAGCTTGATCGTGGACTTCCAGCCTCTGGACCGCGAGATTATCCGTTTCTGTTGTTGAAGGTGCCCAGTCTGTGGTGCTTTGTTATAGCAGCTTCAGAAAACCAAGACCCTTGGAGAATACATATGTGTAGAGTGGCTGTTCCCACAACACCTGCACAAACTCCTCTGGAAAGATTCAGGAAAGGTGAGCTCACAAAAAAAAAAAAAAAAACCAGCCCGGATGTTGATTTGGGAACACAGTGAACACCAGCACAAGATGGGGAAACGCAGTGTCCAGAGCCCGGTCTCTGCACACTCCCTCAGTCCTGTCCCCACTTCAGCTTCAACAGATGAGACACAAGGAACAGGCCAGCTTGAGAAGAAGCCAGCGCTAGCAGTGCATCCACACTCCAGGCTCAGGACCAGGCTCAGGACCAGGCTCAGACCCAAGCATCAGGCACCTGGCGCCAGCCTGACCCAGGTTTCCCCTTCACTATCACTTTCCGCTCCCCACTGCCTGCCACCGGTCTCATCTGGTCTGTCTCTACATCTTGTAGACCACTGTGTCTGGACACAGGCCCCTCTGATGAGCCATGCAGGGCTATGGCATGTCCTGCCAGAGGCCCTGAAGAGGGGCTGCAGTTTGTAAGTATTGTATGAAACGGGTGTCCCTTGGTCACTTGCAAAATTGGAGAATTTCTATGTCTGATTAAGCCCAGGCATTTCTACCTGTGCCCCAGGGAGCAGAAACCTGCAGGCTCCGGCTGTCACTGTCTCACACGGATTAACCACAAACACCCCCACATGTGAATGTGTGCTGCACACTATGAAACAGAACTAAAATCAAAAACCAACTCACCCAGTAGTGTGGGGAGCAGCTGCCGCCTAACAGGGAGCCAAGAGAGTCCAGGAGGTGGAACCATGAGACAGGAGAGATGGGTGTCACCCCGATGGGGCCAAGCTACAGGCAGCAGGACGGGAGCCCCCAGACGGATTTAGGAGGGAGACCTGATAGCTCCTGGCCACTTATTGGATGCTGGGACTGAGGAGCAGGCAGAAGAGTTGACGCTGATCAGGGGCAGGGGCCACAGGGAGGGGAGAGGACAGATTTGGAGCACCTTCAAACCCGAGGTGTATGACATAGCCTCAAAGGCATGTCCATCAGGAGGCTGGAAAACAAACCTAGGACCAATGGTCACATGTAATCTGGAAACAACATCAGAGCCACTCTCAAAGAGGTGACAGGGGAGGACGGGGAACACGAATCTGCAGGGCCCCAGCTGACAGCCATCCTCTGTCTGACACCTGCACAGGGGACCTGACCCTCACCCAGCACATCTCCCCACACACATCAGACACACCCCCACCTGACCCTGTGGGGCTGACGACATTAAACACCACTCACTGGCAAAGGCACAGGCAGGAAGTTGCCCCTGCTGGACAGCGCCACCTTGACCACAGCCTCTGCAAGCCAGAAATGGGATGGTTGTCGCCTGTGTGGGGTCAGAGAAGGCAGCAAGACATCCAATAGGATGGCATCTCCCAGGCCCTCAGTATCAAGAAGGTGACCTTGAAATCTCCACTATGACCCTGAAGATCTCCACGGTACCTGAACATGGCCATTTAGCTTCCCTCTCGGTGCATTTGACAGAGCTGTCATCATGGTGTGGATACCATTGAGATCTGGCTTTTTCCACAAACAAAATGCAAAGCATGTTAGGGTATGTTCAGTGCTCAGAATCACCGAACACCATGGGGATGTCTGGAAAGGGTCAGGGCCGGAGCAGGGAGCTGCAGGACCCAGGGGCCAAAGGACATGTGGGGCACTGGAGCTGCCAAAGCTAAGCCAGCAAGGTCTGCAGAGGGGCCTGCACAGGAGGCCACCACCCACTTTCTTTTTTTTTTTTTTTTTTTGAGACGGAGTTGTGCTCTGTGCCCCAGGCTGGAGTACAATGGCCGGATCTCGGCTCACTGCAAGCTCCGCCCCACGGGTTTACGCCATTCTCCTGCCTCAGCCTCCTGAGTAGCTGGGACTACAGGCACCCACCACCACGCCCTGCTAGTTTTTTGTATTTTTTTAGTAGAGACGGGGTTTCACGGTGTTAGCCAGGTTGGTCTCGATCTCCAGACCTTGTGATCCGCCCACCTCGGCCTCCCAAAGTGCTGGGATTACAGGCTTGAGCCACCGTGCCCGGCCCACCCACTTTCTAAAGGAAGTGAAAGGCAGGTGGACTCCAGCCCTTAAAGCAAAAATGATAATTAGGAACAACAAAACCTCCCTTGGAGATTTTCCACATCTTAGCTTCCTTTCTCCCCTGGTTTCCTCCTGGAGCACAATGGGCTTAGATTACAAGTGTACGACAAGGAGTCCATGGTGGTGGGGACATAGCACAGCTGGCAGGTCAGTTGTCACGATGACCGACCCTCCCTGTGTGTATCAGAGCTGTTCCGTGTAGGGTAGCAGCCCATGGAGGCCGGGGGGAATGGCGGCTGGTCCCCCTCATCTCTGCTCTACATGGAGGTGTGCCTGCAAGGCCTCCCAGGGCCCGGGGAACCCTTTCTCAGAGGGAACCAGCCGCTCCTCTCTTTCCATTAGCTTGCCTCCCCATTTCTGTTAACTACAATCTGTCCTCACTAGAATGGGAACCATCACTACCTGCCCTTGGGCTATCTGAAGGGCACTGTCATCAATGAAACCAACACTCGCATTGGAAGCTTCAGACCCCCGTGACCCCTGGAAAGGAAAAGCACCATCAACAACCCAGTCCTCTATGAGCTGGACACTGCCTCCCTTCAAAAAACAAACAAAAAACAACAACAAAAAAAAACCCCACGGAGGAGGAGGGTGGTTGAGAAGGGATTGCTGCAGAAAGGACACTTCAGTAGGGCTGGGTGTCATCTGCCAAGTGCTCCATACCCGCCATGAGCACAGGGCTCACCCGCCAAGACACCCATGCCCCCACATTTTCCCAGATGAGCATCCTCAACCACCAAATGCATCCACTGTGTTGGAACTGAGAGTTCCAAACCTGTCCCCAAGGTCTGGAACTCTCAATTCTCTCCATGAAGCTCTCTGAACTCACCGTTAGAGGGGCATTTAGGTCCAAAAGATGCATGTCCCGCCCAGGGCAAGGCAATCGTGATATGGCTTAGCACATGTCACAATGACAAGAAAGGCAGGCTCGGGTCACCATGAGCTACTCAGAGATGGGGGCTCCAGGGGCTGCAGGGGGAAAGGCGGCCTCCCCACCACAGCCCGCTGGTCACTCCTGGGGCAGAGGATGCAACCCCAGCCCAGCCCAGGCCATCTGTACACCATCACCACGTTCCCTGACCACATGGTGCCCCAGAGTCACATGCTGCCCACACCAGCCAGGCCCTGGGTGGTACCGGCCTGCTGGTCTCCCAGTATGGACACCCTTTTAGGCCCTCACCCCAGCAAGGGCTGTGCTGGGCTGCGAGTGAGGACAGGAATCCAGGTATCCTCACCAGGGTCACACCCTGCCCTACCCCTGCCTGCTGCCCACACCACCTCTGTGCCTCAGTCTCTCCATCCAACAGATAGGCAGATTGGTGGCAACTGTAGTACCTACCAAATGAAGTTATCAAGGAGACCTAAGGAGAAACCCAACAAAGGACACTGCGTGGGACACAGGTTAGACTCTGAGGTATCAGGGTGAGCCTGGAGCATCACGCAGTGCCAGAAAGGAAAGCATTACACACACAAACACACACACACACGAAATGATGGGGGTGTGTCAAAGGACACAGCAGCCAACTGAAAGAGCCCCCAATGGCCAAAGAGCCAGCACCTGGAAACACCCTGAAGAAACCTTCATGGGCCAGATTAACTCAGCCAGACAGCTGGGAAGAGAAGGGCTTCCCAGGGAGTCAGCTGGACTGAGCACCAGCATGCACGGAAAAGGCAACCAGGAGGAACAGGACCTGTCTGCAGGCCCTGGGGCATCTCTACTTGACTGTGCACCACCTGAAAACCTCACCAGGGCCGGCTCCTCGCTATAGGAGGCAGGTTAGACTCAGGCACCAGAATGAACTCGTGTTTGGCTTAATTCACAGGAGGGTACCTATGCAAATGTTTATAGAAATGTGTGTGCAGGCCCGGCGCGGTGGCTCACGCCTGTAATCCCAGCACTTTGGGAGGCTGAGGCAGGCAGACCACGAGGTCAGGAGATCAAAACCATCCCGGCTAACACGGTGAAACCCCATCTCTACTAAAAATACAAAAAATTAGCCGGGCCTGGTGGCGGCGCCACCTGAGGCAGGAGAATGGCGTGAACCTGGGAGGCGGAGCTGGCACTGAGCCGAGACTGCACCACTGCACTCCAGCCTGGGCGACAGAGCGAGACTCCGTCTCAAAGAAAAAAAAAAAAAGAAATGTGTGTGCACATACACATTCTAGCTCTACCTAATGAGAGAAAACTAGAAGCAATGGCTCCCCAGGAGCAATGAGGACACCAGGAGGCCAGGTAATGGTCTTTAATAAAATTCTCCAATAAAAGGAACTGGGCTCCCTGGAGAAATGACTGATTCTTGGGCTCAGGCAGAGAAAATATTTGCTAATCAAGCAGATGGGTCTGGAACACCTTGCAGGACCAGAAAGTAAAGCAAGTGTCACAAACACACACACAAATGAAGGGAAGGGGGAGTGTCAAAGGACACAGGAGCCAACTGAAAGAGCTCCCAATGGTCAAAGTTGGAACAATTTGAGCAACACAAAGCAGTATTGAATTGTAACCCAAAGTATAAAATAAACATCAGTACTGATATAAATCAATGATTAAATAAAAAGTAAATGAAGGACAACAGATGAATAGGCAAAAATTTGGAGCATTCCAAATCATTTATAGCTACTCCGCCCTCAAGAACGTAAATTCCCCACTCCTTCAGTATGGGCTCGGCACAGTAACTTCCTTCGGAAAAGCACAAAATGGAAAAGGAAGAGAAAAGAGAAAACCTCTACGGAGGAGAAATCTGCCAATACCACCTTAGCCAGCTAGTAACTGCCAGCTCTAGCCATGATGAGTCCTGTTGACAGATGTGCCCTGACACAATGCAGTGAGGGTGTGTCCTCCCAGGCCTCCTGCTGAAAACCAATACCCCAGTCTAACCAAGAGAAAATCATCAGACACTGGAGGGTCACTGGACTAGCATCCATCATGGTCACTGGGCTGACACCACTCGTGGTCACTAGACTAGCACCCTGGAGGAGCCCTGCGCCCCTCCCCCAACCCAAGATGTCCCACAGTCCTTGGAGAAAGTATCCCAATCTGACATCATCATCCCACACCCCCAGGTACCTGTCCTTCCTCTCCTTCAGAGACAGGTGCCACTGCCCAAGCCAAACCCACAAGTCCCCTGATCTTCTCTCTCTGTCCTTTTCAAGCCTTCATTGGGTCCTGCCCCGACACCCCTATGCCACCAACTTCTCTCTAATCCCATTGCCTGACACAACCCACAATCAGGCCATAGTCAAAGTCCCCGTGAGATACTCCCATCATCTCAGATACTGGATGGAGCGCCACCTCCCTGGCACGCTAGAGAGCCACTGAGCCCTGTACTCACCTCTGACCTGTCTGCCATGCCACGCACATACATGCGAGCACATGCCCTGGCCATGCCACAGTTCTGGGCAGAGCATGCTCTCAGACCTACAACCCTCACTGCACCCTTGGCCAAGAGGGTTTTCCCTCCTTTCACAGAGCAGCCTCCTGATCCCTGGACTGGTCTGGGTGGTCCCTTCTCAGCCCAAGATCACTCCTATTGGGTATGAAAACCTCTCCATTGAATTTGCTCCCATTTTCAATGTGCCATCACCCGGGCTGCCCCAGCACAGTCCCTCAGCCTGGGTGGCATTCAGACAATCCATGGGGACAGGAGAACCACTGCAGGACAGTCCTCCAAACCAGCCTCTCCTGAGCAGAGCGTGAGTGTAGGCACAGTCTGGGGGCCTACTGGAGGGAGTGCTTTCTCACATGAACTAACAGCACTCGGGCCACAGGCCAGCAAAGGAGCTGACTCCACACAACTGCTCCCTGCACAGCACTGGGCATGTTCTCATTGGTAAATTCCCAGACTGCGATCAGCCTGCCATCTCCCAGGTGTCTGGATGGTGGGGTGGTCCCTCTGCCCTCCTCCCTGACTGAGCCCCCAATGGACATCACCCAGTCCCTCCACGGTGCTCACCAGCGGCTCAGTGCTGGTGTGATGCCATTCTCTTTAAACCATGGCTGCTTCTTCAGTGTCTCACACAAGCGGGTTTTTAAATTAACGTAATTGCTTGTTAGCTTCTGGTGTTTGAATTAATAAAAGCGTTTTAGAATTAGCATCCTTTGAAACAGGGCCGGCAGAATGCTGATAATTGTTGAAGCCAGTGATGGGTACTCAAGAAATCACTGTGCTGGTCTCTCTACTTTTGTGTATATTTGAATTTCCCATAATAAAAATAAAACAACACAATTTTTTTTAAAGAAGAATTTGACAGGCTCTCTCTGAGCTCCCATCATCAGGTTTCTAACACGTGAAGCTATGTTCACCAGACCTAGGAAAGGATTCTCACGGGGACCTGGAAAAGCAGCCATCTTCGGTGCTTCCTGTGTAACCACTGGCACCTAAATTCCAAGGGGGCGTTAGGGCCTCATGCAGCCTGTTCCTCCATGGTGCCCCTCTCCAAGCCAGCCCAGTCTCCCTTCCCGGGTCATACACACTCGAGAGGTCAGCTTAGGAGGGAGAAAAGATTGATAGAATCTGACATGAGGACACTAGCAGGAAAGTGAGGAACACAAGGCAGGGAAGTCAGGAAGACAGATGCAAGCCCCCAGGCGGCAGAGCACCCTGGGGACAGCTCCCATCAAAGACAGTCCGCTCCCCACATGTCTCAATACATCCCTGCCCAGAAGATCAATGAATGACACAGTGACCATCTGAGCCTCCCAGAGAGGGTGACACCAGAACCTCAGAGCAGCGCCACTTCCAGCTTGTCCACTCCCACCCACAGCACCTGTGACACCAGCCACAAGGAGCCACACCATCAGCTGAGCTCTCAGGCACTGCCCATTTCTCACCCTTGAACAAACTGAAGCCAAGGCGCTTGGCCTAAAAGATGTGCCCACCTGGGCCGGGCATGGTGGCTCCTGCCTGTAATCCCAGCACTTTGGGAGGCCAAGGTGGGCAGATCACCTGAGGTCAGGAGTTCAAGACCAGCCTGACCAACATGGAGAAACCCCATCTCTACTAAAAATACAAAATGAGCCAGGCATGGTAGCGCATGCCTGTAATCCCAGCTACTCAGGAGGTTAGGCTAAGGCAGAAGAACTGCTGGAACCCAGGGGGCAGAGGTTGCAGTGAGACGAGATCGTGCCATTGCATTGCAGCCTGGGTAACAAGAGCAAAACTTCATCTTAAAAACAAACAAACAAAAAAAAGATGTACCCACCCAGCAGGACCCTGCCAGTGACAAGATCCCACCTAGCACCAGGACATGATCAGTGCTCATAAAACTTTTCTGATGTCTGCAGGTACAGATTTTTAAAAATTAACTCTCAGAGGTTATTTCAAAATCCTCAGGCTAAGCCAATGTTTCCTAAAATGTGTTCCTTCAGTTAATTACTGACACTGCAGGGTAGGTAGGATCTGAGAAAACAGCTGTCACAGAAAATAAGTTCAACGAACAAGTATTTAAGATCCCTTTTTGAGGCCACGGTTGTTTCAGAAAGGCAAAGCGTTCTCTTAAGAAGAGGCTATTCCTCTTACAGGGGAATGAAGGTAAAGGCACTCATGACTTCCGGGAGCATCACCACTGAACGTGGCTCCAGCACCGGCTCACTGCACTGGCCAGCACATGGTGCACACAGAGGTGACCAACCAGAATGCTCACTGACACATGCTCCCTGGGGAACAGAATGTTCCAGAGCAGGCTGCCCTGACTCCCAGCGCATGCCTGCAACTGCCTGGCATCTCCTGAACTTTCCACCATCCTCCTAAGCAGACTCGCCCTCATCAGCTACATGCTTATTACAATAATGCTGCTTCCAGAGACTAGACGGTAGAGCTGAGAAAACCCACTGGTGCCCCTACAGGCTGGGAGAGAAGCCCTCCTTGAGTGTAACCAGGGGATGCTTCACATGGAAAGACCGGATGCTGGCCACAGGCTGGGACCCCTGGACCTGACTCCAGACTGTGTGGTAGGTGGGGCGCATGGGGGGTAAAGAATGCAGTATTAAACAGGTTTAGCGAGAAAGCACTGAGCCCAGTTGCCAGGGAAGGGCACTAGAAGGACCATGTCCAGGGACAAGAGGTCAAGTGAGTCCTTAGGGCTAGTGGGCAAGAGACAGCCAGAGGACCACAGGTAGAGATATACAGCAGGGGGCAGCGGGGGGCTCTGTCCCAGGCACAGCCCTGCTGTGAAGTGGCCATCCTCTTTGTCCACAGTGGGTGTCTGACATCCCCACACTCGGACATGTGATACCTTGGGCCCCGTGCCACCTGCTGTGTAAACAATGCCCCACCCATCAGAAGCATCAGTGCTCCTGGGAAGTGAGGGTCACCAGAGCCAGGGTGTGCCACATGCAGCAGGACTGCAATCAGGTGAACCAGGTCAGTAAGAAAAGGGCACTCAGGGCCTGGCATGGTGGCTCACACCTGTAATCCCAGCACTCTGGGAGGCCAAGGTGAGGGATCGCCTGAGCACAGGAATTCAAGACCAGCCTGGGAAACATAGTGACACTCCATATCTACAAAAAATAAAATTAGCCAGGCATGATGGTGCACTCCTATAGCTCTACCTACTCTGGAAGCTGACGCAGGAAGATCACTTGAGCACAGGAGTTCAAGGCTGCAGTAAACCATGATAATGCCACCGCGCTCCAGCCTCGGCTACAGAGAGAGACCTTGTCTCAAAAAAATAAATAAATAAATAAATAAAAGCAGGGCATGGTGGCTCATGCCTGTAATCTCAACACTTTGGGAGGCCGAGGCAGGTGGTTCACCTGAGGTCAGTTCGAGACCAGCCTGGCCAACATGGAGAAAGCCCATCTCTACTAAAAATACAAAATTAGCAGGGCATGGTACTGCATGCCCGTAATCCCAGCTACTCAGGAGGATGAGGCAGAAGAATTGCTTGAACCTGGGACTCGGAGGTTGCAATGAGCCGAGACCGTGCCATTGCACTCCAGCCTGGGCAACAAGAGCAAAACTCCATCTCAAGAAAAAAAGAAGGGGGAAAATAAAAGAACACTCAGATGGCCAAGCACCGGGGAGCCAGGCCAGTCAAGCACAATGCATCTGCATTTTCTCAGGCTGAGCCACTTCCCGAAGGCTGAAGAGTATACTTCAGAGAAGAGTCTACTTCGGAGAAGGAAACAAGGAAACACTGTACTCTGATAAAAGAGCTGCTCTGTATTTTTAGAATCAAAACAAAAAGTTGTACTCTGATTCAGAATGTGCACCAGCATGGACTTTCTCCTCTATGGGGCTTGGAGGCTGTAGTGTAGGGCTCCCAGCATTTCTGGGGACCCCATTACACTGCTGGCAGCATCCTGTCCACCTGCTCCCAGGTTCCTCTGAATGTTGCCAATGCTATTGCACTTGTATGCACACACAAGCATACATGCATGAAAACACATGCACATGTAAGAACATATGCATGCACACATGCACATGGGCATGCCCTGACACACAAACATACACATCCACACATGATATGTACACGCAGTCACACGTATCCACATGCACATGTGTGCACACAGGCACATGCCCACACAGAAGCCCCACCCAGAGAGCTGTGTTCAGGCTCTACGAAGTCACACCCAAGCTCTGGGAAGCAGACAGCTCTTCTCAGCTCCAGGCTTTCTTCCCAACCCAAACTGAAGGCAGAGCGAACACTAAAGCCTGGAGATCAAAGCAGTTCCTGCCATCCCTTTAATCCAGGGAGATGGGATTGTTCCAGGGTCTGCGCTGCCTTCAGCACAAAGCCAGAGATGAGCCGCGGCGGTGGGCTCCTATTCTTCTTGCCCTGCCCCCAGGGATTCTCCCACACCTCATACATCCTTCCTGGGGCTAGCATCTCTGCACAGCAGAAGGAAATACACATGGGGTAGGAGGACAGATGGGACCCCCTTAGCAAAATAATGCAGAAGACACCCCATGCTCCACTGAGAAAAGAGCCCAGGTCAGCCTGAAGAGGGCACAAGGAGCCGAAGGGTTAAAGGGGACAGAGGAGAAACACTGGGAGGGAGAACAGGAAGACTGGGTGGTGGAGGCAGCCCTCCCACCCCGCCCCCCAGCCCCAGGTGCCTGCCCTGGCCTGCACTGGAGAGGGGCACAACCAAGTGGCAGGCAGCCCCACTCCCTTCCCTAAGGAAGGCTTTAGAGTCCTAGCCTGTCCCTGCCTCCAGAGCTCCCAAGTCCCATGTAGACACGCCTGCCCTCCCACCAGCCCTCACTACACCTCCGTGATGCAGGTAAGGCTGGCAGCCTGGCTTCCCTTCACAGGCCAGATTCTGGGATTGCCAAGGTCACTGAGCTGGTGGTGCGGGAACTGGGCTTCAACCCAGGTCTCTGTGGTGGTGCCGCTGAGACACAGGGCACAGGTTGCCCTCCCTCACAGACCAGGATGGCACATCTACTCATAAGACCCACATACTAGTAACAGTGAAGTGAGCGTAGGTGAGCGTGAGCATATGAGTGTGCATTAGTTTACGAGTGTGCATGTCAGTGCACTTACTGTATCAGTGTGCAAATGCGCATTGCTTTGTGTGTGAACCTATGTAAGTGGCTGAGCATGCATGTATTTGTGAGTGCACTGTGGGAGTGTGTGAGCTAGTGTGTAGGTATAAAATGAGTGTGAGGGTGCATGTGAATATGTAAGTGCATGCATACAAGTGGGCATGGATGTGTGAGTATGCACTAGTTTATAAGTGTGAGTTTCTGTGTGATTATGTGCATGCATGTTTGGGGGGAGAATAAGCGTGAGTGTAGGAATCTGGGAGGGTTTTTGTGTGGGTACGTGCATGTATGGGTGTGTGTGTGTTTATGTGTGTGTATGAGCATGTGTTTATGCATGACCATGTGTGTTTGCATATGTTCATGCAAAGAGGAGGGATGGATATAACTCATATGCTTACATGGAGAGCAGGAAAGGTCTGTTCCCATTACCTTGCTCAGCCCCTCAGGGTAAAGAGAGGACCTGTGGTCGTGTGAACTCCCCAAGGGGGTTATGTGGACATGGCTAGGTGGCCAGGCTGCTTCTCCTGACTAAACCCTTGCCCAAACCCCTGCCCCTGCCACTTCAGCCCCCATGCTGCTTGGGGTTCAAAACCCAGCTGAAAAGGGGTCAGCCTGGCATCATGGCCACAGGGATGCCTGTCTCCACTGTGGACGCATGGCCACCTCTGACTGGGGCTGTTCCACAGGGTGTTCCCACTAGTACAGTTTGGCAGAGAACACTTGGGCTGAACACACCATGCCAGCCACCTGCATTTTGGGGGTCTCTCCGAACATTTGAGCAAGACCAGCGCCTCACTGCAACTATTCAGTTTTACTAAGTCAGAGACTAACTAGTAGGTCATCAGCTACATACAGCTATGTATGTAAGTGACAGTAAGGGGTAGGTCCCACTTCACTGGGCCCAGAACAGTGTGGGGAGGACAGGGAATGCCTCCCAGGCACAATCCATTCATATTAACTGGAGGATGTATCTGTTCTACAAAACCACAGGAGGGAGCTACTGTTCCCTTTGGTGAGGGAGAAACTGAGGCATGGGGATCATCCCAAGCCCAAAGTCACACAGATACACTAGAGCCCCTGAAATGGCAGGAGAGTCACCCACCTCATATGCCCACCCTCTTCCATCTGAGTCAGACCCACCTCATATGCCCACCCTCTTCCATCTGAGTCAGGAAATGGTCCAAGGACATTTCTGGGCATCTGCAGGAACCTGTGAACCTAAGGAGTTGATCCCTGGCCCTCTCAACCTCAGAGATGTGACAGGAGAGGGACATCGACCTAAAACCACCATGAACCCCAAAAGGGCAGGCAAACAACTCTAAAAGCCAGTGGTGACAGTGGCAAGCGGACACCACCGACCGGAGCCTGCTGAGTGGTCCCCTCGGGTCCTCACACAGCCCCCAGCCCACTCCAATCTCCTTGTGGCCACACTCAGCACTGCTCTTGGGAGAAAGGGCAAGTCCACAGTGTGGTTTTGCCCCACTTGGGCCTTTGTGGGACTCATCCCACTACTCTCGCTTGCTCACAGCCCTGTGCTTGGTCCAGTGATCCTGGCTGAGCGCCTAGTCCACAGGGAAGCCACCTCAAGCGGTTAGGCCTGGTCTGTCCCCGTGTACACCTTCAAAGGTCACCTGAATACTCCCCCCTGCAGGATTACAGTCCGAGTTATTGACCAGGGTCTCGCCAGTAGACTGCAGCTTCTCAGAGGAAGGGAGGTCTTATTCCCCTGGTAAACCAGCCCCCAGCTCAAGCCTGGCACCTAAACACTGTGGGGTCATGGGAACCATCGAAGAGAGACAGGGAGGCCCCAGCAGCTGCAGACTCCACCCGCTGTGTCTGCTCCCAGCTCTTCTCAGGTCCGTGAAGGAGCTGCCCCCTTGCCCCTCAGTCCATCAGTGCGACCAGACTCAGCACGGGTCTAGGGCTCCTTCCACAGTGCAGCCCCTGCTGGGCACATTGTGGAGGGGCAGAGAAAAGCCCCTGGGCCCTCCAGCCCACCTCAGAGGTGGAGTGAATGGGAGCCCCTGGCCCGATGTCCAGGACCATTCTCCCTCTCTTTTGTCCAGACCCATTTCCTGTTCACCCTCATCCCAGCTGCCCTGACAGGGGCAATTCTGGAAGCTTTTTAAATTAAAGTTAACAGCCCTTGAGGGAGGATAAGCCAGGGGGTGAAGGGAAATGGACCAGGGGAACCACCCACCCCTACGAGAAAAAAGAGGGGAGCAGGTTCCAGGGGCATGCATATCCCCTGCTGTTGCTCCCTAACCACTAAACACAGGTCTGGGGGCAATGTGGAGCTGGAGGGAGCAGCAAAGCTGAGACAGGACTGAAACCAGAGTCGCGAGCACAGGAACGTGGGGGCCATGCCCAGGACAGCAGCAAAACTGACCTCAGGGAGAGTGTCCAGGCAAGGACAAGGAGACTACCTTCAGGTCACCAGGCTGCCACACAGCAGGGGGCAGGGAAGCCCACTCCCTGCCTTCACACAGCCTGACCCCTGTGCCAGGAGGAGCAACCCACCTGTTACCCTCCCTGACCCAGCTCTAACCCTAGCCCTGTCGCTGTAGGCAGTGGCTCCACCAAGGCAGATGGATGCGCAGCAGATGGGTACTCCATGGTGACAGGACCAGGCTGCGGGCCACAAAGATAAGGGGGCGGGTGGGAGGGGAAGTGGAGGAGGGGTCTGTGGGGGAGTAGGGGCCAGCCACAGGAGGTGGGGCCCAGCCAGGGGAGGGACCAGCAGCGGGAGGGGCTGGTGGGGGAGGAGGATCCCAGCTACAGAGGAAGGCCCAGCCAGAGGAGGGGCCCGCAGGGGAGGTAGGGCCAGCAGAGGGAGAGGCTGGGGAAAGGGAGGCAGGGCATGGGTAAACTGGGAGGAGACAGTGTGTTGGGCAGTGGGCACAGGAAGCGCAAAGGCTTATGGGGCACAGCCTGAGGGCTGGCAGATTGGTGTCACCAGCGCACACCTATGCCGCGAGCTTTGCTATAAACAACCAGGTCATCCAGGGCCCTTGTGCTCTACGATTCTGCATGCTGTGGTTAGGTTGTTTCACCTCCAAGCAACCAAGCCATGGTTCTGAACCAGAGTTCAGACATAACTGGAGCTGCACAGGGAAATTTCAGCTGACTCCCATTTCTCCATGATAATCGTGATTTCTGTTATCCTGCCTACAGCCAAGAACTCGGCAAAAACTGAAATGTATTTCATTTACATTGATAAGCAACCAAATTGAAAGCATATAATTTGCACACTGCAACGGATCCCTGCTTCAGAAAAAAATTAAGTAAAAATACAACATCCTGATTCACACTGGTCAAAAAGTGGGTATTTCGAGGCTATGCAGAGTAAAGTAGCAACGAGAGGAAGCTCAGAGCTGGCAGAGACCAGGTCTTCCTCTTGCACACATGTGCTGCACCCTGGTTCTCCCCAGGCAATGCAGGGTGCAGGGTGGGAGGGGGACCCCTGTGGGAAGGACTGGGGCCCTGCCCAGGCCCCCCTTTCCCAAGATTCCAAGCTACTCCCTCTGAGGCTCTCCAAGTCTGTGAATGGCATCACAAGGGGCCAAGCCCAGACATCCAGTGTCTCCCTTTCTCCGCCTTCCTCATCCCCCATGTTCCTTGGCACTCACCCCTACCCTACCCCCATGATCTACAGCCCACCCTGGCAAGCCTTGCCCACTACTGACTGTGAGCAGCCATGGATGTCTTGAAACAGGATGCTTTCAGTTCTGACAGGTGCTCAGCTAAATAAAAATGAATTGTATCTCATATAGGTACAATCAGTGACCCAAAAGCAAGGGGCTGGGAAAGGAAAGAAACTCAGTTCTGTCCATTTAGATTTATGGGTACCTCCTCAGTGCTGGCCCAGGTAGGAACAAGGCTGTTCCCCTAAAGACCTCTCTGCTCAGGGACATCAGCATGAAGCACTCCGCCGGGGGAGGAGCTAAGCCCTAGCTACTCAATTCCACCTGGGCTAACAGTCATGCACGTTTCAGAGTTCTCTCCTCTGCCTCCCAGAGTCCTGGGGCAGCTTGGGCTTTACAGGAGAGGAACCAGATGCCCCAAAGCACCCAGGCTGCATTCCCAGAGCCCTGTGCACCCGAAGTGGAACATGAATGCTCTAGGGAACCCTGAGAGTCTTGCTTCAGAGGGGCAAAGGCTCTGGAAAGAGAACACAAGAACTTTCTCCATAGCTCAGAGCAGGGACTTGAACCCAGGCCTCAGAAAGCAGAGGCCTTTTCCAGGCCTCCTTGGGGTTATCCTTGACAAGAAGGCATTTGGGTCTCAGAGAAAGGGGTGGGATTCAAGGGAGGGAGCTCCTTTGCCCCACGGAGTTAACCTGACTCTGGAGCCCACTGGGCTGACTAGTCACTGGGCTCAGCACCAGGAGATCACCGTGGAGATCTCATACTCTGAAGCAGCATCCTGCTATGTAGGCAGTGAGGGAAATCCCCTGCAAAGATTCCTTCGTTCATTCACTCCATCTTTCATCCTCTTTGGGGCATCCACTCCATGCCCAGCATGGCTACCACCTGCCCAAAACTCAGTATGGAGGACAAGGTGCTGTCAACGAGTGACTGCACTGCACAGTGGCACAGGTCCGAATAGGAGGTGGATGGTAAAGCAGTGAAGAGCAGCAGAAACATCAATGCTGTGTAAATGTGTGTGCCGTCTTCTTCACCATCTCAAGCACCAAATTGCAGAGCTCATAAAGGACAGATTTCACAGGCTCCTGGAATTCTCTAATTGGAAAACGGAATCCCTGGGGAATCATCTGCCCCATTCCCCACACTGTAAGTTTCCCTGCACTGATCCCCATGTGTTTGTCAATATCACTACCACCTGTATAGACACGTGGACTTGAATAGAACATTCTAAACAGGCCAATATGTGCTTTTCCAATATGAAGTGCTTGTCTTCACTACAACCCTGCAGGGGGGCCATTCTGCCCTTTACACAGGTGAGAAACCTGAGGCTCAGTGAGGGAAGGCTTTGGATTGCCCAGGGAGTCACAGCTAGCAGGAATACGCAGATGTCTGCTCCCTAAGAATCCTTGCTCCCAGGATGGGCTTCCTTCCCCACTACAGTGACAGTCACAGGGACTCATCTTATCCCAGGGGGAGGGGCAGAGCTCTCTGTGTCCAGAAACTCCTTTACACACTCTCTCCCCTCCCTCTCTTTTTTAATCTTTAATTCTCTAAAAGAAATGACTAGAGGCTATACAGGAATGTCTCTATTTTAAAAGAGAAAGACAATAATGCAGCCTTTTATTACACCAGCTGACTCCCTGGTGTAATAACACAGAGAGAATGCAGTGTGGCTGGGAAGGGACCAAGCTCAGTCCCTCCCTATTCCCGAGCTGCCCCAGCATCTGGTCAGATTGGGGAGTCTTGTGCTTCCAGGTATGGCTGCCGGGCACAGCACGAGGCCCAGGCTAAACACAAAAAGATGGGGGGGTGGGGGCGGTAGGAGATACAGGAATGCCCCCTGAGAATGGTCAGGCAAGGCCCACGTGCTGCCCACAGGAGGCTGTGGAAGAGGCTGTGGAAGAACCCCAGCCTCCTTCCCCTCCAGGACATGCAGTCCTCTGGCTCCTTTCCCCTTTCCTCAGCCTTTAGCCATCCTTTTGTGCCTCTGCCCTTCACCTCTACCTCTCTTCCTCTCTTCCTCCGATGCCCTCTTTGACAATTCTCCATGTACTCCTGTCTTCTTCCCTCCCGTCCCTTCCCATGGGTTGAGCACATGCTGGTCTCTCTCTGACCCTAACACACAAGTGCAGTGATGTGTCTATCCCTGTGCCAGGTTGAGCAACTCATGGCTCCTCTGTGTGCTGCTCCTGGCATCACCATCTAAGGACACCTCCTTAGATCTTTGGGTGCTGGTCCCCTGGGGCCAGGCTATGGGACTCCTCACCACTGCCCCCCAGTTATTCTTCCCTAATCTCCCTGGATTCAGCTTCCCTTCCAACCCCTTACCTCTCCCCAATTTGCTCCCACCACTGCTTCCTTTCCTGAGATGGGCTCCCCCACCCCATTTGAATTCATACCATCCCCCTGCTAAACTGCAGCTACAGGCAGAAACAAAACCCTCCTCAGGGTCTTCCAAATCTCCCCATCCCCCACTCCCCATCCCCATCCCCGCGGCCCGTTAGAGATGGGCACAAGTGGAAGCTCTAAAAGCCCCGCCGTGGGGCAAAGACCTCTGGTCCACGTCCACCTCCCGACAGTTGAAGAGCACGCTCCTCCAGGGCCCAGGAAGAGCCCGCGGGAGGCAGACAGCGTCTTCGTCCTTGCAACCATCTCGCACACCCGACTAGGAAGACAGTGACAAAGTTCGGGCGCAGAGAAGGCAGGGTCAGGGCAACCGCCGAGTGGCAGCGGCAGGGACTAGACTGTGTTTGACCTTGGCAAACCCCACTCTTTCTGGGCCGGAGGCATGTCCACAATATGGTTGCCAGCATGGCTGGAAGAGGCGAAGTCCTTTCCCACCACCCATATATACTCCCCTCGGGTCTGCAGGGCGGGGAGGCGAGCCCCGCACGCGCTCTAGGTGCGCAGGAGAAGAGCCCCGCGCTGCGCGCAGAGCCGGCCTTGGGAGCCCGCCCTGGGGGTCTCCTCCCCTCGCCCACTTTCAGTCCCTCTGTGGGGATGGGTGCGGCAAAAGACCGGCGGACTCCTCTGGCCGCCGTCTGGCCACTCATCAGCTCCCTGACCTTGGTCAAACCTTTCTCTCTCCACACCTGTCTCCCGTCTCCACACTTCACGCCAGGGGCGCTTTGTGGATTTTAACTCTGAAGAGAGCCCTGGCCAGAGGATGCCAGCCCCGACTGCGTCCCCAACTCACTGGAGTGACCTTGAACACACCCCCAGTCGGAGCCTCAGTGTCCCCACCCGTCGCATGGGAAAAAGCGCGCCCGACTCCGGGCGATCCCAGCATCGTCCCAGCAAGTGTGTCCGAGACCAGATGAGGGGTGCCCGGCTGTACTTACCGTCCTCCAGAGACGTGGGCGCTTGGCGGGGACCAAGGTGGCTGTGACCAGCAAGTGCGACGCAGCCACCACGAGCCCAAAGCCGATGGCCAGCAGGCTGCGCACGGGCAGCAAGGCATAGGACACGAAGGTGACCAAAAGGAGCTGCCAAACCCCTTGTTCGGCAGCCGCTGGCCCCCCAGCGGCCCCGGCGGAACCCC
>NW_012102565.1:2243874-2298788 GCF_000951045.1 Mandrillus leucophaeus | reverse complement strand
CAACTCCTGGTCCTGCGTTCCCGCCCGCCGGAGGAGCCGCGTGACCTCGAGTACCTGCCTTGTCCCTTCCAAGCCTCAGTTTCCCCACCGTGCACAGTGGAACCCACCCTCCTGGCGTCACCTGGGGAGTCAAAAATGCTGAAATCCTGCGAAATTCCCTGTTGCGGGGGGAGTCAATCCTGGAAAATATGTGCCTTCCCGCCTCAATAAAACCAGGCCACTCGATTTGAGAGGGGCCCGCGTCTGACTTCGAACCCAGGGCCCTCGCCCCTGCGAGACGGGGAATCGATGTCCAAGGACCCCCGGGGTCAGGAAGAAGGTGGAGGCCTGGGGCGTACGTCCCTTCCACGCGCACGCGGGACCCCCCACCCCCCGCCACCTGGCAATTCTTCCCTAAGCTCTAGGGTGGCAGAGACCCTGTGGGCGGGTGTGGGCTGCGGGAGCTGTGCTGGGGCGGCGGCGGACGGCGTGAAGTCCAAGAAACAAAGACCCGGGAGTCGGCCCGAGGGGTTCCTCGTGGGTACTGAACTGAACCAGGATGGGGTCCTGGCAGTGCTGTGTCCTGGGAAGAAGGTGTGATGCTGTAGGTGCAGAGATGGGGCAAGAGATGAAAGGAAAAGGGGCGCTGCTGTTTGCCTTAACGAGAAGCGTTGCCCAAGAGAGAGCGAAACGTTTTCTTCTAGCAGGACAATTGGGAGAAAAGGACCCGCTGGCGCATGGGGGTTAAAACCCGCAAGTCGAATTCCACTGCTTATATTCATTCACTGTGAGGGAGACAACTTTGTACTGGTGCTTCAAGTACATGATGTCATTTGGTGCTCAGCCGGCCCCTGGGGTACAGGCCCCTAGGCTGCCTGCATCCCCCTTACAGTGAGGATCCCTGATGATCAGCTCCCTCCAGGGGGCCTGGAGAGGAGTAGCCACTGCAAGAACCCCTGCCTCCTCCATTACCCGGCTGCTTCTCGTCCGCTCAGTATGGATAGACCAGGAACTGGGATCCCATGAAATCATGGAGACCAGGAAGCTAGGCCCCCTGCAGAAGGCCCCACTCCCAGAACCCCGGATTTAAGGGATCTCGCCCAGGCATTGGTCTATTTTAGAAATGCCCCAGGGATTCCAGTGACTCTCAGGGATTCCACGTGTTGTTATACGGAACAAAGATTAGAATTTGAGGCATTTCCATTTTATCTGGAATCGGTGTCAGGTTGAACCATACAAAATTGCCATTTTTGTAAAAGGGCCAAAGTTGTCACATGTCAACTCTTTCATATACTTCAACTTAATAGTTGCAGATGATGACACCTCTGGGTTTTGTCTAGAGTAGGGGCACTTTCCCATCCCTTGTCCCCAGTAGCTCACACCAAAGGCCCCCAGCAGACACTTGATGACAGCTGGTCCCTCCTCCTGGAATAGCATCCCCAACAGAACATCCTTTCTGAAACCTTTCTGGTTCCTTCTGGCACAGCCCATTGCTTTCTCCCCAGTCCCAGTCTTCCATGAAAATTCATACCCACCGCTCTGTAGCCTCATTTTCAGTTCATTTGTCTTCCTCCCCTCTTTGAGCTGAAGCCCTCAGAGGGCAGCACTGGCTCTGAAAAGATGGCATGGCCCAACCTCTGTCACTGACTTGAGAAGGCACCTTCTTCTATCCACTAGTCCCCTGCTTATCCCCAAATAGTAGCAAAGTCTGCAAGATTTTTCAAGTGTTAAGATTGAAGTGAAGATTTTCTTGTTAAGTGGTGTGGTGTATTTTTGTATCCCTAACACTTTTATTAAAGAAAAGCTAAAAAATATCCAAAATGATCAAACTACATGAAAATGAAAAACATATGATAAAGTTATCTGGGTGCAAAGTTTACAAATAAATGGCACCTTCGTTTTACCTGTTTTGGCTCTCAACTCTGCCCTCACTCAAAGAATGACATTCAAACGGGTGCAGTAGTTCATGCCTGTAATCCCGGCACTTTGGGAGGCCAAGGCAGGGAGATCATTTGAGTCCAGGAATATGAGAGCAGCCTGAGCAACATAAGGAGGCCTCATCTCAACAAAAAATTTAAAAATTAGCTGAGTGTGATGGTACATATCTGTATTCCCAGTGGCAAATGAGTTTTAAGAGAGGCTAAGGTGGGAGGAATACTTGAGCCCAGGAGTTTGAGGCTGCAGTGAACCATGATCTTACACTCCAGCCTAGGTGACTTCTCTTTTAACAAGAGCCTGTCTCTTTAAAAAAAAAAAAAAAAAAAAAAATCATTGGCAAGATTGGCAGCAATTGCTTTCAAACGAGGTTATAAGGATTTAGATTAGGGTTTGGACGGAAAGAGGTTTACTCATAGGTACAGTACCCTTTGCTTATTTCCACACATGCTTGTCCTAATAAAGTATCCAGGGCTATATGGTGTGGTGTGGTTTACATGTCATTCTCATGTCTGTAGTTCATGGCATCTTGGGAGGCAGATTTTATCACCCTCATTTTGTTGATGAAGAAGCAGAGATCTAGAGATGCTCTGGAGCTGGCCCCAAGGCACAGAGAGGACCAGATTCTGGTGGGAATCTGGGAGTCCTCCAACTCGTCTTGTTAAACCCTGGGAGGGGTAAGAATTGAAAATTGTTATTCTCAGTGGTGTGGACTTGAGTTGTGAATATGTTAATACTATCTCTGCATTTCCCAGGTTGGAAGAAGAAGGCCTTCAAATGGGCAGTCTGCACCAGGCATAACAGGGAAATTATCTGAGATACAACGAAGTGATTGCAAGGTGTCCTCTTAGTGGGTGTCAAAAGTTGAGTTGTGGTCCCCTCTCCCCATCATTCATATGCTGAAGTCCTAACCCCCACCTCAGAATGTGGCCTTATCTGGAAATAAGGTCATTTCCAATGTAATTAGTTAAGATGAGGCTACACTGGAGTAGTGTGGGCCCCTCCTCCAATATGACTGGTGTCTTATAAAAAATGTGGACACATGGACAAACAGGGAGACCGCCGTGTGAAAATTGGAGTGATGCTGCCACAAGCCAAGGAACTACCAGAAACCAGGAGAGATGCTCCCCTGGAACCTTCAGAGCAACCAGCCCTGCCGACACCTTGATCTCGGACTTCCAGCCTCCAGAACTTCAAAACCATAAATGTCTGTTGTGTTAGCCCACCCAGTCTGCATTGGGTTTGTATGGCAGCCCAAGCCAACAAATACACCTAACATATAGTCTACCCTGGCTAAGGTTTCGTGCTGCACTGGGTAAATAAAGAACAACAGCCAAGGGCGGGGGAGGGGAGTGCTGTGAGGACCACAGTGAGCAATTCTGCTCTTCTGGGGAGCACCAGCCTTCTTCATCAGAGGCCAGCAAATAGCAGGGCACCATCATCCGCGACATTGTGTCTGCACATCTGGGAGAATGGGCATGCAATTACTTCTATATAGCCACAGATACACTTCTCAATAAAAACAAACTCTTTGGATAATTTGAGCCTGCTTGTTCACATGGTGGGGGCTCTAGTTCTTTCCCTCTCTCTCCCCAATATGGGAGGCTGGTGCCTTATTCAAGACATAACTACAACACTTCTTTTTTTTTTAACTTATATTTTTAGATTCAGGGGGGTGCATGTGCAGGTTCGTTACATGGGCATATTTCATGATGCTGAGGTTTGGGGTACAGATCCTATCTCCCAAGTAATAAGCACAGTGCCCAATAGGTAGTTTTCCAGTCTATGTCCCCCTCCCTCCCCATCTAGCAGTCCCCAGTGTCTATGGTTCTCATCCTTTTGTCCATGTATATTTAATGTTTAGCTCCCGCCTACAAGTAAGAACACGTGGTATTTGGTTTTCTGTGCAGCGCTTCTTGCTACAATAACACCACTGGGTGTGGCTTTTCACCATTTACAGATCTCTCTAGTCTACCTTTGTATTGGAGCCCCATAACTGTTGAAGGTCCTGGCCTTTGTAGAAGCTAAATGAATTGCCCAGATCATGGAGATGGTGCAGGGTGGGCCCAGCATGGAGCCTCAGCCCATCTGATCCAGTTCACAGCCACCCCAGGGGAAACTACATGATATCATGGCTAAAAGAGTGTGGACCCCTGAGGTGGGTTGTTGGGCTAACATCTCAACACTACCCCTCCAAACTGTGACTTTTAGCAAGTTACTCAACCTCTCTGTGCTTCTCCTCTTCTGTAGGTTGGGAATTTAGCACCTAGCCCCCAGGGTTATCGTCGGAAGAGAGGCCCGCATGCACACAGAGCCTGTACTTTATATGCACAAAGTACAAAGCAGAGCAACCAGCCCTGTCAACAATTTTTCCTCTAACAATTCAGTGTTCTGGGTAGACAGAAATGGGTGAGTGTCATTCAAACTCTTAGAGCGAAATATATCCATTTAGGCATCTGGACAGCAGCCATGACAGCCAGGGAAGCCAGCTAACCAGCTTCTGTCGTGGGAGAGCCCATTGATTTCCACTCACTTTGGTCAGACATTTGGCTTCCAGATGAGTGTGTATCGTACTCCACTCCCGCTTTGTCTTTTGGGACAAATTTCCCTTGTGAATTTGTAAAAGAGACAGCAGCCTCTATATATGGTCGATTGACTCTGAGCCACTTGTGGAAATGAGGCTGTTTAGGAAAGAGGTTGTTGATTTGTGTCTATAGGATAGTCAGTAAAGTTAATTTTGTCACAGCACTTTCTAGGTAATCAAATGATCCAGACAACAGGCTCAAAACAGTGAAACACTGGAAACCAGCTGACATCAGTGAGGCTCAGCCCAGACAGATCAGGTCCTAAGATGCAGCCTCCTCCCCAACTCTTCCCTTCATAGGGGCAGCTCCCAACACCTGACTTCATCTGATGCAAGACACAGTGTGGGACCCAGCCCTTCTGAGTATTTCCTCTTGGAGTATGTGGGGACAAATGAAGGGGTCTTTAATTCCCTTGTAGATGGCAATTAGAAACCATGGCATGTATATCTGTTTAGGACTCCTTCAGTCAAAAAGTGACAGAAAACGCCAACTCAAACTACCTTAATCCAGAACTATGACTGTGTTGGCTGTCATAATAGAAGGGCCAGCAATGGCAGAATCACGTCCACAATCAGCAGGAAACAGCTGAGCTCAGTCAGACCCACAGCTCTGGCGTCTGGGGAGAGCCACTGGGTGGTGACTCCTGCTACTGGCCCAGGTCACCCTGCCTGGTCTGGCCAGGCTACATGACCATGGTGAGGATTGCTGGTCACCCATTTCCTCCACTCCTAGAACCTGGGAGGGAGGGCACCACCCAGGCAGCTGGAACCCAGTGGAAGGGTCCTGGATCTAAAGGCAGGAGCTACAACTGGGTAAAGGGGCTGGAGGGTGAGTCAGCAGCAGCCCGTGTGCATAAGGGCAGCAAGATCTGGTCTCACTAATTCGGCCACTCCAAGCATCACGGTTTTGCACTGTGTGGAGTTCCCTTGCATCATGGGAAGCAGACTGAGTGAGAGGACTGAGTGAGCCTTCAGAGCTGGCTCTGCCATTCACCTCCATGTGACTGTGGATAATGCTCGTGGGTCCTGGAGGTCTCATTGTCCTCAATGCCATGCCCTGGTCTCAGGCTGGACTAAGGGACATCAGGAGTCAGATAAACATGATTTTGTGTCTTGCTTTGCAGGGAGAACTTGTTGGTAGAAGGAAGTTTATGTATGGTCCTTGTCACTTATAATACAGCACTGAGCAGAGCAGGTGGGGGTCCACTCTATCAGGAACCCTGGCCATGTGGGAGAGGCAGATACTAACCCAAGAATCCTAAATATGTGACCATAAATATACCCGGTTCTTCTAGAGAAAGGAGCCAAAAAAGCATGGCTCTGGCATGGCTTGGGTGCACCCCAACACGCAGAAAAGGGGTCATGATGGTGAGGTGGCAGCTGGTCATCATCTGGCCCTCATGCTGCTCTCTGAGAAGACTGAATGAGGAGGCTATTGCCCAGGTCCAAATGTGGGAGGTGGGGGGGGGGGCGGGCTGCACCAGGGTAAGGCGGTGCAAATTGAGGGAATGCAGCAATGGATTTAGGAGATAACAGTGCATGAGGAGCTGCAAGTTATCAAGGCCATGCTGTGTTCTGTGAGAGTTCTCAGCCCCAAAAAGGAAGGGCTAGAACAGCAGCAGGGAGACCTGTATTCCCAGAGGAGCAGGGCATGGTACCCTGACACTGGGTGGGCAGAAGCTTCTCTCCCCTCCTACACGGAGCTGGAGTCCCTGTGAAGTTTCTGTGTTGCACTACTGAGACCACAAGTAGTCTCACAGCAGTGGATGTCAGCCATGGGCCAGGGTGGAAGGGTCTGGATGACCCTGGGATGGGGACCATGGTGGAGGCTAGAGGCTGTGCATCAGGCCAGGCCTGAGTGCTGGACATTGGATTGATTACTGTAAATATGATCTCACTCAACCCACAGCTGGAGATGCCTCTGGAACCTCAGGCCCCATGTGGCACGAGGGCACTGATCTCCAGGATTCCGTGAGTAGCCATTGCCAGCATTCTGTGGTCCCCAGTCCTGCTGGTTTACAACATGACCTTCTCCCCTGGGGCCAGCAGAGGATTTTCCCTTGTGTTGAGAGAAAACCAGTGTCCCCAACATCTGCAAGAATGGGTGGGGCTTGCATTTCTTCGATGGCCTCTTACTCCTGTCTTCTCCCACCATGCACCTTCCCCTCATCCCTTTATCCTCTAACATTCCTTTATCTTGTAAGAGCAAACAAAGCTCTTCTGCACAGCAAACTTCACAAAGGATGAGAGAAAGAGGGAACACAGCACTGCTCAGGGGAGATATTTTCAAACTGAACGTAAGATATGGGAGTCCTAAGACTTCATTTGCCAGGACTCTATAGCCCCAGTGCACTAGGACCCTGATGTCCCACAAGTCCCTTTGAGACCCTTTCTTTTTCCCCCCCTCCCCATTTCAGGCTTACTGATGCACCAGCTTCTTTAACTTCCAGCAAAAACTTTAACATCCCGATACTATCCTTATGCAGAGCCCTGAAGCCTATCTGTTCCATTCTGTTTCAACTCTTGGGTGGAGACAGCAGGTAATTCCAGCCCACCCATGCCCACTCGGGTTTTCCTAAGGCAGAGCTATCTTCCCTGATGTACGTCACACACCACTCAAGAGCCTAAAGCAGGTGCATCTTGGTCTTGTTCTTTTTAATTGCAATTTCTTTCTACTAAATTCAAAAGAAATTAGATTTACAGCAGGTATGCTAAGGAACTGCAATTCTCCACTTCTGAGTGTGAAGGTGAGCTCTCCTGTCTGGTGGAAAACATGGTGTATGGTCCCTGGGATGCTGCAAATTAGAAATCATGGCATGTATGTCTGTTTAGGACTCCTCCAGTCAAAAAGTGGAGCTAGCTGGGGGGACATCACCCTCAGGGGGCTTCCTGAGGTCCATCTCTGTCCATGTTCTATGTGAGTTTCCATCAAGGATGTCAGCCTTGAGTGTGGATTCTCGGGACAGGCTTTTCCTTGTCCCAGATGGTCTTGGGAATGACTGCTGACTTTATAAGTAGTGCCCAGTCTTTGCCACATATCCTGTTTGGGTGTGTTTTCGATGGACAGCAATTTCTTGGCAGGCATGACCAGGATGCCCAAAGGTGCTCAGGGAATGTGGCATTGAGAGAAGCTGCAGCTGCCCGAGGGTCCTTCCCTGCTGAGCATCACATCACTCAGGAGCATTTGTACAACCAGGCCACAACTTGCCTGCTTTCTTCCAGCACCTCCTGGTTGATTACGAACAATGTTCACACAGCTCTCTCAGGAAGGACGCTTTATGGTAATATCTGGAGTCTGCCAGACAGGGGGAGTATATTAGTCAGGGCATCCCAGAGAAACAGAACTAATAGGATATGTGTATGTGTGTGTGTGTGTGTGTGTGTGTGTGTGTGTGTGTATACATATATATATACACCCCCCACACACACACACACATACATATATATTTGGAAAAATAGATTTATATTACCAAATTGGCTCATGTAATTATGGAAGCTGGTAAGTACAAAATCTGAAGAGCGGGCTGGCAGGCTGGAGACCCAGGGAAGAGCCCATGCTGCAGTTCAAGTCTAATGTCCATCTGTGAGAGAATTCCTTCTTCCTTGGGGAAGGTTGGTCTTTTTGTTCTCTTCAGGCTTTAGCTGATCAGCTGACATCTACCCACATTAAGGAGTGCACGCTACTTCACTCAAAGTCCACTGATTTAAATGTGAATTTCTTCCCAAAACACTTTCACAGAAATGTACAGAATAATGCCTGACTACAAATTTACCTGGGCACTGTGGCCCAGTCAAGTTGACAATAACCTTAACCATCATGGAAAGTCCGGCAAAAGTCAACAGAAGGGAAAAATTATGGATATGGTGACTCTATTTTCGTGAATCAAAATCAAGCCACATTCAGAGACTACCAGTGGTCAAATTGTTTGAAATTAGGAATGTTTTCCCAAATCCAGGACTTGAGGTTTGTGAGGTGAAGGTGAAATTGGTCTGGTGTCCTTTTGAGTGTCTCTGTAAGGGTGGGAAGTTGGAAAGAAACTTCCAGAGAGAGCAGAGTCTCATTGTGGACACAGCCCAGAGGAGGGCTGTTGCTTAGCAGAGACTGCTGAGGGATAAAGACACTGGGGGAAAGGCTGGACAGGGGATGAGAAACCAGGGACACCCTGAGCCTGCCTCCCTTCTCACCAGCATCCTTGCTTTTAAAGAAACAGGGCTGGGGCTTTCCTGGCCCTGGTCCCCTTGGCAATCGGCTCAACATGGGGGACTCTAGTCACGTGCACACCCATACCAAACTCAACTCACGCTCTCCCTGGCCCCTGAAGCTGAGCTGTGATGTGTGCATCTCAAACAGGAACTGGAGCCAGGGTCTCCCCAGGCAGAGGCCCCCTGAGGGCAGCCTTGTGAGAAAGGTCAGTTACTTGCCTAGGACACACTGTGCACAGTTGCGGAGACACAGAGCTAGAGGCAGGGCCCACCCTGCCCTCCGGGAGCTCACAGTGCGGGGGGCGGGGGGTGGTGGGGGAGGGGGAGGTGGGGAGGCAGAAGAGCAAGCAGCACCCAGGGTGGTAAAATCTGACACTGGTGAGGACACTGATATCAGGGCTTGGAAAAGGGGCCACTTCCCACTTGGAAGCACCCAAGAAGGCTGCGGGCAGGATTGGGGGGCCTGCAGGCATCCTCAGAATGGGCGGAGTCCCCTGGCCAAATGAGGACAGCAGAAAGAAATTCTCCAAATCCCCAGCGACTTTCAGGGTCAACAACGCTCTTGGTAACAGAAGCTGGGGTTGTCTTTCTGCTGTGTTACGTGTCCTTCTCCCAGGTGGATCACCCACAACTGGGACAAAAGGCAACAGGAATGGGGAGGGCTCAGGTGCTTTCCCCAAGCTGGCCGCCTGGACTCAGTTATTTATGGTAACACTGGAGACCTAAGCTGATGAGCGCTAAGTGGATTTGTGTAAGCCATCCTGGGGGCCGAAGATGGAGAGGAGGCCAGGAGGGCCGGACAGTCAGCCTACTCTGAAATGCACTGGGAAAATATTCAAAATAGGGTCTGGCTCGGAAGAGCGGAGCACGGCGGAAAGTCGGCTCTGACAGCTGCGTCTGAAAGGCCGGAGGAGCTTCAGCCTGAGGATTTGCACTAAAAATAGAATCGCTGGCTTGTGGGTAGAGAATTTGACCCAATTAGAGATTACCAGTTTCAGGAATTACTGGAAAAGAAATCTCATTAGATAGGTTAAATATAGGAGCCAGAAGCTTAAAAGGCCATTTGGGATTAAGAGGAAAACCAAAACCTCAGAAAGATTTTAAAATAAATGTTGCATCTCCTTTAAGGGAAAGGGACTTAGACTGTATAAATGCAGTGGCTGCACTGAAGGGACCTGAGAGATGAGCCGTGAGGTTCATGGAGAGGGCCAGCGTCTCAGCAGACGGCTCGGCAGAGCTTCACTCCTGTCCCTGGACCTGTGTCCAGCGTGGTCCCCGCTGGCTGCTTTTAGGGTTCTGGCTAAACTGACCCTTCTCATGCTAAAGAGCCAGGAAAGGGTGGCAGCTCCGATCACATAGAAGGTTCGTTACAATGCCCATGTCAGCATGTGATGAATAGGAGCCAGGACCCCAGCCAACCCATTCTGGATTCTTTGCATCTCCATACACCACCTAACCCCAGCCAGGAACCCGGCAGCCACACTCCATGCCTCCCTCTCCTCCCCATACCCAATCTGTCACCAAGTCCTATAGATGTATCCTGAAATAGCTTCCTCCTGTGCGTCTCCGCCCCTTGCCCACCGCTGCTGCCTTCATTCAGGTCTTCGCCAATTCCTGCCAGGACCTCTGGAGCTGCCGCCAGTTGCCCTCTGCCTCCAGCCTCCCCTCCCTCCGCCACTCAGTAACCAGCACATTTTTCCTAAAATGTAGAGAAGGTCTTATCCATTTCTTGCTCTAAAAAAATTGATGACTTCCTAGTGCCTCAAAGCATCCCCTAGAGTGTGTTTTTACAGCACACAAGTCCTAGGGAAAACCCTAAAAAAAGAAATGCTGTGTTTGAATGCATTGGAGGAATGCTGCAGTCAGGAAACCCACTTATGGGAATCCTGGTGGAATCCTGACAGTGCTATCTCAGCCCCGGGCACTCCCTCCCCCAGCACACCTGCCTTCTAGTCACCTGCATCCCCCACTGGGGACTCTTGATCTGTTCCTTGCCTTCTCTATATGTACCTTGCTGTTCTCCATGGGAGACTGGGCCCCCTCCGAATCACTTGTCATCCTTGCAAAGTATGTAGGAAAAAACCACTATTTTTCCCAACTGTATATTTATACTCAACACAAAATATTTCTGGTTATCAAAATGTATAAGTTTTTTTCCACACCACCAGCTGGAGTGGAACAATTCAATTCAATTCTGACACTATCTAGCTGGAGTTGGCCTCAGACCCCACAAGTTAAGATCTTGGTCCCATAGACTGCCACTACTTCAGGCACCAATCTCAAGTAATAGGCCCTCAGGTCACCCACACCTTCCGTCCAACTTGATTACAAATTGGAGATTCTCACAACCCCTCACAACCCCCATCTCAGTTTCCATCATTTGCTAGAGTGGTTCACAGAACCCAGGAAAACAGTGTATTTATTAAGTTACCAATTTATTGCAAAAGATGTATGAAAAGATAAAAATGAACAGCCAGATGAAGAGATCTGAAGGGTGAGGTTTGAAAGGGTTCCAAGTAAGGGAGGAGACCACCCCTCATATCATCTTATGCCCAATTTCTGCCTCCAAAGAAAGAAGAAGTAAAAACTAAAAGGCAGAAATGAAATCTACAGGCAGACAGCCCGGCGCCACACCCTGGGCCTGGTAGTTAAAGATCGACCCTTGACCTAATCGGTTATGTTATCTATAGATTACAGACATTGTATAGAAATGCACTGTGAAAATCCCTGTCTTGTTTTGTTCCCATCTAATTACCGGTGCATGCAACCCCCAGTCACGTACCCCCTGCTTGCTCAATCAATCATGACTCTCTCACGTTCACGCCCTTAGAGTTGTGAGCCCTTAAAAGGGACAGGAATTGCTCACTCAGGGAGCTCGGCTGTTGAGACAGGAGTCTTGCTGATGCCCCCGGCCGAATAAACCCCTTCCTTCTTTAACTCAGTGTCTGAGGAGTTTTTTCTGTGGCTCGTCCTGCTACACGAGCACAGGAGCTTCTGTTTCTGTAGAGTTTTGGCGTGTGCCATCCTTCTAGCACCTGGATGTGTTCTTGTTCACCAGTGCGTGAGCTCTCTGAACTCTGTCCTTTTGGAGGTTTTATTATATAACCAAGACTGATTACACAGTTGGCCATTGGTGATCAACCCAACCATCAGCCACTCTCCCCTCCCCAGAGTTCAAAGGCAGGGCTGAAAGTTCCAACCCTCTAACTACAGGATTGGTTCCCCTGGCAACCAGTCCCCATCCTGAAGCTATATAGGTGTCCCCAGCCACCAGTAATCTCATCAGAATACAAAGACACTTACCACTTCAGAGATTCCGAGGGTTCTAGGAACTGTGTGCCAGGAAACACATATGTGTGGACAGAGACCAAATATATGTATTTCTGTGGGGCGTGGTGGCTCACGCCTGTAATTCCAGCAATTTGGGAGTCGGAGGCAGACAGATCATCTGAGGTCAGGAGTTTGAGACGAGCCTGGCCAACATGTTGAAACCCCGTCTCTACTAAAAATACAAAAATTAGCCAGGCATCATGGTGCACACCTGTTAATCCCAGCTACTAGGGAGGCTGAGGCAGGAGAATTGCTTGAACCCGGGAGGCAGAGGTTTCAATAATCCAAGATCGCATACACACATACACACACACACACACACACACACACACACGTGTGTGTGTATATATATGTTATTAATATTCGCACATACTTTTACCAATGCATTTGCCAGAAAACTTTCACTTGCATCTCAAAGGAATAGAAGCCCAGAGCAGTGGGGTTGGCTCATACAAACCTTTGCCAAGCCCTGACAAACTTCTCCTGACAAAGTCTCTGTCTTTTCTTTCACCAGCTTTTCTTCTGGTGCTTCACACAGGCAGGGGGTAACTGGTTAGTTATTGCTCCTTAATTAACATTCACAGGGAGAAACTGCAAGAGTCAAAATGCTACTGAAGTCATCATGGGAGAATTAAAACTCCAAGGAGATGCCATTACATGTGTGCCCAGGAGAATGGCTCAATTCAGAAGTGCTGACAAGGGTGCAGTAATATAGTTTGGATATTTGTCTCCTCCAAATCTCATGTTGAAATGTAATCCCGTGTTGGAAGTGGGGCCTGGTGGGAGGTGCTCGGGTCATGGGGGCAGATCCCTCATTGCTTGGTGCTGTCCTTGTGATGGTGAATAATTTCTCATGAGATCTGGTTGTTTGAAAGTGTGTGGCACCCTCACCCATTCCTCACTCTTGCTCCAGCTCTTACCGTGTGATGGTCTCTGCTCCCACTTCACCTTGCATCTGAGTAAAAGTTCCCTGAGGGCTCCCTAGGAGCAGATGCCAGCACCATTCCTCCTGTAAAGACTGTAAAACCATGAGCCAAATTACCCAGCATGGGTATTTCTTTATAGCAATGCAAGAATGGCCTGAAACATGCAGCAACATCAGATCATGCTGGCTCTTGGCTAGTGGAGTGGGAGAAACATGGCCCCAAAACCCCAGCCTCCTGTGCCCCTGGCCCTGGGCCACACACCTGTGCCCTTGAGCATGCCAGGCAGGCCTTAGAGATGCTCCTGGGTGCTGTACCTTAGTTTTAGAGGGAGTTACTTGGAGGGGGCATTCACTTTATGAAAATCTGCCAAGCTCAGTGTCTGCCAGTGCACACTCCACAGGTTTATTATTTGCCCTTGACCTTGCCAACCTGAAATAATCAAAAGGGCCAGAATCCCATTTTAAAGAGTTCTTGAAGCAAAAAGCTGGTGATGGCCACAACAGGACACACAAACTCCAGATAAATGGGGTCAGTGCTCCAAAGTTAAAAGCAACATTATTGCTTATATAGGAAAAAGATGAAGAAATTTTATAGCATCACGACATTTTCTATACAAGGCTAGTTTATGAGTTATAACAAACTGATTAGTTATTGTTTGCCTTCTTTTTTTTCCCCGTGTGGTTTGTTTTCTTTACAACTGGTTTTCATTTTATTTCCAATTTAAAATATCATATTTATATATCATATTTAGCATTTTTTTTCTTTGAGACCGAGTCTCACTCTGTCACCCAGGCTAGAGTGCAGTGGCATGGTCTCAGCTCACTGCAACCTCCACCTCCCGGATTCAAGCAATTCTCCTGCCTCAGCCTCCTGAGTAGCTGGGGTTACAGGCATGTGCCACCACGCCTGGCTAATTTTTTTGTATTTTTAGTGGAGATGGAGTTTCACCATATTGGCCAGGCTGGTCTCAACTCCTGACCTTGTGATCCATCCGCCTCGACCTCCCAAAGTACTGGGAGTACAGGTGTGAGCCACTGCGCCTGGCCTTTTTTTAATTTTTTTTTTTTAATCAATTTTGACCAGGCTGGCCTCAAACGTGTAGCCTCGCCTCCCCGAGTGTCAGTGCAATTGTCCTGAGCCACTGTGGCTCCCTTAGCATTCTATCTTAACGCAATGTGATAGCCATGAAGTTTTGGGTGAGAAAGGTAAGAGAGAGGTTAATCCACAATGAAAATCAGCAGCAGAGAGAAAAGGGGTCTTCCTTGTGCCCTTTGGCCATTTACAATGTTTTTCAAAACAATGCAGGTAATAGAAAGACTTAACTTTGTAATCAGAGGAACAAAAGTTTGCATTTGCCTAGGTTACAGGTGTCCTCACATGACTCAGGCCCCATAATCAAAATAATTTAGAGTTTTAACAACTTGAATTTTGAATTACTTACTTTCACACCCTCTTTCTGCTCACCTGTCCAGGTGAGACCCTAATCTCTAGGTCTCAACCTTTTCATCTGTAAAGGGGAGCGTGACTCTCAAATGAAGTGATTAATTGACCTTTGTGGAAGTGCTGAGAGACTGGGGAGTGAGGGAAACCAGACTGTCACAGCCAGGGCCTTCTGAGGACAGGATCAGCCACTGAGAGGGGTGGGAGATAGGAAGAGGAGAGGGTCAGCTGCAGCAGCGGTAACAGTAGAGGAGGGGAAGAGGAGACCATCAGCCCCGCTGGGGGGAGGGGGCAAGAGAGTGGGTGAAGGGAAGAAGAGAAGGTGAGCCCCACTGCAGGGAAGTGGGCATGGGGAGAAGTGTAATTGCCTGATGGATTCTTCCTACCTGCCACTGAGATAAAATCAATTTACTGAGACAGTGGCATTGCAGTAGAGAAAAGGTTTAATAATCACAGAGCTAGCCAAACAAAAGAGTGAGAGTAATTACTCAAATCAGCCTCCTGAGAACCTAGAGGCTAGGGATTTTATGGATAATTTGGTGGGCAGGGGTTTAGGGAATGGGTGCTGCAGATTGGTTGGGGATGAAATCATAGGGGTGTAGAAAACCTGTCCTTGTGCACTAAGCCAGCCTCTGAGTGGGGGTCACAGGACCAGTTGAGTCATGAGTCATGTGTTCAGGTGGAGTCAGTTGGCCATTATAATGCAAAAGTCTGAAAAACATCTCAAAAGACCAGTCTTAGTCTCTGTAAGAGCAGTTAGGAGAGTCACCAATCTTGTGACCACCGGCCACATGACTTCTGAGCAGCAAAGGATGATGGAAAAGCAAGCTAGAAAACAATGGCTGGTTATCATTTAACTCTGCCTACATTTTAGTTGAATTCAGGCCCCTCCCATAATCCTAATCCTGTAGACTTCCATTAGTTTTACAAAGGTAGTTTTACTCCCCAAATAAGAAGGGGGTCAGTTTTAGACAGAAACTATTATCATCCTTGTTTCAAAGTTAAACTATAAACTAAATTCCTCCCGTAGTTAGCTTGGCCTATGCCCAGGAGTGAGCGAGGAGAGCCAGGCTGTGAGGCTAGATGCAAGGTGGAGTCAGCCAGGCTAGCCTTCTCTCACTGCCGTAATCTGCAAAGGCAGTTTCAGGAGGAGAGGATTGGCCCCACTGTTGGGGGGCAGGGGGTGCAGGAGGGTGCTTCTTCCACTCCTCCTTTCTTCCTGCCTGACGTCTGTAGAAAATGACAACTGGAGCCACCACTTTGGACCCAGGAATGGAATTCCATGATGTAGGTGGGTGAGCCTGCCCTAGACCACTCACTTCCATTTGGATGATTATGTGTGAAGGGAAAGAAAACCTTCTATTTTATACAAAAAGGCATGAGGACTGTTCTAGAATAAAAGAAACATACTGACCACCTGTTGCAACCCAAGAATCTTGATTGAATCCCAATTTATATAAGCAAGCCCATAATAGAGCCTTTGGGGAACAGTGATGGAAATGTGAGCATGGCCTGGTCTTGAATGATACTATAGAATGACTAAGTGGTCAGTGGACTTAATTTTCTTAAGATGGATAATGATCCTGGGAGGATGAACTGATGTCCCTATTTTTAGGCAATGCATGCTGAAGTGTTCAGGGATGAAGTTTCACTGTGTCTATAACTTTCATGGAATTGGTTCAGTCAATGAAAACTCTTTCCACTTTTTGGTATGTTTGAAAGTTTTTGCCAGGCATGGTGGCTCAAGCTGTAATCCCAGCACTTTGGGAGGCCAAGGTAGGCTAATCACCTGAGGTCAGGAGCTCAAGACCAGCCTGGACAACATGAGGAAACCCTATCTCTACTAAAAATACAAAAATTAGCTGGGCATGGTGGCATGCACCTGTAATCCCAGCTACTTGGGAGGCAGGAGAATCTCTTGAACCTGGGAGGTGAAGGTTGAAGTGAGCTGAGATTATACCACTGCACTCCAGCCTGGGCGATGGAGCAAGACTCTGTCTCAAAAAAAAAAAAAAAAAGGCTTCCTGTGAAAAATTAAGAAAGGGAAGAGGGAGGGAAGAAAGGAAAGAATCTGCTTAGAGAATCAGATCAGAAGTACCCTTGGCTATCAGTAGAAGCCTAAATATTCTCTGTGGGAAAGCATCCAAAATTTAGGCCCCCAGTACTCCACAGATTAAGATAAACACACTAGAGATAATCAAAGATATAAGGAAACAAACTACTGAGAGTGACAGCCAGCAGAAAAACAAATGATAGATTTAGATCTTCAAAGACCCAAGATGTTGTAATTATCAGACAGAGAATATAAGATAATGGTGAGGTCAGGCACATTGGCTCACTCCTGTGATCCCAGCACTTTGGGAGGCTGAGGCGGGCAGATCACCTAAGGTCAGGAGTTCAAGACCAGCCTGGTCAACATGGTGAAACCCCTCTCTACTAAAAATACAAAAATTAGCCATGCATGGTGGCGGGCACCTGTAATCCCAGCAACTAGGGAGGCTGAGGTGGGAGAATGGCTTGAACCCAGGAGATGGAGGTTGCAGTGAGCTGAGATGGCACCATTGTACTCCAACCTGGGTGACAGAGCATGACACTGTCTCAAAAAAAAAGATAATGGTGAATCACATTTTAAGGAACTAAAGGTGTAATTACAAAAGTGAACCACCAATAGAGAATGTAGTAAACAGGAGATCATAAGAGCAGTCAGAAGAGAAAGACTTGTCACCTATGCAAGAGCAATAGGTGAACTGAAAACAAACTTTTTGACAGCAACAAAGAGAAGTAATAAAACATGGATTATAATTTCAAAGAACTGAGAAAACAATACCTCTCAACCTAGAATTGTGCAATTTGCAGAATAAATTATGTAAAACATAATAAAGACATTCCAAGAAAATCAAAAACCAAAAGAATTGTACCAAAATATTGCACTACAATAATGAAACTTCTAAAGAAGTACTCCAAGAGGAAAATAAAATGAACCCAGAAAGATGATCTGTATTGTACAGTGAACTAAAAGATAAATACCCAGGGCTACAAACAAAATGAAGCAATATATTATTTGCAAGAGCTCTACAGATAATAATGCACACACGTTGCACGTCAAGAAACAGGAAAGCAATGCAAACACTGGTCAAAGAATGCTGGCTGGCAATATTAGTACAAGGCAAAATCAACTTTAATAATGAAAGCATTAAGAATACAGAAATTCACAACATAATGACCAAAGCTTCAATTTGTCAGAAAGATATAATAATTCTAAACTTTCAAGCTAAGAGTGAACTCCACGTATATGACGTAAGAATTGTTAGAATTACAAAGATAAACTGACGAACCTATCATTAGAGTAGTATATTTCAATCCACCTCTCTCAATTACTCAGGATAAAGCTGACAAAAAATTAATAAAGATAATGGAGACTTTAACAACACCGTGAACAAATTTGTTTTATTTATTGTGTATCAAGAGCTGTGCTGTACACAATTAGAGAATGCACATTCTTCTAGGCATATATGCAACATTTACAAAAATGTGACACTAGCTCACAAAGCAAGCCTCAAAAGTCTCAAAGGCTCGGATTCCTACAGACCAGTTATCTGGTCACAATAAAATTAAAATGTATTTTGTTAAAAAAAAATTGCTGAATCCCATTACTGGGTGTACACCCAAAGGATTATAAGTAATTCTACCATAAAGACACATGCACACGTATGTTTATTGCACCACTGTTCACAATAGCAAAGTCTTGGAACCAACCCAAATGCCCATCAATGATAGACTGGATTAAGAAAATGTGACACATGTACACCATGGAATACTATGCAGCCATAAAAAAGGATGAGTTCATGTCCTTTGCAGGGACATGGATAAAACTAGAAACCATCATTCTCAGCAAAGTAACACAAGAAGAGAAAACCAAACACTGCATGTTCTCACTCATTAAGTGGGAGTTGAACAATGAGAACACATGGAACAGGGAGGGGAACATCACACACTGGGGCCTGTCAGGGGATGGGGGGTTGGGGGATGGATAGCATTAGGAGAAATACCTAATGTAGATGACAAGTTTATGGGTGCAGCAAACCAACACAGCACATGTATACCTATGTAACAAAGCTGCACGTTATGCACATGTATCCCAGAACTTAAAGTATAAAAAAAAAATTGCTGAGATGTTCCTACATATGTATAATTTTTAAACACATTTCTAAATAAATCATGACTAAAAATGACATAACAGAAAAATTATAGATACTTAACACTGAACAAAAATAAATGAAAAATATCCAAACTTAAAAGATGCAATGGAAACAGTACTTAATAAGAAATTTATGGTTTCCAATACTTAAATAGGAAGAAAGAAGGCTAAAAATAAAAGAGGTAAGAACCCAACTTCAGAGGTTAAAGAACTATAGAATAAATTTAAATGTCATATGAGAACCACGTTAGTAAAAAAAAATCTGAAATTAATTAAATAGAAAACAAGTAAACAAATTTTCCTTTTAGCTTTATTGAGGTATAATGGTCAATTAAAAATTGTATCTATTTCACGTGTACATGTTTTGATATATATACATAGCGAAATGATTACCACAATCAAGCTAATTGATATATCCATCCCCTCATATAGTCACCATTTTTGAGTGTACAGTGAGAACACACAAGATCTACTCTCCTAGCAAATTTCAGGTATACAATACATTATTATTAACTACAGTCACCACGCTGTACACTAGATCCCCAGAACTTATTCCTCCTACACAATGGAAACTTTGTACCTTTTGACTGACATTGCCTCATTTCCCCTTCCCCCCAGCCCCTGGCAACCACCATTCTACTCTCTGCATCTATAAGTTCAACATTTTTGGATTCCACATATAAGTGAGATCACTCATTATTTGTCTTTCTGCCTGCCTTATCTCATGTAACATACTGTTCTCCAGGTTCACCCATGTTACTGCAAATGACAGGATTTCCTTCTTTTTACGGCTGAATAGTATTCCATTGTGTACATATGCTACATTTGCTTTATTCATTCTTCTGTTGATAGACACTTAGGCTAATTCCATATCTACTGTGAATGATTTCATGTTATTGTGAATGATACTCCAGTAGAAACAGGAGTGCAGATAGTTCTTTGAGATACTGATTTCATTTCCTTTGGCTATATACTCAGAGATGAAATTGCTGGATCACATGGTAATTCTATATTTAGCTTTTTCAGGAACCATAATGACTATGCCAATTTACATTCCCATCAACAGCATACAGGGGTCCCCTTTTCTCCACGTCCTCACTGGCACTTGTTATCTTTTGACTGTTTGATAACAAGCATGTGGTTGTATCTCATTGTGGTGTTCATTTGCATTTCCCTGATGATTCGTGATGTTGAGCATGTTTTCATATACCTGCTAGCTATTTGTATTCTTATTTTGAAAAATGTCTATTCAGATACATTTTCCATTTATAATTGGCTTGTTTTTCTTTTGTTTTGTTTTTGCTGTTGAGTTGTATGAGTTCCTTACAAATTTTGATATTAAACCCTTATTGGATATATAATTTGCAAATATTTTCTCCCATTTCATGGGTCACCTTTTAATTTTGTTGATTTTTTTGCTTGCTGACCAGAAACTTTTTAGTTTGAAGTAGTCCCATTTTTTATTTTAGCTTTTATTGCCTGTGCTTTTGGTGTCAAATAAAAAATAAAAAAAAATCATTGCCAAGACCAATGTCAAGAAACTTTTCCTCTATGTTTTCTTCTAATAGTTTTATGGTTTTAGGTTTTGTTTTAAGTCTGTAATCCATTTTGAGTTGATGTGTGTGTATGATGTAAGATAAGGGTCCAGTTTCACTCTTTTGCTTGTGGATATCCAGTTTTTTGGCACCATTTATTAAACAGACTGTCCTTTACTCATTGTGCATTCTTGACACCTTGTCAAAAATTTGTTGACTGTATATTCATGGGTTTATTTCTGAGTTTCCTATTCTGTTACATTGGTCTATGTGTCTTATTTGTGCCATCAGTATGCTTTAAAAAAAAAAAAAAAAAAGTCTATTGTAGCCTCAGGGCTACATGTGCAGGTTTTTTATATAGGTAAATTGTGTGTCACAGCAGTTTGGTGCATAGATTATTTTGCTACCCAGGTAGTGAGCATAGTATCAGATAGGCAATTTTTCTATCCTCACCCTCCTACCACCTTCTACCCTCAAGTAGGCCACAATGTCTGTTGTTCCCTTCTTTGTGCCCATGTGTGTTCAATGTTTAGTTTCCACTTACAAATAAGAAGACATGGTATTTGGTTTTCTGTTCCTGCATTTATTCACATAGGATAATGGCCTCCAGCTCCATCCATGTCTCTGCTAAAGGACATGACCTCATTCTGTTCTATGGCTGTGGCTTCATAGTATTCCATGGTGTATGTGTACCACATTCTCTTTATCCAGTCCATTGATGGGCATTTAGGTTAATTCCATGCCTACTATTGTGAATGGTGCTGTGATAAACATATACATATATATGTCTTTATGGTAGAATGATTTACATTCCTTTGGGTATATACCCAGTAATGGGATTGCTGGGTCAAATCATAATTCTGTTTTAAGTTCTTTGAGAAATTGCCAAGCTGCTTTCTACAATGGCTGAACTAATTTATACTTCCCACCAGCAGCATATAAGCACTCCCTTTTCTCTGCAACCTCACCAGCATCTGTTATTTTTAAATTTTATAGTAGCCATTCTGACTGATGTGAGACAGTATCTCATTGTGGTTTTGATTTGCATTTCTCCAATGATTAGTGATGTTGAGTGTTTCTTCATATGCTTCTTTACCATGGGTATGTCTTCTTTTGAAAAGTGTCTGTTTTCATCCTTTGCTCACTTTTTAATGGGGTTGTTGGTTGGTTGTTAATTTAAGTTCTTTATGTATTCTGGATATTAAATGGCCTTTGTTGGATTCAGAGTTTGCAAATATTTTCTCCCATTCTGCAGTTGTTTGTTGACAGTTTCTTTTGCTGTGCAGAAGCTCTTTAGTTTAATTAGGTCACATTTGCCAATTTTTGTTTTCATTGCAGTTGGTTTTGGCGTCTTCATTATAAAATCTTTTTGAGAATGATATTTCGTATGTTACCCTCCAGGGTTTTTATGCCTTTAGGTTTTATATTTAAGTCTTTAATCCATCTTGAGTTGATTTTTGTATGGTGTAAGAAAGGTATGGTCTAGTCTGAATCTTCTGCATATGGTTAGCCAGTTATCCCAGCCCCATTTATTGAATAGGGAGTCCTTTCCACATTGCTTGTTTTTCAACTTTGTCGAAGATTAGATGGTTGTAGCTGGGTGGCATTATTTCTGGGCTCTCTATTCTGTTTCATTGGTCTATGTGTCTGTTTCTGTACCAATACCATGCTGTTTTTCGTTACTTTAGTCTTGTAGTATAGTTTGAAGTTCAGTAATGTGATGCCTCCAGCTTTGTTCTTTTTGCTTTGGATAGCCTTGGCTATTTGGGCTCTTCTTTGGTTCCACATGAATTTTAAAATAGTTTCTTTCTAATTCTGTGAAGAATGCCATTGGTAGTTTGATATGAATAGCATTGAATCTGTAAATTGCTTTGGGCAATATGACCATTTTGACAATATTTATTCTTCCTCTCCATAAGCATGGAATATTTTTCCATTTGTTTGTGTCATCCCTCATTTCTTCAAGTACCATTTTGTAATTCTCATTGTAGAGATCTTTCACCTCCCTGGATAGCTGTATTCTACATATTTTTTTCTTTTTATGATAATAGTGAATTTGATTGCATCCTTGTATTAGAGTTTCCTAGAGGGACAGAACTAATAGGATATCTATATATAAGAGATCCTAGATATAGATATATATATATATATATATGAAAGTTTATTAAGTACTAACTTACGCAATCACAAGGTTCGACAATAGGACGTCTGCAAGCTTGAGGAGCAAGGAGAGCCAGTCCAAGTCTCAAAACTGAAGAACTTGGAGTCTGATGTTTGAAAGCAGGAAGCATCCAGCATGGGAGAAAGATGTAGTCTGGGAGGCTAGGCCAGTCTCGCCTTTTCATGTTTTTCTGCCTGCTTTATATTTGCTGGCAGCTGATTAGATTGTGTCCACCAGATTAAGTGTGGGTCTGCCTTCCCCAGCCCACTGACTCAAATGTTAATCTCCTTTGTCAACACCCTCACAGACACACCCAAGATCAATACTTCGCATTCTTCATTCTAATCAAGTTGACACTCAGTATTAACCACCGCAAGTCCACCCCTTGTCAACTTAAACCCATACACATCTCCTGAGATCATACATAATCTTCAAATAAAGACAATAATAAGGTCATAATTATGCCTAACATGATACAACTACCCTTTGTACAACCAGAAACACACCGATCTCCAGCCCAAATGCTATTACATAAGGTTAACAACATTTAAATACTAATATGAAGTCAGTAAATCTTATGCCGCATGATAAAGGAAAAGGAAATAAATTGAAGTTTTTTTTAGCACAAGTGTTTACATGCACAAACATGTTTTTAACAAAAGAAGGAAATATTCATGACAGTTACAGTTCTCATTTCTGCAGCTGGTCACGTAGTCATAGCTGGTATTGATGACTACCTTCTTCTACTACCCATTCTGTATTCCCTTTGCTTTCAGCAAGCACCTCAGCAGGTTGTGTTTTTTTCCTGGTGGAGTGACCCAAACCTTCATTTCTGAAGGGTCTGGACCATTTGGGGTCCTGCCTGGATTGGCCTGTTGTAGTTTCCCATCGACCTTAATCACAAGGCATGGAAATACTAAGAGACGCCCTAATGGATCTCCTGTATTCCATGCACGAGTAGTAGAATGATTTCTGTTATGGAGTAGTAGAGTGATTTCATGTTGATAGTCCGGGTCAATCACCCCAGCCAACCCTGTAACTCCCTTCTTAGCCTTTTGACTTAAAGGAAGGAGGAGCCCACAGTGGCCAGGTGACAATCTTAACTTCCGGTTTAATGGAATCATTGTTGTGTCTCCTGGTGTCAGCATTCTTCCCTCTGGAACTAAGACCTCTAGGCCAGCAGAACATAATGTCACAGGAACAAGAAGCAAAAATTTTGCTAGTGTATCACTAGGGGTGATGGTGAGTGGTGCCACTTCCACTTCCACCACTTGATTCCTGGACCCATGAATCCTGGCTATGGGAAAAACAGTGCCATATGTTGGACACTGATTTAGAACATACATAGCCTTCTGGAAAACTTTGCCCTAGCCCTGTAAAGTGTTGTTACCTAGTTGGTGTTGTAATTGTGACTTCGAAAGGCCATTCCACTATTCTATCAGTCCAACTGCTCAGGATTTTAGGGAACATGGTAAGACAAGTGAATTTCATGAGCATGAGTCCACTGCCTCACTGTTTTAGCTGTAAAGTGAGTGCCTTGGTCAGAGGTAATGCTGTGTGTAATACCATGATGGTGGATAAGGCATTCCATGAGTCCACGGGTGGTAGTCTTGGCAGAAGCATTACGTGTAGAATAGGCGAACCCATATCCAGAGTAAGTGTCTATTCCAGTGAGGACAAACCTCTGCCATTTCCATGATGGAAGAGGTCCAATATAATCAACCTGCCACCAGGTAACTTGCTGATCATCCCGAGGAATGGTGCCATGCTAAGGGCTCACTGTTGATCTCTGCTGCTGGCAAATTGGGCAGTCAGCAGTGGCCATAGCGAGGTCAGCCTTGGTGAGTGGAAGTCCATGTTGTTGAGCCCATACATAACCTCCATCCCTGCCACCATGGCCACTTTGTTCATGGGTCCATTGGGCGATGAAGAGGTGGCTAGAGAAAGAGGCTGAGTGGTGTTCACAGAATGGGTCATCCTATCTACTTGATTATTAAAATCCTCCTCTGCTGAGGTCACCCATTGGTGAGCACTCACATGGGATACAAATATCTTCACAGTTTTTGACCACTCAGAGAAGTCCATCCACATACCTCTTCCCCAAATTTCTTTGTCACCAATTTTCCAATCATGCTTCTTCCAAGTCCCTGACCATACAGCCAAACCATTGGCTACAGCCTATGAATCAGTATATAATCACACATATAGCCATTTCTCCTTCCACGCAAAGTGTACAACCAGGTGCACTGCTCGAAGTTCTGCCCGCTGGGAAGATTTCCCTTCACTGCTGTCCTTCAAGGATGTCCTAGAAAGGGGCTATAGTCCTGCAGCTGTCCGCTTTTGGGTGGTGCCTGCATATTGTGCAGAACAATCTATGAACTAGGCCCTAGTCTTCTCTTCCTCTGTCAACTGATCATAGGGAACTCCCCATGAGGCCATCGGTGCAGGATGGGGAAGACAAGGCAGAGTGGCAGGAGTACAGACCATGGGCATTTGAGCCACTTCCTCATGTAACTTACTTGTGCCTTCAGGACATGCTCGAACCCAGTCACGTATATGCCACTTCCATTTGATGATGGAATGCTGCTGTGCACAACCCACTTTATGGTTAGATGGTTCAGAAAACACCCAGTTCATGATAGGCAATTCAGGTCGCATGGTGACTTAAAGACCCACAATCAAACGTTCAGTTTCCACCAAAGCCCAGTAACAGGCTAAGAGCTGTCTCTCAAAAGGAGAGTAGTTATCCAGAGAAGATGGCAGGGCCTTGCTCCCAAATCCTAGAATCCTCTGCTGTGATTCACCCATGGGGGCCTGCCAAAGACTCCAAACAGCATCCCTATCTGCCACTGATACCTCAAGAACAATTGGATCTGCTGAGTCATATGGCCCAAATGGCAGAGCAGCTTGCACAACAGCCTGGACCTGTTGCAGACCCTTCTCCTATTCTTGACCCCACTCAAAACTGGCAGCCTTTCAGGTTACTTGATAAATGGGCTGGAGTAACACACCCAAATGAGAAATGTGTTGCCTCCAAAATGCAAATATACCTACTACATATTGTACCTCTTTCTTGGTTGTAGGAGGGGCCAAATGCACCAACTTATCCTTTACCTTAGAAGTAATATCTCAACAGGCCCCACACCACTGGACCCCTAGAAATTTTACTGAGGTAGAAGGACCCTGAATTTTAGTTAGATTTATTTCCCATCCTCTGGCATGCAAATGTCTCACCAATAAGTCCAGTTGTTTGCTACTTCTTGCTCACTGGATCCAGCCAGCATAATGTCATCAATGTAATGGACCAGTGTGATGTCGTGCAGAAGCGAAAAGTGACCAAGATCTCTCTGAATAAGACTATGACACAAACCTGGAGAGCTGATATACCCCCGAGGTAGGACAGTAAAGGTATATTGCTGGCCTTGCCAACTGAAGGCAAATTGCTTCTGGAGGGCCTTATGGACAGGAATGGGGAAAAAGGCATTTGCCAAGTCAATGGTTGCCTACTAGGTACCAGGAGATGTGTTAATCTGCTCGAGCAATGAAACCACATCTGGTACAGCAGCTAAAATTGGAGTCACCACTTGGTTAAGCTTCTGATAATCCACTGTCATTCTCCAAGATCCATCTGTCTTCTGCACAGGCCAAATGGGAGAGTTGAACAGGGATGTGGTGGGAATCATCGCCCCTGAATCTTTCAAGTCCTTGATGGTGGCACTAATCTCCACAATCCCTGCAGGGATGTGATATTGTTTTTAATTTACTATTTTTCTAGGTAGAGGCAGTTCTAATGGCTTCCATTTGGCCTTTACCACCATAGTAGCCCTCACACTACCAGCCAGGGAGCCAATGTGGGGGTTCTGCCAGCTACTAAGTATTTCTATGTCAATTAGGCATTCTAGCACTGCGAAAATTACCCAGGATGAGTCTGGGGACCCACGGGGCCCACTAAAAGTCAGAACTGAGCTAAAACTCTATTAATTACCTGACCTCCATAAGTCCCTACTGTAACTGGGGGACAATTACATTTTGGGTCCCCTGGAATCAACATCAGCTCAGAGCCACTGTCCAGTAGTCCCCGAAATGTCTGATCATTTCCCTTTCTCCAATGCATAGTTACCCTAGTAAAAGGCTGGAGGTCTTCTTGGGGAAGGATGAGAGAAAGATTCACTCCATAAATTATTGGTAATGTAGTGGGTCTTTCCTCAAGGGGACCCAGCCTCCCCTTCATTCAAGGAATTCTGAGTCTGTAAACTGGCTCAAGTCTGGAAATTGATTGAGGGGCCATGGTTTTCTGTTTTTATAATTCAAAGTAGTCTTTTGTCCATTCAATCCAAGTTTTCTGCATATATAAATTTAGTGGGAATGCAATAGACTTCCTACCAACTTCACTTCTGGGGACACTGTGATTAATTCGCCAAAGTCAGAGCTCTACATGAGTCAAACTATTCTGATTGCTGTTTTGTCTTTGCTGTCCACTATGGTAGCTATGCCTACCTTGCCTTTGACAGCTGAGTGCCACTACTTGGCTCTCACCACATCCAGATCTAATTATTCTCATTGTACTTAAATTTTGTAGTTGAGTGACTGCAATTCCCACTCTGACAAACAGAGAAGAACAACTACAGGCCTCTTCAAAGATGCAGGTGCTGCCCTCACAAATCTATTTTGTAAGGCATTGGTCAAGGGTATATCTTTTGGACCTTCCCAGCTGTGATGAGTAGGACTAAAGTAACTAATCCACTCCACCGTCCCAATCTCCCTAAGCCTTCGATCCCTTCCTCTACACTAAATCAAGGGAGATAAGGCATTTCCAGCTCACTCACAGTGGGCCATCCTTTCATCCATATTTCAGCTAACCAAGCAAATAAACTATTAGAACCTTTTTTAACTCCCTGAGCTGCAACATTAAATGCAGAGTCCCTACTTAGTGAAACCAAATCAATAAATTCAGTCTGATCCAACTCTATGTTCCTTCCACTATTATCCCATATCCTTAATATCCATTCGCATTCCTGTTCTCCAGATTTCTGTTTACATAAATTAGAGAACTCAAGCAGTTCTTTTTGAGTGTAGCATACCTCCTCATGGGTAACACTCTCAACCTCACCTCTAGGGACCCACCAGGACTTTAGTCTAGTAATAGGTCTAGAAGCAAGCAGAGGTGTTGGGGGTGGCTTCTGAGGAGAATCAACATTATTTTGCCTGGTAACTATATGGGGAGTTGCCAGGGGAGGCCATCACTGTTGCCTTAGGCAGGGCAGAGTTTATCTCCTCAGACAGATGTGAAAAGGCTGATGGCAGCATGGGTCGGGGAGGGGATGTAGCCACTACTGGGGATGGGGAAGCTATTTCTTCTGGTAAAAAAGTTTCATCAGAATTTACAAACTCAATGTCCCCAGCTTCTTCAGGGTCCTCCTCCTTCCAAGTTGCACAGTCCCATTCTTTTCCAACCAATGCCCTCACTTTAACAGTAGATGCCTGGCAAGGCTGAGTGTGCACCTTTCGTTGCAGGTCAGCCACTCTCATAAGAGCTTGTGTCTGTTTTTCCACAACTTCAGCTATTTCTCTACAGGAGATAAGACTCTCACTCAAGCAATCTTAGCAGATTTGAGGCTCAGTATCTGCTTCTGAAGCCAAGAGACAGAATCTCTGAGTTCATCATTTTCTTTCTTTTTTTTTTTTTGAGACGGAGTCTCGCTCTGTCACCCAGGCTGGAGTGCAGAGGCACAATCTCGGCTCACTGCAACCTCCGCCTCCCGGGTTCTAGCAATTCTTCTATCTCAGCCTTCTGAGTAGCTGGGACTACAGGCGTGCGCCACCACACCCGGCAATTTTTTTGTGTTTTTAGTAGAGACAGAGTTTCACCATATTGGCCAGACTGGTCTCGAGCTTCTGACCTCGTGATCTGCCCGCCTCAGCCTCCCAAAGTGCTGGGATTACAGGCGTGAGCCACCGCGCCTGGCTGAGTTCATCACTTTCTTTCATCACTTTGTCCACTGAACTTAGGAGCAACCACCCAGCTTCATTATGTTCCTTGGTTCTCCACATATGGTCAAAGGTATCATGTATAAAGTCACTAAACCCCTAGCCTCTCACAAGCGATGAATCAGGAGTGTCAAATACTTTTATTTTGCATAAGCCTCTGAACAGTTCATGCCAAGAACTATCAGTGTTCTCCATACTATTAGAGTCCTTAACATTTTTGGATCTAATCATATTAAGCAGCCAACTCCAGAAACCCCAAAATCAACGAAAGAACTCCATCCTTAATATTCTGTTCCTCTAGAACCACTCCTGGTACCAAAATCTGTATTAGTTAGGGTTCCCTAGAGGGACAGAACAGGTAGGATAGATATATCTATATATAGGGGAGTTTATTAAGTATTAACTTACATGATCCCAAAGTTCCACAGCAGGCTGGCTGCAAGCTTAAGGAGCAAGGAGAGCCAGTCTGAGTCTCAAAACTGAAGAACTTGGAGCCCGATGTTTGAGAACAGGAAGCATTTAGCATGGAAGAAAAATGTAGGTTGGGAGGCTAGGCCAGTCTTGCCTTTTCACATCTTTTTGCTTGCTTTATATTTGCTGGCAGCTGATTAGATTGTACCCACCAGATTAAGGGGGGGTCTGCCTTCCCCAGCCCACTGACTCAAATGTTAATCTCCTTTGTCAACACCCTCACAGACACCCCAAGATCAATATTTTGCATCCTTCAATCCAATCAAGTTGACACTCAGTATTAACCATCACAAGTCCACCCCTTGTTAACTTGAACCCATATACATCTCCTGAGATCATATATAATCTTCAAATAAAGACAATAATAAGGTCATAATTATGCCTAACATAATACAACTATCACAACTATCCTTCGTACAACCAGAAATGCATCAATCCTCAGCTCAAATATTATTAGATAAGGTTAACAATACTTAAATGCTGATAGGGAGTCAATAAATCTTATGTTGTATGATAAAGGAAATAAAATGAAGATATCTTCTTAGTATAAGTGTGTACATGCACAAACATGTTTTTAACAAAAGGAGGAGGAAATACCCATGACTCAAGTTGGACACTGTTGGTGTATAGAAATGCTACTGATTTTTGTACATTGATTTTGTATCCCGAAACTTCGCTGAAGTTGTTTCATCAGATCTAGGAGCTTATGGGGTTTTCTCAACATAGAGTCATATCATCTGCAAAAAGAGACAGTTGGACTTCTTCTCTTTCTCTTTAGATGCCTTTTATTTCTTTATCTTGCTTGGTTACTCTGGCAAAGACTTTCAGTACTATGTTGAATAGAGGTTACCGGAAAGAGCTCCTAATCCAGACCCCAAGAGAGGGTTCTTGGACCTCTCACAAAAAAGAATTCAGGATGAGTCCATAAAGTGAAAGCAAATTTATTAAGAAAGTAAAGGAATAAAGAATGGCTACTCCATAAGCAGAGCTGCCCCGACGACTGCTGATTGCCTATTTTTATGGTTATTTATTGATTATATGCTAAATAAGAGGTGGATTATTTATGAGTTTTCCAGGAAATGCCTGGGCAATTCCTGGAACTGAAGGAACCCCTTAAAAGGGGTTCCTCCCCCTTTTAGACCATGTAAGGTAACTTCCTGATCTTTTCATGGCATTTATAAACTGTCATGGCACTGGTGGGAGTATCTTTTGGCATGCTAATGTATTATAATTAGCTTATAATGAGCAGTGAGGATGACCAGAGGTCACTTTCATCTCCATTTTGGTTTTGGTGGGCTTTGGCCAGCTTCTTTACCACAGCCTGTTTTATCAGTAAGATCTTTATGACCTGTTTCTTGTGCCAACCTCCTGTCTAATCCTGTGACTTAGAATGCCTAACCTCCTGGGAATGCAGGCCAGTAGGTCTCAGCCTTGTTTTACCCAGTCCGTATTCAAGACAGAGTTGCTCTGGTTCAAATGCCTTTGACAGGCTGACCCAAAACCCTGTGGAAGGTCACCAGTAACAGACTGGGTTGGGGCTGAATGGGATAACATGCAATGTCAGACCCCAGTATTCAGTGATGTTCCATTTCAAAATCTGGGCAAATCTAGTTTCTTAGAGAACTGACAGGTTGGCATGACTCTGTTTTTACAGACAAAAAAACTGAGCTGCAGAAAAGTTTAGGCTGTCATTCACAGACTGAACCTGTTCTGTGAAGGTCTCAAGAGACCCTTAAACTATTTTTGTATGTGTGTATTATGTATGTTTGTGTACATGTGTGTATATGTGAATATGTATATGTATTATGCATGTGTATGTTATACGGGTGTATGTGTGTATGTATGAAAGTGTGTTATATATGTCTGTATATGTGTGTATGTATTATATGAGTGTATATTATGTATGTATGTATTTTGGGAATCACAGAACCAAGAATATTACCCCAATTTTTTTGCTGTAATTCAGAGTGCTTCTCAAATGTGAGCCAGCATCAGAATCATCTCGTCTAGATGGCATGCAAAAACTTGAATTGCTTCCTATGCCCTCACAAGGTTTCTCTTTTAGTCGGTCTGCAGTGGAGCCAGAGAATATCTCCTAGATGATATGATGCCAGGTACCCCGCTTTAAGAATCCCCACTATATTTGTTATAAACTTTCTGCTTAAAGAGCCTATATCTTACCTATTTCCTTACTCTATTTAAAAGATTAGAAGGACTAAAATCTAATTGAAAAGCTGGGAAAATATTTTTAAATAGTTAAAATTTGCATTTTCTATTAGCTGAACAGGAATAAAAATTAGCAATTCTATTTGATAGACATAATCTGTTCTATTTATAGCTATGTAATTATAGAAGCAATAACTCTTCCTATTAAAATTCCCAGTGGTATATGTATTTACTCTCATTCTGAGCAGGTCAGCTGGGATTAAACCGTAATGACCCAATCCACACACACACAACCACCAATGAACAGAGGACTCATAATTCATGTCACTAAATTGATTTAAAAGCTGGAGAAAGGACTTTAATGTTTACCTAAATACTTTGCATAACCCCAAAGAGTCACGTTGATGATTTAAATGAGTTTTATACCATAGAGCTACAGGATGAGTAGAGTTTCCATGGGAGAAGTACTCGTTCTCCCAACACTTTCTAGCTCACGTATTTGTATGGATGAAAATGTAGAGCTTTTGGTGCATCAAGAGTCTTAAAATTATTAATTATATAGACAGGCTTTTATGAATTAATGTTAAAAGGAAAAAGAAAATTGTACACTCAGTATGAGTCTAAGCACATTAAAATATCCAGTGTACAGAAGATATGACTTCCTATATAGATGTCTATGTTTTCTCCAATAAGTAAAAATCATAGTCACTGACACTCAGAGCCTGTATTACGTGCCAAGCCCTGCTCTAAGCACTTTTCATATCACAGCTCATGCTGTCCTCGTGGTGTTCCTGGAGATAGATGCATGTAAGGACACTGAGTCACAGAGCTGTAGGTAACTTCCCCAAGGTCCCACAGTGGTAGCCCAGGCCCCACATTCTTGCTGTCACTCCTGCACCAGCCTCTTTTTAATGTGTCTAACTGTAAAGATGCAAGTATGCTGGCCAGGTACGGGGTCTCACGCCTGTAATCTCCATGGGGACTTTTCTCTGAGACAAATAACAGAGTCAGGAAAGGCCTTCTTAGCCTCTTGGCCCAAGGACAGGGGATCCTTCACACCAGAACAACACTGTGCAGGTGGTTACCTGCCCCCAGGAGACCCACACTCGGTTTTGGGATGGAGTAGCCTTAGCCCCACTTTGTGGGTCTGTAAGTTGAGGTCCAAAGAAACGGATATTGCCAAGGCCACGCAGACAGTGAGAAACCTGTGTTCTGATGCAAAGCTGCCATTGATGCACCCATGATCTCATGTAGGTTCCAATGGATACATGCAAGCACACACATGCACACACATACACACACACCCAAACAGGCACACACACACACACATGGTCTGGCAATCATAAGGAGGAGGATTCTTGTGAAGCCATATCCCCTCCTGATGGGTCTCCCCTGTCAAATGCACTCCCCCACCCCCAAGAAGCACCCCACTCCACTGTACCTTGGCGGTCTCCACTAAGTCTCTAATCTTTCCTGCAATATTTCTGTTCACAGTTGGTGGTGGGTATTCTGGCCTTTTGGGGTTCTTAGAGCGAGGGCCTTTTGCACCCAGTTTTCTCCTGGGCTCTTCTGCACCTGTGTGGTGCACATGAAGGGCTGCTTCCTTGCTGATGTGGTACATTGTTTATCTTCTACCTCCATTACTGTGAGAGGGGCTATGGGGTTCTTCATCTTCATGGAGCCAGGTTTCGGCTACATCTGAGCCCTCCAGCAGCCTGGGTTCTATCCTTTGGCCTTAGCTCAGGAGGCTTTTGGGATGGCTGGACTCAAATGGTTTCTGATAAGACTCCTCATCTCTACGGTTATGTTGTCAGCACAAATGAAGAAAGGTGTTCCTGGTGCTTCCTGGAGCAGGAAGGAGCGTGACTTTGGCGACTCTGAGTTGAACCTACTTTCCAGGTTATTTACCAGTTATTGACATGTGGCCTTTGGTGAGTTCCATCGTGAGATGGATCTCAGTTTCTCCACCTGTAAAGAGAGGGTTGATATACTATTATAGGATTAAAAGGAACTGCCTGTGTAATGCACCTACCAGGGCATGTAGAATCAGAGCCCCTCCCGCCTGCTGATGAATCCACAGCCTGAACATTCTCCAGGGGCTTAGGTTAACTGCATTATATATCTTTTAAATGAACTTTTCTGATTCTAAAATAGGAAACTAATACACAGTGCAGAAAATATTTTTAAAAAATAGAGAACTATAAGAACATCCACAATGATATCCCTTTTTAATTTGAACTAATTTACTAGTGAGACAGATATTTCTCTATCTACTTCTTACCCTTTAATTTTTTTTCATTTTATGTAAGAATGTTTGCTGTGTTTTCTTGTCTTTTGCCAAGATATGGTGTTTTAAAGACAAAATTCAACAGAACTCTATGTATCTTAAGGATAGTAACATTTTATTTGTTGTTAAGATTGTGAATAATTTTCTGGTTTGTTATTTACATTTTAATTTTACTTGGTCTTTACTTTTTAAAAAGATATTTACCATTTAACATAAAATGTATATTTACCATACAATTCATCATTTGAAAGTATACAATTCAGTGGTTTTTAGTACATTTACAAGGTTTTGCAATCACCACTAATTCCATACTATTTTCATCACCCCAAAAAGAAACTCTGTACCCATTAGCAGTCATTCGCTGTTCTCCCCAACCCCTGGATCCTGGCAAACATTAATCTACTGTCTGTCTTTGGATTTGTCTGTCCTGGACATTTCATATAAGTTGAATTGTATGTTCTGAGGTCTTTTGTGTCTGGTTTCTTTCATTTAGCACATGATTTTCAAAGTTAATCTGGCTTGTAGCAAGTGTCGGTATTTCATTACTTTTTATGCCTAAATAATATTCCATCATATGGATATAACACATTTTATTTATCCTTCCATCAGTTTATGGGCATTTGGATTACTTCCACTTTCTGGTTGTTGTGATTAATACTTTTATGAACATGTGTATACAACTTTCTGCATGAACTTGTGTTTTTGATTCTCTTGAGCATATACCTAGGAGTAGAATGGCTGGGTCCTCTGGTAACCATATGTTTAATATTTTCAGGAAGAGCCAAAGTGTTTTCAAAAGTGGGTTCATCATTCACATTCCCACCAGCAGTAAATAGGGGTTTCAATTTTCCATATTCCCACCAACACTTGTCATTTATTATAGCCATCCCAATGTGAAATGGTGTCTCATTGTGCTTTTTATTTGAGTTTTTCTAATCACTAATGATAATGAGCCTCTTTTCATGTATCCAGTGGCCATTTGCATACATTCTTTGGAAAACTCTTTATTCAAATCCTTTCTTAGTCCAGGTGTGGTGACTCATGTTTGTAATCCCAGCACTTTGGGAGTTTGAGGTGGGTGGATCGCTCAAGCCAGGAGTTCAAGACCAGCCTGGACAATGTGGAGAAACCCCATCTCTATGAAAAATACAAAAATTAGCCATTCTTATAACCCAGTCTCAAAATAAATAAATAGATAAAAATAAAAAATACAAAAAAAGGTTGTGCACATGTACCCTAGAACTTAAAGTATAAAAAATAAAAAATACAAAAAAATACAAAAAATGCTGTATTCTGTAATTTTTTAAAAAAATCCTTTTTAGCTGGGTTATTTAAATTGTTGAGTTGTAAGAACTCTTTGTATATTTTGGATACTAGACAATGATCAGATATATGATTTGCAAATAATTTCTCCCATTCTGTGGACTTTCATTTTCTTAATAATGTCCTTTGTGGCACAAAAATTTTAAATTTTGATGTAGTTCAAATTACCTATTTGTTCTTTGGACATTTGTGCTTTAGGTGGCATAAATAATGCTGAGACCAGCTTGATCGGGGAGATCCTAACCCAGAGGTGCTAGAGGAATTAAAGACACACACACAGAAATATAGAGGTGTGAAGTGGGAAATCAGGGGTCTCACAGCCTTCAGAGCTGAGAGCCCCGAACAGAGATTTACCCACATATTTACTAACAGCAACCAGTCATTAGCATTGTTTCTATAGATATTAAATTAACTAAAAGAATCCCTTATTTTAGTTAAGGGATGGGCCAAATTAAAAGAATAGATTGGGCTAGTTAACTGCAGCAGGAACGTGCCCTTAAGGCACAGATTGCTCATGCTATTGTTTGTGGCTTAAGAATGTCTTTAAGCAGTTGTCCACCCTGGGCAGGCCAGGTGTTCCTTGCCCTCATTCCCATAAACCCACAACCTTCCAGCTTGGGCGTTAGGGCCATTATGAACATGTTACAGTGCTGCAGAGATTTTGTTTATGGCCAATTTTTGGGAGGCCTGCTCCCAACAAATAAGAAACGGCAGTCTAATTCAAGGTCACAAAGACTTACATCTGTGTTTTCTTCTAAAAGCTTTATAGTTTTAGCTCTTATATTTAGGTGTTTGATTCACTTGAGTTAATATTTGTATATGGTGTAAGGTAAGGCTCAAAATTCATTATTTTTCATGTGGATATTCAGTTGTTCCAGTGTCATTTATTGAAAAGACTATTCTTTCCCCTACTGAACTACCTTGACATCCTTGTTGAAATCAATTAACCATAGCCATGTGGGTCTATTTCTGGACTCTCAGCTCTATCCCATTGATGTATATATTTGTCCTTATGCCAGTGCCATACTGGCCTTATTATCACAGGTTTGTCATACCTTTTTGAAATCTGGAACTATAAGTCTTATAACTTTGTTTCTCTTTTTTAAGGTGTTAGGGCTATTTTGGACCCTTGTATCACTGCATAAACTTTCAGATAAGTTTGTTGATTTCTCCATTGGAATTTTGCTAGGGATTGCATCAAATCTGTAGATAATTCAGAGTATTGGCATTTTAACAATAATATGACTTCCAACTCATGAACACAGAATGCCTTCCCATTCCCATTTATTTATATTGATTTTGCACATTGATTTTGTATCCTACAAGTGTGTTCATCTTGTTATTAGCTCTATTAGTTTGTGTGTGTATGTGTGTGTGCGTGTGTGTGTCTATGTGTGTGTGTTTCTTAGGATTTTCTACATACAAGATCATAGTATCTACAAACAAAAAGTATAAAGAGTATAGTTTTACTTTTTTCTTTCTAATTTCAATGCCTTTTATTTCTTTTATTGCTAAATTTCCCTGGCTAAAACTTCCAGTATAATGTTGAATAGAAGTGATAAGAGCACACATTTTTGTTTTATTTCTGACCTTAGAGGAGAAACATTCATCGTTTCACCATCACATGTGATGTTAGCTGTGGGTTTTTTCTTAGATGTCCTTTATCATATTGAGGAAGTTTCCTTTTATTCCTAGTTTGTTAAGTGCTTTATTATGAAAGGGTGTTGTATTTGGTTAAATGCTTTTTCTGTAATTATGAAATGATCATGTGTTTTTCTCTTGTGTTCTGTTAATGTGGTATATTGCATTGTTTGATTTTCTCATATGTTGAACCATCCTTGCATTCCCGGAATAAATCCCACTTGATCATGGTGCATCATCCTTTTTATAAGCTGTTAAATTAAGTTTGCTGGTATTTTTCTAAGGATTTTGCCTCTTATTCATAAGGAATATTGGTCTCTAGTTTTCTTTTTTCTATCTGGTTTTGGTACCAGTGTAATAGTGGCTCCAAAAAGTTTGCAATGTATGTGTGTTAATTTTTCCTTAAGCATTCAATAGAATTCACCAGCAAAACCATCTGGCACCAGGCTTTTGTTTGTTGGAAGTTTTTTGGTTACTAATTCAATTACTTTACTTGTTATAGATTTATTTAGATTTTCTTTTCTTCTTGTGTCAGTCTGTGTTTTTCTAGGAACTTGTTCATTTCATCCAGCTTAACTAATTTATTGGCCTGCAATTCTTGATTTTCATAAATTAAGTCTTTTTCTTGGTCATTGTAGCTAAAGGTTTGTCAGTTTGTTTATCTTTTCAAAGAACTAAATTTCAATTTTAGTGATTCTACATTTTTCTATTCTCTATTTCATTCAAATATTTATCATTTCCTTCCTTCTTCTTGCTCTGCATTTAGTTTGCTCTTCTTTTATAGTTTATTAAGGTGGAATATTAGGGTGATGACTAATTTTATGTATCAACTTTGCTAGACCAGATAATTTGGTAAAACATTATTTTACATGTTTTTGTGAACATATTTTTTAGATGAGATTAACACTTAAATCCACAGGCCTTGAGTAAAGCACATTATCCTCCATAATGTAAGTGAGCCTCATCCAATCAGTTGAAGACCTTTAGGGGAAATTTAAAAAGCTGACCTCCCCCAAGAAGGAGAAATTCTGTGTCTATGCCACCTTTGGATTTGAACTTCAATATCAACTCTTCCCTGGATCCACCCTACTGGTCCACCCTGGTCCACCCTGCAGACTTTGGACTTGCCAGCCCCCACAATCATGTGAGTTAATTGGATTAAATAAATTTCTCTCTTTTTTCTTTCTCCCTCTCTATATGTATATTTGTGTGCTTATATGTATATGTATACATATGCACACACACATAGATATGTATATATACACATCCTATTGGTTCTATTTCTCTGAAGAACCCTGAATAATACAGTTTGGTTATTAATTTTTTAAGTATAGGCCTTTACAGGTATGGATTTCCCTCTAAGCAATGATTTCACAACATCTCGTCAGTTTTGGTATGTTGGATTTTCATTTTTATTCATATCAAAGTATTTTCTAACTTCTCTTGTGATTTTTTTAACCTATTGTTTATTTAGGAATATGTCTAAATTTACACATATTTGTGAATTTCTCAAATTTCCTTCTCAGGTCAATTTCTAATTTTATTCCATTTTGGTCAGAAAACATATTTTGATCTCAATCCTTTAAAAATTATTGAGAACTGTTTTACAGCTTAATATATGGTCTAGTCTAGATATCATTTTATGTGCATATGAGAAGAACATGTATTTTGCTGTTGTTGGATAAAGTGTCTTTACTTTTTAAGTAGCCAAATATGCACCTTCCTTTTTAATTTATTTACCATTTTTTATAACTAGAAATCTTTACCCAGCTGAGAATATGTAAATGTTTACCTCTGTGAATTTAGCTTTTAACAATGACTTAATTGGAATGTAGGTAGGTATATTTTCTCAGTGGGGCACCAAAGAACTCCTAAACACCTCCCAAGAATAAGAGTCCACATTAAACATCCACCAAATATGTCAAAGCCTAAAAAAGAAGCCAATGTGGTGACTACTCAATCTTCAGTAAGTTATTTAATGGATAATTAATATATTTCTTTACTACATCTTTGTAGGTAGCAAGGTGAGGGAGCTGTTTTGGAAGCTGTTAGACATTATTAAAATTGGTGGTATAGCTGGTTCATTATTTGTCTGGAGCTGTAGTAACAGCAACAAAGTATCACAGTCTGGGTGGCTTAAAAACAGAAAGTTGTTGTCTCACAGTCCTGGAGGCTAGATGTTCAAGACCAAGTTGTTGGCAGGGCTGGTTTCTTTTGAGGCTATGAGGGAGCATATATCCCAAGCCTCTCTCCAGCTTCTGGTGGTCCACTGGCTTGTGACAGCATCACTCCAGTCCTTACATGGCATTCTTCCCATGTGCACCTGTGTCCAAATGTTCTCTTTTAATATGGACCCCGATCATATTTGATTAGGGGCCCACCCTGACTATGTATAACTAGTTAAGTATAAATTAATTACATTTGCAATAACCATACTTTCAAATAAAGTCACATTATGAGGTACTGGAAATTAGGATATCAACATGTGAATTTTAGGGGTACAAAATTTAGCCCATAACAGCTTAAATACTTTAGGAACAAGTGTAGACAGTAAGAATATGGATTGATTCATTTTTACTTATATAAACCCATGTAACCACCACTCAAACCAAGATAGCGAACATTCCCAGCACTCCAGCTGGCTCCCTCACATCCCTCCAGTTAATTCTTTCCCCAAAATAACCACTATTTTAAAGAGACTTTATTTTAAAACCAAAGATCTATTTTTATTTTCCAATGTCTGTTTGAAATGATCTCTCCAGGGCCCTGCATTCCCCCATTGCCCGGCCTTTCCTAAGCAAAACGTCCACTCCCAAGTCTGTCTGTTCTGTGCCTAATGCCAGAAGAGTTATCAATGTTTTCAAGTCAATCAGGGGCTATCCTGCCTGGCTTCCCTGCTGGCACTGAGGCACTGTTCAAGTATCAGTTTTCATCTGGTAAAAGTCTGGGTTAATAGAAAAGTCAAATTAACTGACACAGTGTTCCAGAGCCAATGCTTCCTATTACATTCCCCTCTGCACACCACCTCCAAGGACATTTCCAGTAACCAGGTAATGGGGCTGTTTCAAGCATGTGAGAGAATTTACTCCCATTTATTCTGAAGTATTTACTCATATTGGGCTCACACTATCGTTTTTAATGCTTTTTGTTGTTGTTGTTCTCCAGTTTATTTATTCTTGCTTTTTATAGATCTTCATAGCTGAATCATCCAAAACATAGAACAAAATTGAGCAGCTATGATGACAAATCTCTTGCCACCCCTTGAAGAGTCCTCAACTGTGCTCCGTGCTCCACTGACTTGTCTAAAGACTCTTCAACTGGTTAACTCAAAAACTTCTCAAATTTGGTCTGCAAAATTTAAATCTCATGTGTCTCCCCTAAACTGTACTGTGTTGTTATAATTTGTTGTGTTGCATTGCATTTTGTCTTAGTCTAGTAAATCATTCCTCCACCTACTCAGTTACCCAAGAAAAAATTCTGGAAATTATGTTAATTGCTTCTCTTTTCCTAAATTCACTCATATACCTAACTATAGTACTCTATCTATATGACCTCCTGGGTCCCCTACTTCCAGGTGCAGACCCAAAAGGGAAATCATGCTCTGGGTTCCACCTATCTTTTTGGCTTAACCTCTCCACTGCCCACTACCCGCCCCCCCATTCTCTATCTGAGAAAGTCTTGGCTTATAAACTTCACCTTAGGGAGTTCTACATGGATGATCCCCTTCCCTGGATAAGTGGCCCTCATCCTCTGAGCCCAACTCACAGACACCCAAACTCTATTCCCAGAGTAGCTCCCATTCAGTGGTCAAGAGTATGGGCCATGGAGCTGTGCTGCCTGGCTCAAGACCCCTTCAACCCTTGTAGCCAAATGACCCTAAACAAGTCGATTGACTGTTCTGAGCCTTGACTGCTTGTCTTAGTCCATTTTGTGCTGCTATAACAGAATACCACAGACTGGGTTTACTTAGAAAGAACAGAGGTTTATTTCTCACAGTTCTGGAGGCTGGGAAGTCCAAGTTTGAGGCGCAGCAGATAATAAGGACCTTCTTGCTGTGCCATAACATAGCAGAAAGCATCACATGGCAAGAGAAATCAAGAGATGAAACTCACAGCCTCAAGCTCTTTTATAATCAGTGGACTCCTCATGACCTAAACACTTCCCATTGGGTCCCTTATCCCAACACCACTGCATTGAGGATTAAGTTTTCAACACTGGCTTTTGGGGGTACATATTTAAACCATAGCACTCCTCCATCTGTAAAATGGGGTTATAATAGCCTACCTCAAAGGATCTTTGTGAGGAATGATGTTTTCCTGCTTAGAACAGCACCAGCAAATGGTCACTGCTCAATAGATAATAGTTGTTAATATTCTGTTATATCTTTCTTTTAAACTGTTAACTATGGTGGCGCATCCTCCATTTAAATATCTTCATTTCCCATGAGGCTGCGACTTCTCTAAGAATAAGAACGGCTCTCTACCATTCCTCTAGGCAAAGATCCAAGACAAGGAAGGCATCTCTCTTGACCAGAAGAGGCTGATATTTGCTGGGACACAGCTGGAAGATAGATGCACCCTGTCTGACTACAACATCCAAAAAGAGTCCACTCTGCACTTGGTCCAGCACTTGAGGGGAGGTGTCTAAGTTTTCCTTTTCTTTTAAGCTTTCAAGAAGTCTCATTACACTTAGTGCCTGAAGCATTGTCAGCAAGAAGTAACCATAAAAGACTCCACTATATTTATTCCATTTTTCATATAAGATGGTTGCTTGAACTAATTTTTTTGCTTTGAATCTTGTAAATTGTAAAAATAAGAATGAAACAATGTGCATGCTTGGCCTCCCCATCTTTCCACTGGACAGCCAAATGACATTGAATCTGTTGGCTCTGCAAGCTCCCAGACCCCTAGCTGGACCAGAGAATCAGGTAAATTCATTTGGAGTCTAAGGATTGCTGCTTTGAATCAATGATCCACTAATTGCAGTCTTGATCTTTGTCGGAAGCTCGAGGTTGTAACTACAGATGGGAATTCCGATTGTTGCATTTGGAAGCCCAGCTCTAGCCCCATTCTGACATTCTTAGTTCCAAGCCCCTGACTGGGGCTGTTATTTAGGCCTTGGGAATCTCCACTGGAAAATGGGGTCACAAAATCTCATCTCATTGAGGCAGGGATTTATAAACAATTCATAAATATAATACAGAATTAGTATTCTTACTTAAAGGGAAAAACACTTAAGCTATAAAACATGGCCCTGACTTAGCCAGATGCATAAGATAGACTAGGAAAATTACAATGATAAAGGGACTTTGTCCTTAAAGTTGGCCCTAAGTTCCCTATGAAAAGATGTCTAAGGTTTTACTGGATGAAACAGAGAAGACCAGCAGTGTTCCTTGAAGCTTTACCTGTGTCTGTATGAGCCCTGTAGCCCCCAACAAGTTACCTGTCATGCTGGCCCAGCAGCTCCCGTAGCTGATAGCCCCTGATCCTGAAGCCACCAGGCCTTGGCCCATTGTGGTCAGGAGATTTGCCTTGAACAAAATTTTCCTTACCCAAAACAGAGCCCCACCTTCTGTGTGCCCCCCATCGCCACCTCCACCCCTGGAGCTAATTTTGCCTTAAAGAGTCAGACAGAACGAGGTGACTTGTCTTCTACCTGGCAAATTTTCCAGTGTTGGCCTGGGACAGCCAGAGCTCAGGAAGCAGCAGTGAGAGTGAGAAGAAGCCTCTGTGTCTGTCTCCTACCCCAAGTCCTCTCTCTCTCCTAAGCACACTCTTTCTTTTTTCTACCCTACCCTCTTTTTTGAAGGTAGAGCAAATTCCCATTTTGTGGAAATCTTCCCACTGGCAGTGCCCCTACAGAAAGTACCTGATGGCAAGGCCCCTGCTGTGGCTGCCCCACAGGGCCAAAAATGGTGTCACCTCTTCACCTTCACCAGAAGCAGAGCCTAATATTGCATTTGGGGTTCTAGTCTCAGCATCTAGTTCCAGCAAGCCATATTCATATTCATAATCAGCTATATATGGACTCATTCTATTTAATACAAAAAAAAAATAGTGACTGCCGGCATCCATCATGACTCAGAACCGAAGAAGCTTGAAGCTTAAAGATGGAGAAAGATGGGTAGCCAGTCTGTATGAGATACAGTTAAGTAGAAGTTTGCAAAAAGGTTAAGGCTGAGTCTGACTTCCCTGAGGAGGTGACATTCAACTTGGGTTTTGAAGAATGAGTAGTTTTTCCAGTGAAAAGGAGCATTTTATGTGGAAGTGGATGTGAATATTTTGCTAGGGGGGAAAAAAAACACAGAAGTGTATGATTAAATAGAACATAGAAATAACATAGCCTTTGGAGTCAGCAGTTACTTTTTTTTTTTTTTTTTTTTTTGCGGCAGAATCTTGCTCTGTTGCCCAGGCTGGAGTGCAGATGCTCTTTTGAATTCTCTTTGAGTTCTCAGTTAATCTCTTTGATACTCATACTCCCAAGCTGTAGAACAGGGAAATAATACTTACTTCTTAACAGAGTAGATTTTTCAATGAATTAATATATATAAAATTTTAACTGTGCATTTTTATAAAGCCATTAGTTTAATAATGTGTTATGAGACGTTCTGGATTCAAGTTCCTCTGACTGATAATACATCTTTCTCCTTTGAAAACAGGCTTCTGACCATCAATTGGTTACTTCATTGATCAATTCATTCATTCCCCATTTTCCAATTTCTCCTATATTAGCTTTTGGGATGCAAAGGTAAATGAGACTCAATTCCTGGCCTCAGGGAGCTGCCAATCTAGCAAGGTTGTAAGTGTGAACAGACCATACCCAGGTGAGCTAGCATGGCTTTGCATGATGAGCTTCTTAGCCAGTAGGTACCTGAGCCTTGTTCTGGGGTTGGTGAGATCCCCATTGAACTGTTGGAGTCTGTGGGTCTACTGGGGTTCCTGGGAGACTTTGGGCATCTGGGAGAGCTGAAAGCTAAAAATTGGTCTAATCAATAATAAATTCACTTTAGTAGCATTTATTGAGTAGGTGAGAAAATAGTATTTCATGCAGACTGGAAGCATTAATAGACAGCCAAAGGGAGAAAGTGGCATTCTCTCTCTCTCTCTCTCTCTCTCTCTCACACACACACACACACACACACACACACACACACACTCTTAAATGACTATTATGGACTACCATGAATATAATGGAGATAACCTAGGTATCTAATAATCCTTTCTGAAAAAGCAGGATTTGGTGCTTTAGTTTGTCTCTCTTCTCTATTATTATCTTAGTGAGGAAGGAGGGATGCATGCTTGCCTCCCATAGCAATACAAATGCCCTCTAACCTTAGTATTATAAAACAAGAGTGGTAGGCTAAAGATGGAGCTTAAGTCAGTATCTGATCTACCTCTTAGAAGCTGTGCGAGTGTTGGCAGCTCACTAAGGCTGGTACTTGGCCTTCCTACATCACTAGGTTGCCACGAAAAGTAAATCTGTTTCAGTTGAGATTCTCTGGTTGTAAGTTACAAGAAGCAACTCAAATTAAGTTGGGTAAAAAACGAAAGGGGAAAGGATTTCATTATCAGTTTCAAGTATATCTCATAGAAACCAAGAGCAAACAAGGAGCCAAGGTTCAGAAAGGAACCACCTAGCTCACAGATGGCACCTGGGGGCCCACCACAATTCAGTGTGAGGGAGGTTCTAAGCTAATCGCCTATAATTAACTGTACATTACAGTCCACACCCTGACTGCACTTGTGAACACTCATACCTAACAGGATACAAGCACCTTACCTCTAACTGTGATTGAGTCCACCTTTCCATAATGAGAATCAGCCCAAGGTCCAAGGTCACATCCACAGACAAAGCCCTACCACCATTGCTCTGTGCTCTCTCTCTCTCTCTTTCTTTTTTCTTTTTTTTTTTTTTTTCTGAGACGAAGTCTCACTCTGTCACCCAGGCTGCAGTAGAATGGCTGTGATCTCAGGTCACTGCAGCCTCTACCTCCTGGGTTCAAGAGATTCTCGTGCCTTAGCTTCCCAAGTAGCTGGGATTATAGGCACCTGCCACTACACCCGGCTAATTTTTGTATTTTTAGTAGAGACGGGGTTTCACCATGTTGGCCAGGCTAGTCTCAAACTCCTGACCTTAAGTGATCTGCCCACTCTGGCCTCCCAAAGTGCTGGGACTTTGGGCATTGAGGCACCATGACTGACCACACTGTGCTCTCTCTAGGGATGAACGTCCATCCTCTGGTTTGATCTTCATCCAGGAGAGGGGTCACACTTCACCACCCTGAAACCTGTGGAATAAAGGATAGAATTTTACCATTCAAGAAAAATATAATGGCCAAAATAATCTCTCACTTATTAAAGAAGAGGCCATAAAATAAACCTTAACAAACGTAAAAGAATTAAAAATTATACGAATGTGTTCTCAGACCACAATGGAATTAAATCGGAAATCAGTACTGAAAGATAACAGGAATTGCTCCAAACACTTGGAAACTAAACAGCACACTTCTAAAGTTAATAATGGACCGAAGAAAAGGTCTCAGAGGATGTAAAAGCATACATGGAACTGAGTAAAAATGAAAAAAAAGACAACGTATTCATACCCGTGGGACCCGGGGTAAACAGTGCTGAAAGAGAACTTCATAGCACTACACATTTATATTGATATAGAGGAAAGTCTCAAATCAAGCACCTAAACTCCTACCTCAAGGAAAAGAAAAATAAATAAACCCAAAGAAAGCAGAGAGGGGAAACTAGTAAAGAAAACAAGAGAAATTAATGAAATTAAAACCAGAAAAATAAGAGAAAATCAATGAATCAAAATTGGGTCTTTGAATAATTAGTAAAATTAACAAACCTCTAGCAAGACAGATGAAAAAGGAGGACACAAACTATCCAAATTCAGAATGAAACATAGGAGATCACCACAGATCTCGCAGTCTTCAAAAAGGAAAGTAATATGTATTACAAAATTCCATACACATGAATTTAAAAATGTAGATGAGGTAGATCTCAAAAACCAGAAACTACAGAACCCGCACATTACAAAATAGATAATTTTGATAGCCCTGTAGCTATCAATAAAATTGAATTTGTAATATAAAACTTCCCCACAAAAGACATTTCCAGGCCCAGATAGTTTCATTGGAGAATTTTTCTAAATATTTAAAGAATTGTCACCAATTTTACACAAACTTTTAAAGAAAATAGAAGAGGAATGAACTCTTTTCAGTTAATTTTATGAGGACAGAATTAACCTGATACTAAAACCAGATAATGACAGTACCTTCCCCCCAAAAAAACCTAATAAATAAATAAATAAATGAATATCCCTCATGCACGTAGATGCAAAAAATCCTAAACAAAATATTACCAAACAGAATTCAGCAATATATTAAAAATATATACCTTATGACCAAGTAGAATTTAATCCAGATTTCCAACAGTAGCTCAATATTTAAAAACTCAATCAATATAATCACCATATTAATAGGCTATTGAATAAAAATCACAAGATCATATTAATTAATGCAGAAAAAAGCATTTGAAAACATTACTAGTTTCTGTAAAAACTAAAAAAATAAAAGTACAGAGGAACTTTTTTTTTTTGAGGTGGAGTCTCGCTCTGTCGCCCAGGCTGGAGTGCAGTGGTGCAATCTCGGCTTACTGCAAGCTCCACTTCCCGGGTTCAAGCCATTCTCCTGCCTCAGCCTCCCGAGTAGCTGGGACTACAGGCAACTGCCACCGTGCTCGGCTGATTTTTTTGTATTTTTCGTAGAGACAGGGTTTCACTGTGCTAACCAGGATGGTCTCGATCTCCTGACCTCGTGATCTGTCTGCCTCGGCCTCCCAAAGTGCTGGGATTACAGGCACAGAGGAACTTTATCAACTTTTTAAAAAATTTCTCAACTTGATAAAAAGGATTTATTTTTTAAAAAACCTAAAACTAACATTATACTTACTGTGAAACAGTGAATGCTTTTCTGTTAAGGTCAGAACAGATGAACCAAAGATGTCTGCTCTCACCTCTTGTAGTCAACAAAGTGCTGGAGGTTCTACCTGGAGCAATAGGGTAAAAAAGGCAAATGAAAAGCATGAAAATCGGAAAGGAAAAAGTAAAACTATTTCTATTTGCAGATGACATGATTGTCTACATAGAAAATCCCAAGAATCTATGAAAAAAACTTAGAAATTAATAAGTGATTTTAGTAACATGATAGAACACAGTATCAACATGCAAAATCAATTGTATTTCTTTATGCTAGCGATGAACACATAGAAACCAATTAAAAATACAATGCTCACTTATAATTGTTTTAAAATGAAATAGGTATGTATAAATGTAACAAAACATGTACAAAGCATTTATGTTGAAAACTACAAAATTCTGGTGGAAGAAGTTAAAGAAAACCTAAACAAATCAAGAGACATACAGTGTTTTGTATTGGAGAACTCAATATAGTAAAGATGCTACTCCTACCCCAAGTGATATACAGGTTTAATGTAATTCTATCAAAATCTCAGCAAGACTTTCTAGATATGGACAAGATTATTCTAAAATTTACGAGGAAAGGCAAAGGAACCAAAAATAGATAAAACAATTTTGATAAAGAAAACTAAAGCAAGAGGAATCACTCTTCCTGCTTTTAAGACTTATAATAGCTACAGTAGTGAAGATGGTGTGGTCTTGGCAAAGAGACAGACACATAGATCTATGGATCAGAATAGAGAACCCAGAAATAGACCTACTCAAGTACAGCCAACTAATTTTTGAGAAAGATGTAAAAGCAATCCAGTAGAAGAAGGATAGTACTTTCAACAAATGCAGCTAAAGTAATTATACACCCACAGGCAAAATGATAAACACTGACCTAAGTCTCATACTTTACACTCTATAAAATTAACACAATATGGATCCAGACTTAAATGCAAAATGTAAAACTACAAACCTTTTAGTAGAAAATCTTTAGGACCTAGGGTTTGTTACAGAGTTCTCAGACTTGACACTAAAAACACAATTCATTACAGAAGAATGGATAAATTTAACAATAAAAATTAAAACCCTTAACTCTGTAGAAGACTGTTGGATTAAAAGACAGGTTATAAGCTGTGCAAAAAAAAAAAAAAAAAATGCAACCATGTATCTGACAGAAACTAGTATCTAGAACATAAAAAGAACTCTTAAAACTCAAGAGTAGAAAATGGACGAAAGATATGAGGAGGTAGGAAATCATGGAAGAGGATACTCCACAGGCAAATAGGCACATGTAAAGATGTTTGATATCTCTACACACTAGAGGAAATGCAAATCGAAACCACAAGGAGATGTCACTTTACACCTATCGGGATGGCTAAAATAAAAAGTAGTGATGATAACAGATGTTGACAAGGACGCAGACTGGATCTCTCATGATGCTGATAGGAAGGTAAAATAATACAGCTACTCTGAAAAATAGTTTGGTAGTTTCTTTAAAAACTAAACATGCACTTAAAATACAACCCAGCAATCACACTCCTGGGTATTTATCCCAGAGAAATAAAAACTTAAGTCGACACAAAAACCTGTACATGAATATTATTAGCTTTATTTGTAATAGCGCAACCCTGGAGACAACCAAAATGTCTTTCAACAGGTGACCAGTAAAATTAAATGTGGTTCATCTATTCCACAGAATATTACTCAGTAGTGAAAAAGTATGAAATAGTTTGGCAAGATCTCAGGGACATTGTGCCAAGTGAAAAAGAAGCATACCCAAAGATCGCATTCTTCATGATACCATTTCTATAATATATAATTACAGTGTATAATTATGTTACATATATATAATTCTCAAAATGACAAAATTATAGGGATAGGGAACAGATTAGTGGTTACCAAGGCTTAGGGAAGGTTGTGGGAAGGAGAGAGTAGTTGTGACTATTAAAGGGATCTCACAGAAAAAGGGATAGCACAGAAAGATCATCCCCATAAAGGAATATGTCTATAATTTGATTGTGGTAATGTTTACATGGATCTACACACATGATAAAGTGATACAGAACTATGTGCACATGCATTGTACCAATGTCAACTTCCTGGTTTTGATATTGCTCTACAGTCAGGTGGGATGCAAGCAAGGAAACCAGCTGAAAAGTACAGGAGACCTCCCTGTACTATTTTTGCAACTTCTTGTCCATCCACAATTATTTCAAAGTAGAAAGTTTTTTAAAACCCAACGCTGTACAACTTTTAAAAATAAAAGTAAACTACTGGCTTCTGCAGCACATGGATGTGTCTCAGAAGATTATATTGAGCAAAAGAAGCCAGGCATAAAGAGCACCTGCTGTATGCTTACGTTAGTGAGAACTCAAAGAACAATCACTACTAATCGATGGTGACATAAATCAAACAGCAGTTAACTTGGTTTTGGAGAGATGAAGGAACATGAATGAGACATAAAATATAAAAATGTTCTATAGCTCTTCACTTGGGTGCTGATATGGTAGTACAAGGTATGTAAGTAAAATAATTAGCAAACTGTACACCTAAGACAAATGTGTGTATCCATTACATTAAAAATAAAAGGAAAGGAAAAATTCTTGTCTTGTTTTGTTAATTTCTAAACTACCAGGACTGGACCCTCCCTGAGGGGCAGGTCATTCTTCCTACCCACCTGGAGCCATTTTTCTCTCTTCTAGGTCTTGATCTCAGGCCACAGACAGGGCAGAGGAACTGTTTTTTTTTATCTCTTCCCTTCTAGAATGTTCCCTTGCTCCTACACAGTATTTCTGTGCTAATCATTTGTACTGTTATTTTTTAATCAAAAGCTTCATCACATTTGTCTAGACCAGTGAATCTCAAATGTGGTTCCCCACATCAGCAACATCTAGGAACTTGTTAGATATGCAGATCCTGGGCCACACCCCAGACCAATGGGAACAGGAATTCTAAGGGTGGGCCCAGCAATATGTTTTTTAACAGGCCCTCCAGGCCATTCTGTGGTACACTGGAAAGGCCTCTGACTTCAAATCACTATTGCAGGTTGGGTCCCCAGGAAGCCAACTCTGAGACAGGGTCAGCAATGGGAGGTGCTTTGCCATGGCTTAGAAGTTGGGATCCCCTTAGCATTTCCAGATATTCCAGTGTGTGACCCTTCTAGTCACCAGGATCATCCATTTACAGGTGCCTGCTGGAGCTTCATCTGCAGGAAGGGGTGAGCAGGGAGTCTGACACTTTATCAGGGTATATTCTTAGATCTAGACATTGGCAGACCTTGTTTGATGGCCTTGCTTCCTCTGACTTCCTTCAATTGAGCGGCTTTACCCTTGAGCTGGTCTCTTCTCCATTATGCTTTACTGAGGCTACAGGAAGAACCCAGCACACTTTGCTGTCAAGGTGGCCTGAGTCCTTACTTCACCACCTTGTGATAGAGGCTGAGAGCTTGTCAGGCTGTCCAGGAGGAATTCAAAGGTCTCTCTACCTCTCTTAAGGTCTAGACTGTAGTCCCAGTCCTGAGAATGGTTTCTGGCTTGGTTAAGAATTTTTGGGGCCAGGCACAGTTGCTCATGCCTGTAATCTCAACACTTTGGGAGGCTGAGTTGGGAGGATCACTTGAGCCCAGGAGTTCAAGACCAGCCTAGGGAACATATCAAGACCTCATCTCTTCAAAAAATAAAACAAATTAGCTAGGTGTGGTGGTACACACCTCTAGTCCCAGCTACCCAGAAGGCTGAGGCAGGAGAATAGTTTCAGCCCAAGAGGTTCAAGGCTGTAGCAAGCCATGATCACACCATTGCACTCCAGTGTAGGCAACAGAGCAAGACCTTGTCTCCAAAAAGAATTTTTTTGGAAAGTTCTAAATTCTAGAATCCAATTTAAATAGGCTTAGGAGCAAAAGTGTTGAGGGCAGAAGTCATAGACAGAGTGAGGTTTCTCAAGGAACTCAGGAGACACTCAGCAACGCACTGGGGATGGACTATAACCAGCAAGAAGAGGCAGCCAGAGTCCAAAGGACCTTCTTCCTCACCTCTCAGCCCTTTTTCTCTTTGCACATGTGTTTTGCTCTTTTCTTTCTGCAACCCATATTTTTCTCTGCTTCTCGGGGTTTATGAAAGGTCTAAAGAAGACCCCTCAGACCAGAGTTTATATTTCTTTTATGTTTACTGCAGTCTCATTGTCTGGCTGCTGTGGACTCCCTGTCCCTTTCTCTACACCCAGCAGAAACAATGAGATTGTACTTTTGGTCAGGTGCCACCCCTCCCGGTTATCCAACCAACTGCAGCTGGGATTGGGGGCAGGAAGCAAAATCTCGGGGGTCCATCTTTCAGGATGATGAAGCAATTCTTAAAGAACTGGGGCAGGGCAGACAACCCACTCTTTACTGCCATATCCTGTAAAGATGCATGCAAATGTGCTTGGAGAGTTTTATGGCTCGCAAGTGCAATGTTTTCTTCTCATTAGAAATTATAGAATCAATTTTCTTCACCGGATCTCTGTGATGTCTAATTCATTTTGAAAAGGAAAACAAAATTATTTAATTTTCAGGGGTTTCAGTGTGAAGGGTAAATTAAATAATAACATGGAGCACGTCATTTCTAGTCATTCTTTTGCCTTCGCCCCTCTCCCAGAAACCACTTTTCTTTTCCAGTCATTAGAGATTATTTCAAATTATCTTAAGAAGAAAAATGCTGCTCTAACAACTATAAATGGCTTATATTGTCACTCTCAACCTTTTAAAAGATGTTATATTTTGCAAAGATTAAATTGCATCAGACTCAGAATCTCTGGGAACTGAACAGGCAGACTCCTCCAATTAAGCCTCCTTCCCACATCTGCTGCAATATTTTGCCAATAAGTCATTCCAATCCAAATATAGTTCTGATTCTCACAGCACTTTCTGTAGCAATTAAGTGTGTATTTTTTAACATCCCCATGTTGTATTTGGCACTTACTTCCCGCTGGCCTCCGCTCTGTGACCACCTGCAGTCTAATTCTGGCCTCCCCCTGCACTCTCCGCAGGCTTTAACATGGTTGCCGCTTGCCCTTGCCTTGCTTTGCAAATCTACAGCAAACAAAGAAAATCAGTGGCTTCTGTTCTTGGCCACCTGGGAGATAAAGCAATCACTCTCTGTGCCCCCTCTCCACTCATAAGGAGGGGAGTCACTACCTCTTTCCTAGACCTCCTTCTGTGGCCCCACACTAAATGTTCGTCTGCCTACTCCAGAGCCCTGCCTGGAAAATGATGCCCATGGTCTGTTACATCTGCCAGGGGTTCTCAGTATCCTACAAACGCTAGCTCAGTTTCACCTCACAATATTCCAGGGAGTATTATCACTACCAGGCCCTGGTGCAGGTTGGGTGGCCCCTGAAGTTGCTTCTGAGATGGGGACTCATGTGCTGGTTGCTTTTGGCAGAGGGGAGAAGAAAAGCAAGCAGGAGGGAGCAAGGGATCCATGTAGCACTCCCAGGGCACCAGGGCCTCACAGTAAAAACCTTAGCAGCCCCCCACAGGAAGCTAAAATCCACATGGCCCCATGCAGATGTCTCACTTGGGCTGAGGAAGCAGGTTGTCATCCCTACATCAGTCGGTCACTGGATGTGGCATAGCACAGGGCCACCACTGCCTCTGGCAAGCAGATGGCTGGGGCTAAGGTCATGCAGCAGGTGAGTAGAGAAGCAGGTTTAACCTCACACTCTGGCTCTGTATGCCCCCGCTGGTGTCCCCTGCTACCTGCCCCACTCCTGCCACTATCCCCCTGGGCCATCAGACCATGTTTCCATGCTGCAGATGTACCTTCATCTCCCTTTCTCCGGAAATCCTAACCAAATCATATTGGGTTACACTTTCTGGACACGCTGCCACCCATCACCCTACCTCTTGCTCTGGTGTCATGGTCTCACCTTGCACACTCATCAATTCTCATCTGGACTAAGCAAATAACCCCCAAACACCCAGCCCTACTTTGAGTTTCTCCCCTCCCTCCCTGCTGCTCCATACCAGGTATCCTGAACTGTAGCTCAAAGTTCTCATTAGGCTTCTTCCCAGAAAAATCCAGGGACTCCAACTGCCTAGACCTGTGAGCAAAATCCAGCTCCCTGGTCTGCTCTCCAACTTCATCCATCACTGATGCCATTCCTAAGCGTGGGCCATATGGGCCACCCACTGTTCTCGGATGCCTCTTCCCACAGCTCCCTCCCCATGGAGAGTGCCTGTTATCCACCCTGCTGGCCTCTTCTCTAGAATATCACTCAGAGGCTATAAGCCAGGAGAAGAGTCCATTGTAGAGGCAGCTCAGGCCTTGGAAATATTGCAGGGCATGAATAGGAAAAAGCGATGGAGCTTTAAAAAGAAGAAAATTATTCAGAAGTGAGAAGAGAAAAACACACTATAAAAATTCATAAATAAATGCAACAACCTGCCTTTCATTACCTTGCTACACTCATGTTACCTTAGTTAAACGGGTTAAGGAACCTAAGACCAAATTTCTAGGAAAAGGTGAAGTATTGACTAACATTTCTTACCTATTACAGGGGTTGGACAGTGTCTCCCCAAAATTTATGTCCACTCAGTACCTCAGAACATGAACTAATTTGGAAATCAGGTCTTTGCAGATGTAACTAGTTAAGGACCAGTATAAGGACTGGTGTCCTTATAAGAGGAGGGAAATTTGGACTCAGGCACACAGGGAGGAGGAGACCATGTGACGACGGAGGCAGAGGTTGGAGTGATGCAGTCACAAGCCAAGAAACACTTGGAGCCATCAGAAGCTGAAAGAGGCAAGAAGGATCTTCCCCTAGAGCCTCTGGAGAAAGCCATATCCTGCCCAGACCTTGATTCCAGACTTTGGCCTCCAGATTTGTGAGAGAGTTAATTTCTGTTGTTCTAAGCCACCAAGTCTGTGGAAATTCGCTATGGCAGCCCTAGCAAACTCATACATCTGCATATCAAGAATTACCATAAAACAAATTATGCATGAGCATTGCAGGCATGCAAAGAATGGCACCCCACGCAAGACAGGCACCTTTGAAGAACTCAGAGTATCTGGAGTGGGTGTCCAGACTCCTCCAGTGTCAAGAGCTTGGTCAGTGCAAGCCATGGAGGCTGAACAGCTGTTGGCCACACCCTGCATCCCTTGCACACCCTTATTCTGGGCATGCATTGTGTTTTGGGATGAATATTTGTGTTCCTCTTCTTCAAAATCATACACTGAAGCCCCAGTTCCCATTGTGGTGGCATCTGGAGATGAGACCTTTGAGAGGTGACCAGTTGTAATGAAGATGAAATGTTTATGGGTTAGCATTCCCATGAGAAGAGGAAAAGACACCAGAGCTTGCTCTCTCCACCATGTGGACACAGTGAGAAGGTGGCTGTCTGCAAGCCCAAAAGAGAGCCCTCACCAGGAATCCAACCTGCCCACACCTTGATCTGGGATCCATCCTCCAGAACTGTTAGAAGTAAATGTCTGCTGGTTCAGCCCCTCAGTCTGTGGTGTTTTGTTTTGACAGCCCAAATAAACTGAGACACGCCACAGTCATCCTGGAGGTCTCAACCAAATGGCATCCTGGGCAGAGCAGCTGCAGCCCATTGTCAGGTTCTTATGATGGGCAGTGCAATGGGTGCACTTGATTCAGCACTCCATGACAAGCCTCTCACATCCAGCATAACCTTCTGTCTTGTAGACAGCAGTGTTCTAGGAAAGGACATGCAGTTAGTTATGCATGGTCTGGAGCAAGCGTTCATACCCACTGTTGGCATTTTCCTTGCACCATGAATTTTCTAAAGTTTCTTTTCTTTTGTGACTATTTCTGAAACACGCCTGACTTTATCCACTCTGAAGATAGTGAACAAAGAAATAAATTGAGATGATGGCTAGTATTGCTTATTACCTTTTGAAGTATTAAGAATATATAAATTAGGTTGATGATATTGCAATCATTTTTACAAATGGACTTCTCAATTACTTTCTCTACAGATTATCATATAAATTGTTCTTTTGGTATTGAAATTTCTCTAAAGAAAAATGTACATTTTGGGGATTATTCTACAGGTCCTCTTAGCAACAAATAGACTTACCAAGTTTAAGTACAAAACTGTCCTAATGATTTTTTAAAAATTATTACTGTAAATATAACAGCCTCTCTTCTGTTCCCATTCACATCTCATTTCACCTTCTCCTTCTCCTCTACTCAAGACATAAAAAATCATTTCTCTTTTAATGAGGAAGAATATTAGAATTGTTTTCCATTTACCTGTGTTTCACTTTGAGAAGCTCAGGTGGATAAATCACTTGAGCCCATGAGTTCAAGACCAGCCTGGGTAACATAGCAAGACTCCTATCTCTATGAAAATGAAAAACAAAAATGCTCCAGGCATGGTGGCACATGCCTGCAGTCCCAGTTACTCAGGAGGCTAATGTGGAAGGATCACTTGAGCCCAGGAAGTCAAGACTGCAGCGAACTGTAATTGCATCACTGCATTCCAGCCTGGGTGACAGAGACACACCCTGTCTCAAAAAATAATAATAATAAATTAAATAAATTATATATAAATAAAATCAAATTCAATATCTATTCTTAATTTTCAAAAATGTTCTTGAGCTAGTAATAGAAGAAAAGCATTGCTTAACATAATAAATAATCCATTTCAAATGATTTTCTAACATTTTACTTCATAGTGACACATTGGAGACATTTTTATTAAAATCAGCAATAAGATAAGAATATCTGCTACCACTAATAAATTCTGAACTTTTCCTGGGCTTTCTAACT
>NW_012102565.1:2236046-2241884 GCF_000951045.1 Mandrillus leucophaeus | reverse complement strand
CACTTGATTCAGCACTCCATGACAAGCCTCTCACATCCAGCATAACCTTCTGTCTTGTAGACAGCAGTGTTCTAGGAAAGGACATGCAGTTAGTTATGCATGGTCTGGAGCAAGCGTTCATACCCACTGTTGGCATTTTCCTTGCACCATGAATTTTCTAAAGTTTCTTTTCTTTTGTGACTATTTCTGAAACACGCCTGACTTTATCCACTCTGAAGATAGTGAACAAAGAAATAAATTGAGATGATGGCTAGTATTGCTTATTACCTTTTGAAGTATTAAGAATATATAAATTAGGTTGATGATATTGCAATCATTTTTACAAATGGACTTCTCAATTACTTTCTCTACAGATTATCATATAAATTGTTCTTTTGGTATTGAAATTTCTCTAAAGAAAAATGTACATTTTGGGGATTATTCTACAGGTCCTCTTAGCAACAAATAGACTTACCAAGTTTAAGTACAAAACTGTCCTAATGATTTTTTAAAAATTATTACTGTAAATATAACAGCCTCTCTTCTGTTCCCATTCACATCTCATTTCACCTTCTCCTTCTCCTCTACTCAAGACATAAAAAATCATTTCTCTTTTAATGAGGAAGAATATTAGAATTGTTTTCCATTTACCTGTGTTTCACTTTGAGAAGCTCAGGTGGATAAATCACTTGAGCCCATGAGTTCAAGACCAGCCTGGGTAACATAGCAAGACTCCTATCTCTATGAAAATGAAAAACAAAAATGCTCCAGGCATGGTGGCACATGCCTGCAGTCCCAGTTACTCAGGAGGCTAATGTGGAAGGATCACTTGAGCCCAGGAAGTCAAGACTGCAGCGAACTGTAATTGCATCACTGCATTCCAGCCTGGGTGACAGAGACACACCCTGTCTCAAAAAATAATAATAATAAATTAAATAAATTATATATAAATAAAATCAAATTCAATATCTATTCTTAATTTTCAAAAATGTTCTTGAGCTAGTAATAGAAGAAAAGCATTGCTTAACATAATAAATAATCCATTTCAAATGATTTTCTAACATTTTACTTCATAGTGACACATTGGAGACATTTTTATTAAAATCAGCAATAAGATAAGAATATCTGCTACCACTAATAAATTCTGAACTTTTCCTGGGCTTTCTAACTAATGCAGTATAAAAACAGAGATGGGGGAAGTAGAAACATTATTAAGGAGGGACCAAAAATTTTACAAAAGATATAAGGCTAACTTAGAAAATACTTGCTTTGGGTTTATTTCGCTCTTCTTTTTCTACTTTCCTAATATGAAAGATTAGGCAGGGTCTCATTCTGTCACCCAGGCTGGAGTGCAGTGGTACAGTCTTGGTTCACTGCAACCTCAACCTCCTGAGCTCATGCAATCCTCCCACCTCAGCCTCCCAAGTAGCTGGGGTTACACGTGCGTGCCACCATGCACAGCTAATTTTTAAATTTGTGATCCTTCTGCTTCTGCCTCCCAAAGTGCTAGGGTTACATATGTGAGCCACCACCATCTGGATTCTTTTTTAATATAATCATTTAATCATAAAAATTTCCCTCCAAGCACTGGTTTAGCTGCATTCTACAAATTTTAAGATGTTTTAAATTTTGGTCAGTTTGAAATATTTTCCTGTTTCCCTTGAGACTTTCTCTTTGACTAATGGATAATTTAGAAGTATATTGTTTAATTTCCAAGTATTTAGAGAATTTCCTCTTTTATTTCTGTTTTTTATTCTGGTTTTTTGTTTTTGTTTTTGCTTTTGTTTTTTGAGATGGAGTCTTGCTCTGTTGCCCAGGCTGGAGTGCAGTAGCACAGTCTCAGCTCACTGCAAGCTCTGCCTCGCAGGTTCATGCCATTCTCCTGCCTCAGCCTCCTGAGTAGTTGGGACTACAGGTGCCCACCACCATGCCCAGCTAATTTTTTGTATTTTTAGTAGAGACAGGGTTTCACCATGTTAGCCAGGATAGTATTTCTAGTTTAATATCATTATATATAGAAAGCATTCTTTGTATGATTTCAATTCTCTTAAATTCGTTAAGGTTTAATTTTGACCCAGGATATGATTTTTTGTGGTGAATGTTTCACGGACACTAGAAAAGATGATGTATTCTTCTATTTTGTTTTTCTGTTTTGTTTTGTTTTTCTTTTTCTTTTTTTGAGATTGAGTCTCACTCTTGTCACCTCCACTGAAGAGCAGTGGCATGATCATAGCTCACTGCAGCCTCAAACTCCTGGGCTCAAACAATCCTCCCACCTCAGCTTCCTGAGCAACTGAGATTACAGGCATAAACCAGTGCACTCAGCTCCTATTCTGTTTTGTGACAGAGTCTTTTATATATCAATTAGATGCCATTGGTTGATTGTGTGGTTCAATTCTTTTAAATTCTTGCTGATTTTCTATTTGTTTTATAAGTTACCAAGAGAGGAAGGTTGAAATCTCCAGCTGTAATTGCAAGGTTGTTTATTACTCATTTTTGCTCCACATATTTTTAATTTCTTTTTTTAAATGCATGCACATTTAGGATTGTTACATTTTCTTGGTAAATTTACCCTTTTTGATCACTATGTAATGCCACTCTTTGTCCTCAGTAATATCTTTGCTCTGTCTGAAAACAATACAGTCACTAGATTTTTCCTAATTGAAGTTTTTATATGATATTCTTTTCCTGCCTTCCACTTTAGACTTAAATATACCATAGTATTTAAAGTCAGTTTCTTCCAAACAGCAGACAATTAGGTCACTTTTAAAAATTCATTCTGACATTCTCTGTCAACTTAATTGCTGTGTTTAGGCTACTTACATTTAATGTAATTATTGCTAGGTTTGAATTTAGATCTATCATTTTATTTCTTGTTTTGTTTGTTTCTTGTGGTTTTCATCCTTCTGTTTCCCTTTTCCTCCTTATGTAGATTATTTGAACATTTTTTTTTTTGAGACAGAATCTCATTCTTGCCCAAACTGGAGTTCAGTGGCATGATCATAGCTCACTGCAGCCTCAAATTCCAGAGCTCAAGTGATTCTACCACTTTAAGCCTCTTGAGTAGCTGGGACTACAGGTGAGTGTCACCATGCCCAGCTAATTTTTTGTTTCTTTTAGTAGAGACTGGGTTTTGCCATGTTGCCCAGGCTGGTCTCAAATTCTTGGGCTCAAGCAATCTGCCTGCCTCAACCTCCAAAAGTGCTGGAATTACGGGCATGAACCATCATGGCCAGCCTATTTGAACATTTTTAATAATCCATTATCTGTTGTTGTTTTGATTATACCTCTTTGTATATTTTGTAGCATTTGTTCTTAGGATTACAATATGCATAATTAACTTTTTCCAGTCCACTTAGAATCCACATTTTACTACTTCATTTGGAATACAGAATCTTTATCATGATAGAAACCCATTTGTCTTTCCCCTGTACGTTGTTGTCTTATAAATTACATCTACACACTTTGACAATTGCATCTAGAAATGTTGTAATTTTTTATCTCTTTGTCAATACATTTTAATGGATTCAAGAGAAAAATAAGCTATTATATTTACCCAATTATAAACCATTTGTGTTGCTCTTCCTCCACTTTTTTTTTTTTTTTTATTTTGACAGCGTCTTGCTCTGGGTCCAGCCACCCAGGGTGGAGTGCAGTGGCACAATCTTGGCTCGCAGCCTTGACCTCCCAGGTTCAAGTGATCCTCCCACCTCTGCCTCCAAGTCAGTCACGTGCCACCAGACCTGGCTAATTTTTGCATTTTTTGTAGAAGTAGGGTTTTGCCACATTGCCCAGGAAGGTCTTGAACTCCTAAACTCAAGCAATCCACCTGCTTTGGCCTCCCAAAGTGCTGGGATTACAGGCATGAGCCACCGTGCCTATTCCCTCCTTTTCTGATGTTCTATTTCCTTCTAGTAACTTTCCCGCTCTTTGTAAATAACTTTCTTTAGCTATTCTATTAGAATGGGTTGGCTGGCATGTAGTTCTTTTAGATTCTCTTCATCTGAGAATGTCTTTATTTCACTTTCATTCCTGAAGGATATTCTCCTTTTGATGTAGAATTGTGGATTGACTGTTTTTTTCTTCCAGATCTGTTTTTCCACTTATTTCTGGTTTCCATAGTTTTGGTGGGAATCTATATCATTTAAATTATTGTTTTCCTATAGGTGCTGCATCATTTTTCACAAGCGTTTTCAAAAATTTTTTGTCTTTAGTGTCTCTATGATATGTCTTTGTTGAGTTTCTATGGGCTTATTTTGTTTGCCGTTTGCTTTGCTTAAATCTGTAGGTTGAGATCTTTTACCATATTTTAAATGTTTTCAGCTATTATATCCTCAAATACATCTTCTGCAACACCCTCTTTCTTCTCCCCTTCTGGGAACCTCAAGGCACAAATGTTAGACCTTATCCCACAGGTCACTGAGGTTCTGGTACTATCTTCTTTTTCAGTCTTTTTTCTCTACAGTGTTAGAAATTGACTCTTCTCTCATCTCTACTCTGCTATCCAGTGTATTTTTTAATTTTGGTTACTGCATTTTTTCAGGTTTACAATTCCCTTTCAGTTCTCCTTCTTATATTTTATTACTTTTCTGAGATTTTCTTTCCTTCGATGTGTTTCAAGATTGTTTACTGTTACTTCTTGGAGCATTTTCATAGTAGCAGTTTTCAAGTCTGTTTGATAATACCAATCATTTCTGTCATTTTGGCATTGGCTTCTGTTGATTGTCTTTTCATATATAAATTGACATTTTTTCTGGTTCTTTGTGTGCAGAGTAATTTTGGAGTGTATCCTGAACATGTGGAATTAGGTTAGGTTCAGGCCACAAGTTCCAACTTGCCTTCAGTGAGTCATATTGTTGGTGTCAGTTATATTTTCAAAGCTTCTGTGTTGCTGTTTTGATCTGTCCCACCTGTGTGCCATCCACTGGCCAGGCTGGGTTTTGGGCACTGGTTTATCCCGTATTTCAGGTCTCAGAATCTTCAGCATGTTGTTTAGAGTCAGGTCCGTGTAAGCACAGCATGGGAGTAAACCCAGGAGTTCACAAAACTCACAAACAATGTTATGGATCTCTCCCTGTTTGTGAACTCCTTGGTACTTTCTGATTCCCTGTTGATATCACTTTGGAACCTGATGCTGTGGTTATTCTGCTCTGTCATGCACTTCTTGTGACATCTTGGGTCAAGTCCTGGAAGACCAAGGAGAGATGTAGCAGGAGTTTTCCCCACTCTCTTGGGATACCAGCTCCTCTGATTTGGGAGGGAGTTTTCTTTCTACAGAGTTTTAAACACATGGGGACCCTGATGCTCCTGCTGCCACCGTGGCTGCTACTATGGTGGTTGTCCTTCCTACCACTTCTGACACTAGAAGATTGATTGGGGCTGGAGCATGGGAGAGTAGAAAAAAGGAAAGGAAAATGGTAGAAAGATTTCACCCACTCTTTCTGAGTGTTATAGTTTCTTTTTCCATTCTTTGAGTCAGAGCTAGAGGGCTTCTCCTGAAGTTCTCCCTGCTCATTTCAGTGCCCATTTCTGGTGTTTCGGCTGCCTTGAATTTAGTTTGGGGATATCAAAGCAGAAAATAGAACAGGAACCTATCACTGGTTTAGTGGTACTTCAAATTCTCATCTACTTCCCTATTCATCTGCTATTATTTGCTTTACAGGGTTCTCATCACTGCTCCATGCACTCTGTGCAGGCATCCTAGCTGCATTCAGTGGAACAGACAACCAGAGTGTGCTTCCTCCACTTACCTATAACTGAAACACAACTTTTTTTTATTTTTATTTTTACATTTGAATCTTTATCCCTATGAAATCTGTAGTGATGTTATAAGACATGGATTCTAACTATATAATATGG
>NW_012102565.1:2204626-2235996 GCF_000951045.1 Mandrillus leucophaeus | reverse complement strand
TTAGATTCTCTTCATCTGAGAATGTCTTTATTTCACTTTCATTCCTGAAGGATATTCTCCTTTTGATGTAGAATTGTGGATTGACTGTTTTTTTCTTCCAGATCTGTTTTTCCACTTATTTCTGGTTTCCATAGTTTTGGTGGGAATCTATATCATTTAAATTATTGTTTTCCTATAGGTGCTGCATCATTTTTCACAAGCGTTTTCAAAAATTTTTTGTCTTTAGTGTCTCTATGATATGTCTTTGTTGAGTTTCTATGGGCTTATTTTGTTTGCCGTTTGCTTTGCTTAAATCTGTAGGTTGAGATCTTTTACCATATTTTAAATGTTTTCAGCTATTATATCCTCAAATACATCTTCTGCAACACCCTCTTTCTTCTCCCCTTCTGGGAACCTCAAGGCACAAATGTTAGACCTTGTAGCATTATCCCACAGGTCACTGAGGTTCTGGTACTATCTTCTTTTTCAGTCTTTTTTCTCTACGGTGTTAGAAATTGACTCTTCTCTCATCTCTACTCTGCTATCCAGTGTATTTTTTAATTTTGGTTACTGCATTTTTTCAGGTTTACAATTCCCTTTCAGTTCTCCTTCTTATATTTTATTACTTTTCTGAGATTTTCTTTCCTTCGATGTGTTTCAAGATTGTTTACTGTTACTTCTTGGAGCATTTTCATAGTAGCAGTTTTCAAGTCTGTTTGATAATACCAATCATTTCTGTCATTTTGGCATTGGCTTCTGTTGATTGTCTTTTCATATATAAATTGACATTTTTTCTGGTTCTTTGTGTGCAGAGTAATTTTGGAGTGTATCCTGAACATGTGGAATTAGGTTAGGTTCAGGCCACAAGTTCCAACTTGCCTTCAGTGAGTCATATTGTTGGTGTCAGTTATATTTTCAAAGCTTCTGTGTTGCTGTTTTGATCTGTCCCACCTGTGTGCCATCCACTGGCCAGGCTGGGTTTTGGGCACTGGTTTATCCCGTATTTCAGGTCTCAGAATCTTCAGCATGTTGTTTAGAGTCAGGTCCGTGTAAGCACAGCATGGGAGTAAACCCAGGAGTTCACAAAACTCACAAACAATGTTATGGATCTCTCCCTGTTTGTGAACTCCTTGGTACTTTCTGATTCCCTGTTGATATCACTTTGGAACCTGATGCTGTGGTTATTCTGCTCTGTCATGCACTTCTTGTGACATCTTGGGTCAAGTCCTGGAAGACCAAGGAGAGATGTAGCAGGAGTTTTCCCCACTCTCTTGGGATACCAGCTCCTCTGATTTGGGAGGGAGTTTTCTTTCTACAGAGTTTTAAACACATGGGGACCCTGATGCTCCTGCTGCCACCGTGGCTGCTACTATGGTGGTTGTCCTTCCTACCACTTCTGACACTAGAAGATTGATTGGGGCTGGAGCATGGGAGAGTAGAAAAAAGGAAAGGAAAATGGTAGAAAGATTTCACCCACTCTTTCTGAGTGTTATAGTTTCTTTTTCCATTCTTTGAGTCAGAGCTAGAGGGCTTCTCCTGAAGTTCTCCCTGCTCATTTCAGTGCCCATTTCTGGTGTTTCGGCTGCCTTGAATTTAGTTTGGGGATATCAAAGCAGAAAATAGAACAGGAACCTATCACTGGTTTAGTGGTACTTCAAATTCTCATCTACTTCCCTATTCATCTGCTATTATTTGCTTTACAGGGTTCTCATCACTGCTCCATGCACTCTGTGCAGGCATCCTAGCTGCATTCAGTGGAACAGACAACCAGAGTGTGCTTCCTCCACTTACCTATAACTGAAACACAACTTTTTTTTATTTTTATTTTTACATTTGAATCTTTATCCCTATGAAATCTGTAGTGATGTTATAAGACATGGATTCTAACTATATAATATGGTTAGTCCGTGTTCCAACACAATTTACTATACAGTTTATCTTTTTCCACATGCTGTTCCTTGGATTAATTTCACATGTAACTTTAATGAATTCAAAGAAAATGACAATGAGAGTTTTTAAGTTATTAACAAGGTTGTCTAAAAGTTTGCTAGGAAAACAATAAGTAATTGAGTCGACCAAAGAAATTTTTTTAGAAAGAGGAGTGATGGTATGTGGGGTGGGTTGCCTTCCATAATATATAAATAATCAACGAATGGATGGGCTACTGGTGTGATCACAGATAGATCAATGAAGCAGAAGAGAAAATAGAACAGAGAAGGTGTACATATATACCTACCTTCCAAAAGACAAAGGAAAAGGCAGTATGTGTGTATGTGGGGCAGTGTGGTGGTACTGGGAAGATTTTATTCATGTGTTGGCAAGGAAGTTCCAAAAATGACAAGGAAAGTGACCTAAGAAGCCAAACATACCTGTATATGCTCAGCATTAAAGTAAAGTGATATGAATACACATGATTAATAATCTGCAAGACACAGAATTGGGCTAGGAAAAAAAGAAAGAAATTGGGGCTGGGCCAGATCCTGTAGAAGACCACACCTACTTTGATTACTCTCTGTTAAAGACACCCATTTGTCCTCCAAATCCAAAATCTCTGCCAGCGGTTGAGGGTAGATGAATGTGTCTTTGCTCAAACAAGAGGAAATTCAAAAATAAGATTGATAACCAGGGACAGGGAAACTGGTTTCCCCAGTTGAAGTGTCAAGAAGGGGGTGGGGCGGGACATGTTTAATAACAACATGGGAAAGATAAACACAGAAAATTAATAAGACAATCAATTGCTAATCAAAAATCAAAACACAAAAATCCTCACTATTTTCAGCTTTTTATGGAGACCCCTTCAAGATTTGACTCTCGTGAAAATTACCTCCAAGAAACTGCTGGCTTTCAGCTTTTTATGGAGACCTCTTCTAGATTTGACTCTCATGAAAATTACCTCCAAGAAACTGCTGGCTGCATTCCAGGGTTTTAATCACATTAAAATGTAATCTCATGCATTCTTCCTTAGGGATTGTAAAAGAAAAAGAGAGAAAGAAACCAGAGAACAAAGAAAACCTTTCAACATTGAGTATAGTGGATAAATCATTTTGTGTTTATGGAATTCAGGTAGGTTGTCGATGTAAGGAACACTTAAAACTTAAATGTGCAGTATGGAGTCTTAAACCCTCTTGAGAATGAAATGAAATAAAATTAAGCTGAAAACATATAGAACCGTATCTTCAATATTATATTATCTCTAAGTGATGTAAGCTAATATAAACCATTTAAGTCCACTTAGCAAACATAGGACTTTGTAAATGTCAGGTCATAGTTTCTTAGATGCAAATGACCATGCTGAATGCAGGAGTAGCCCTACAGTCTGCTGGCTGAACAGTCACCAAACTTGGCTTATCTTCTTACCCTGGAGAAACACCATCTCACCAGGGGCTCATTCCATTGTGGAGAGGATTTATTTATTAGACAGTGTTCCTACAGTTTCACCAAAATCTGCCTCCCTGTGGCTTCTGCCCTTGTGGCCCTAGTTGTACCTGCTGGATGCAGCTAGAACATCTGCTCCAGATCTGCCTGCACACCGTCTGCTGTCTAAGGACACTCTCCTAAGAGTGCTCCTGATGCCTTGGGCCTGTCCTCACACAGTAGGGTTTACCTACCACTCAGGATCTCAGTGATTTTCAGATGGCCCCTGTCTCTCTTAAGGAGGAGGGACAACACTATCAGCAGCAGAATAGTGACATCTAGCATCTCATGGTATGGTAAGGGCAAACTCTGTTCTGCATAGGTCATATCTGTTGTGTTCAGGTCACATAATGGTCTGTGAGAATATTAGTCAGCCCTGGACACTGCAACAAACACCATAGACCGAGTGATTTCAACAACAGAATTTCTTTTCTCACAGTTCCAGAGGCTGGGAGTATGAGACTAAGGTGTTGGCAGGGCTGATTCCTTCAGAGGCCTCTCTCCTTGGCTTGTAGATGGCCGCCTTCTTGCTGTATCCTCATGTCTTCCCTCTGTACATATCTGTGTCCTAATTTCCTCTTGCTATAAGGACCCTGGTTATATTGGGCTAGGGTCAACTCTGAAGAACTAATTTTAGCTTAATCATCTCTTTAAAGAACCTGCCCACAAATATGATTACATTCTGAGGTCCTGGGGTCCATTCTTAAGTCCACGTCAACATGTGGATTTGGGGGAGAAACAATTCAGGCCCTAACAATGAGGTAGACTTTTGTTATCCTCATTTTATGTATGCAGAGCACAGCGGTGGGTCACGTCTCCATTTCCTAGAGGGTTTTCTTCTATTAAGGCAATTTAAATCTTTGCAAACTATTTCACACAGTGTTGATTAAGATAGTGGCCTGCTAAAACTTCTTCCTACAAATTGATGTCAATCTGCCCTTCTCACCTCTCAAACTGGGACAGTTGATTTTTCAAAAGCATCATGTAGAAAGGAAGGAAGGAAAGGAGGGAGGAAGATTTAAAAAAAATGAAAGGAAGGAAAAAATGAGTGCAATTGATTTATTTACACTTTACCTCTTTCTTAAACTGCATTAAAATCTCAAATATATCTGATCCCTGCTTCCCAGCACAGAGATTCGGGAACACTGAATTTCCTGAGTGGCAGGAGGGTCTTGTCTTTTTTTTTTTTTTTTTTTTGAGATAGAGTCTCGTTCTGTTGCCCAGGCTGGTGTGTAGTGGCACGGTCTCAGCTCACTGCAACCTCCACCTCCCAAGTTCAAGCGATTCTCCCACCTCAGCCTCCCGAGTAGCTGGGACTACAGGCACATGCCACCACACCCGGCTAATTTTTGTATTTTTAGTAGAGACAAGGTTTCACCATGTTGGCCAGACTGAGCTCAAACTCCTGACCTTGTGATCCACCCACTTCGGCCTCCCAAAGTGCTGGAGTTACAGGCGTGAACCACCTCACTTGGCCTCAGGAGTGTCTTGTCTTTGTTGTGTTGATGAGATGATGCTTGGTGACCTCTATGTAGCTTCAGGATGGAGCTGGTGGCCAGAAAAACCAAGCTCGTGGTTGGAGGGTTGAAACTTTCACCTTCAATCCATCTCCAGGGAGGGAAGGGGGCTAGATACCAAGTTTAATCACACGGGCAGTGATTTAACCAAGCTTGCCTGTGTCAGGGAGCATGGATAAAAACTGAACATCAGGCTCAAGGAGCTTCCTGATTGGTGAACTCGTAGATATACCAGGAGGGTAAGGCACCCCAACTCTGTGGAGACAGAAGCTCCTGTGCTTGGGACCCTCCTTGACCCCACCTACAACCTCTTCATCTTGCTGTTCATCTATATCCTTTATAATAAAATGGTAATGGAAAATAAGCATGTTTCACCATTCTGTGAATCATTCTAGCAAATTCGCAAACCTAATAGTTGTTGTGGGAACTTATGAATTTGCAGTGGGCAAAGTAGAAGCAGGGACCCCACTTGTGACTGGTGTCTGAACCGGGGCAGCCTTATTGGAGATTTTATCCTTTAACCTGTGAGAGCTGCACTAACTCCACATGTTTGGTGTCAGGTTTGAATTGAATTGTCAGACACTGGCTGGTGTGGGAGAATTGGTTTTGGAACACACAAGCAGCACATGCCGCTGAGCAAAAAGGCATAATGGTTGCTCGGGGGATACAATGTCTGCCCTAACAGCTGTTAAGAAAGACCAGAACTGGATGGTAGCTGAAGCGGCAAAAACAGATTTTATTCAGAAATGATTGCAATAGGGGAAAAGAAACGTCAGCATAGAACTGGGCTCAACTCTGAATACAGTAGGGACAAGTAGGAACCTATACCCAAAGAGCAGGTTGCAAGGGTCAGTGGATGGAAAATCACAAGAGGAAACATTAGGGTAGCAGGGATCTGGCTAAACTGACCTAGCAGGATTCTTGCAGAAGACAGCCAGGGTGGTCAGACATCACGTGGGGGATGGTAGAGGATAAGGAACCTGATCAGATTGCAAGATTGGGAGGCTTCTCTCTAAACTGGCTTATTAAGATTCTTGCTAAAACCAGACCTGGCAAGGACCAAAGCCCAAGGACAAGGCCTAGTGGAGAATGGGGCTCATAGGAGCCTAATGCCTGTTCAAGCAAGGTCTTTGTCACAGCAAATGTTTCTTCTTGGGATTGACACGGTATTGGGAGCCTTAAATGAGGTAACACAGAGAATTACAAATACGTCTCTGTGCGTGTCTGCCAGTAGACGTATCTCTATCACTCAGTAATCCAGACATTTCTGAAAACATGAAAACTTTGGGGACTGGAGTGAGCAAGCATATCTCCAGGCCCCTCCATAGGGAAGATTCTATGAGACAGTTTATTTAAAGAAAGAAAGCATACGATGTGACTGGAGATGTCAGTGTGGAAAGTGGGGCCTGGACCCCGAGGCCCAGGCTTCTTGACCCGCTTGCAGACATCTGGGATGCTCAGAGCTGGAAGGAGCTGAGGGGTTTTTTCCCCAAATAGATGGGGTTGGTAGCACTGATTAGAATAAACACTTACAAGAGCATCTTGATTAGATAAGCCCCCAGCTGGCTTTTGCCATAGTCATTCACCTTAGAAAACAAAACACTCACTAAAAATAGTTCTGTCCTAGAACTCAAGAGGCAAATAGCTTTTGGAGACAGGTTTTCTGGAGATTCAGTAAAATCACCGCTGGGCTCAACCCAATTTGATGAAAATTCACTGAGTTTCTCCTTGGGATCAGCACCTTGTGAAGCCATGGTAGAGTGGGAGGTGGGTCTGATTCCGATGGACACCTGACCTTCAAAGAGGCCCCCAGTTTATAGGGGAGGTGGGAAAGAAGCAGGGCATTGCTGCACCAAGCAGGCTTCAGCCCTTTTCTGTCTAGGCTAGTGGCCACAGCGGTGAGCACACCTCTTTCCACAGCCCTTCCAACATATAGACAAACTGACTCAGCCTGGGGCCAAAGGAGGAGAGGTGGCCAAGTGCAGACCTGCCACCTGATGCTAGGTTGTGTCCCCTTCCACTCCGAGGCAGGAGTGTCCTTAACCTCACCTCTTTCAGATATTTAACACACATATTTTCTCCACTTAGCTTAAACAGGACACTTTGTCCTCCAGGCTCTGGACAGAGATGAATGGAGTGCCTTGCTTTTATGTCAACAGTGGGGCAGCACAGGGCAGTGCGCTATTAAAAGAGCCAAGTTCCAAGGCTCGCATGAAGAACTACTTCATGAACCCTGGATGTGCTGTGCAAGTTAAGGTGTTCTCATGCTGCCACTGTGATCGGGAGACACCCACTAGATGCCCCTGCAGGCGCTTGTTCCCCATGCCCACCTCCCACCCTCATCTGGTCAGCTGTCCCACGGGCCACTCGCCCCTACCTGCTTTTCTCCCACAGCACTCCACCCCATGTCTCTACTGTACCCCTCCTCCTCCATATCCAGTCTCCAGGGCAATGGAGATGGTAACAGGCATCTATGTGCCAGGCCGGACACAGCAATAATGATGGGAGGCTCACAGTCACTCCAAGGAGGCCTAGGTGCATCAGGAGATCTTGGTTTCCCATTACACTGAGGCCGGCATTCCCCAGTGTGCCCAGAAGCCTGCATTCCCTGGGCACCCTAGCCAAAGTTGCTCCTGCCTCCTCCCATGGCCCCGGTTCCATCAGCAGAGCCTCTTCCTATGAGGATTAGTCAAGCTGTATGCCCTCAAGGCTAACCTGGCACCTGAAGCAGCGTTTTGCATTTTCAGCCCGTACTTGAGACCTGGGCAGTGTGAGCCCGAGAGACTGCAGACCTGGGCATGCAGCTGCTCACCTGTAGGTCCCGGCAGCATCTTTTCTTCATTTCTCAACTTTGCTGACTTTACTTCCTCCCAGGCTCTGACGCTGTGATATAGAGTGTCATGAGCCCACGTTCCTTTCTTCTGGAGTGAGGAAGTGCATCTCAGAGGGAGAGAATTCAGGGAGGCCAAGGCCTAAAGTCCTACCACTGTCCCTCCATCTGTTAGGGGAGGGCATGCTGATAAGACTCCCTCCCATAATAAAGTTCTCTCCTGTCCTCGGGAGGAGTGCTCCCAGAAACACGTGCTCTGGGTGGTCAGTGTTGTGCCTGCAGCTCCTGTCTGAGTCACCCCTGACCTAGGCCACCTTTCTGGCTTTACTGGGGAAGGACACAGAGCAGGTGTCCAGGGAGACCGTTCAGACCTGGTATGAGGCCAAGGCTGCTGGCTAGAGGCTTGTGGACCAAACCCAGCCCATGGAAATAGCTTCTAAAGTTTTGTGGGGGTTTTTGAGCAATTATTTAACAATTGTGAGTTTTTACATGAAAACCTAGATTCTTGTTGCGTCTGAAAAATTCTGACGAATTCTTACGGCAGCAAGTCTCATTGACCCGGTGCAGCCCACAGTGACCCCCTGACCTGCTCCTCTCATTGTGGTCCAAGCCTGGCCCTGGGGGCCTCACATGTGCAACCCCTGGGAAAAGGACATTGTGTAGCTAACTTCCTGGGCTTGTGTGCGTATTTTCCCGTATTGTCATTAGAATGGAACATATTTCATTTAACACTATGTGAGCTTGAATGATTCATTTAAACATTTAAACCCTCTAACCAAGGGTGTGAGGCCTCCCATTGCTCCCTTGCCCGGGGGCTACAGTAACCAATTTGGCCTGCTGCCGAGAGCCTGTGCTCAGGCCTGCCCTCAGACTCCTCTGGCAGCCACAGCTTGGACCAGATGCCAATGTTTCTGGAGATTTAGCCCTGAAAATTTACTAAAATGCTATCTATACCAGCAAGTGCCAGAGTCAGCCTCAATGGTCCACATGGGGGTGGGGCAGGGACAGTAATGTGTCATTCAGTCAGCCAAATCTGTCTTCATTCCTTTTCTACATCACCCACATATAAGCGCTGTCTTCATGGAACTCAGTTTCCTGGGGAAAGATGTAAGTTGATACTTGCTCCAGTGTGTAGGGCACAGCCACTGTTCTCTGAGGGGTCCCAAGAAGCCTGACAGGCCAGACCTGGGAGTGGACAAGCACCTAGGAAATGCACACACTCTTTGATCTTTAACAATACTTAGTTTGAAACTGGCTCAATTGTCCCAGAGAACTAATATTGTCCCAGAGAACCATCCCTGATCTTAAAACTTGAAACTCACATTTGTCTCATCTGAGTTCCTTCCTCAGGAAACCAATCCTCAGGCAAGGGACTGAAGCTCACCAGATCACTGCATCCAGGACCCTCATTCATCATGATTGCTTCCTTACCCCTTCCTATTTCTGTTTTCCTGCCTTCCCCACTAAATAAACCCCCAAATTTTAGTCGGTCTGAGAGACTAATTTGAGACTTTACTTTCCATTCTTCCTGGCTGCATTACCCAATTAAAGCCTTCCTCCCTGGCAATACTTGTTGCCTCAATGATTGGTTTTCTGTGCAGCAAGCAATAAGACCTAGATCAAACCCCTGCATTTCAGTAACACTTTCATTAAATGCCAAATTGGAATGACCAAGATGTGGAACGCTGACAACACCACATGCTGGTGAGGCTGTGGATGAACAGCAATTCTCATCATTGCTGGTGGGAACGTGGGAATGCAAAATGGTACAGCCACCTTGGAAGACAGTTTGATGGTTTCTTAAAAACTTAAACATATTCTTGCCACAAAATCCAGCAACTGTGTTCCTCAGTATTTATCCAAATGGGTTGAAAACTTATATCCACACAATAACCTGCACAGGGATGTTTATAGTAGCTTTATTGATAATTGTGAAAACTTAGAAACAACCAAGATGTCCTTCAGTAGGTGATTCAATAAATAAATGACAGTACATCCAGACCATGGAATACTATTCAGCACTAAAAGAAATGATCTATCAAGCTGTGAAAAGACATGGAGGAACCTTAAATGCATGTTACTAAGTGAAGGAAGTCAATCTGAAAAGGCTGTACACCGGATGATTCTGACTATATGACATTCTGGAAAAGGCAAAATTGTGGAGAGAGTAGAAAGATCAGTGGTTACCAAGGGCTAGGGAAAGATAACAATGAACAGGTGGAGCACAGAGGCTTTTTAAGTCAGCCTGAGGCCATAATGGTGGATGTAGGTCGTTATACATTTGTTCAAACCCACAGTATGTACAACACAAAGAATAAACTGTAATGTAGACAAATATGGACTTTGGGTGATGATGTATTGATGTGGGTTCATTGACTGTAACAAACGTACCTTTCTGGTTGGGGATATTGATAATGGGGGAGACTGTGCATGTGTTGGGGAAGGGGGCATAGAGGAAATCTCTGTATCTTTCTCTCAATTTTGCTATGAATCTTAAACTGCTCTAAAAAAATAAGTCTTAAAAAAATTGAACCTTAGGAAGTATGCTCAATTCTACCACAAGTACTTTCTTAAAATTTCATACAACTTAAAGAAATCCACAGGGTCACTATGGGTATAATCCTTTAAGAGTTAGTTCTAAAGCAGTAAGATCACATAAATGGAATTTGAAGACTTAAAAGAATGAATATCTGGGCATTGTGCTAGCTTGCTGCTAATATTAAAAAACAGTGAATTTAAAAAATACTTCTTTAAGATCGATAATACGTATTTGCAACTAAAAGAGCTAGGGGGAAAAAAAGAGTGAGAATGCTAATAATGATGTTAAGGACAAGACCCTGAGCCCTGGTTGTAACAGCAGTACAGGAGCTATAGTACATGAGCTGAGTGTCTGTGAGGCCAAGCCCCAGGTTCTGGCTTTCTGGTTTTTTCTGAGATTTATTCCCTGCAGAGGTGAATCTAGTTCCCACTTTCCAAAGTGTGGACAGAAGCCCAGGGAGCCAGGCATCCAGGGCTTGACTCCTATCAATGAGGGAACAGGCAGCCACAAAAGCTTCCCCAGGGACTAGCTGCTAGCTGAACTTGCTGAAGGGGCTAGGACTGGAGCTCCACACCCTCTGTGAACCCCTGGATGAGCACAGGGGCCTGGTCCCTCTTGAAAGGGGGCTAGATAAGGCCCAGTACCACAGAAAGAAAGATGAGCCACAGATGTGCAGAAAAGCAGGTGTGGGGATGATGACTGGGGCTGAGTGGGTGTTGGGTGGCACAGTGGGTGCTTGGCCACCATTGTGGACACATTGGCAGGGCCAGATAAAGGAAGTTTTACAAACTGCAGAAAGCGAAAAATGTTGGCCATCTGGACCCAAGCCATGTAGGCTCCAGGCCACAGCATCTTCAGGAAGGGATCCCTGGTTAGGGAGAAGGCAGCTTGAGTCACTTTCCCTGGTATAGGTGGGTGCTTTTGAGGATCAGTTGACACAAGTGTGTGTGATTATGGGGCAGCGGGAGATGGGCCTTGGATCAGGAGGCTGAGCCCTAGACCAGGAAGGGGCTTGAACAGGAAGGGGTGTGGACAAGAAGGGAAACTGGACAGGAAGAGGAACTGGAGAGGTAGGGGAACTGGAGAGGAAGGGGAACTGGAAAGGAAGGTGAACGGGACAGGAAAAGGAACTGGAAAGGAAGAGGAACTGGACAGGAAGGGGAACTAGAGAGGAAGGGGAACTGGACAGGAAGAGAAACTGGAGAGGATGGGGAACTGGACAGGAAAGGGTGCTAGACAAAAAGGGGAACTGGACAGGAAAAGGAGCTGGAGAGGAAGAGGAATTGGACAGGAAGGGGAATTAGTGAGAAAGGGAAACTGGACAGGAAAGGAAACTGTACAGGAAGAGGAACTGGGCAGAAAGAGGAACTGGACAGGAAGGGCCCTGGACCTGGAAGGGAATGTGCATCCTCACAGAGCCCATAGTTCCATGTTGTTGGGGCAGTGCCAGGCAGTGTGCAGGACAGAAAGTCACAGCAGCCTGTATGCTTGGGCTGTCACTTGTGCCAGGCACCGTGCTGCCCTTAGTCTGTGTTTTACCTCACTCCATCCTCCAGATTCCACCTCCAGGAGACAGGACATCCAAGCCTCCTCAACCTGCCACTCCACATGGAAAGGAGTTGGGGGGCCGAGAACAGAAGCCCAGGCCCTGGGATTTTACCTGGCCCTGCCACGGTGTCCACTATGGTGACCAAGCCCCCGCTGTGCCACCCAACATCCACTCAGCCCCACAGTCATCATCTCCACACCTGCTCTTACTCCCCACTGCACTTTTCAAATTAAGAAAATGTTTTTTATTGTTATCATTGAATATTGTGTCTGTTCAGTTTTTCCTTTCTTTTGTCTAGAAACAAAGAGAGCCAATATGAGATCTCAGCAGTTGTTTTCTTTTCTTTCACCTTCTATCTCATCCATTTTGTACTTTTGACATTTTCTTCACCATCTCAAAGAACCTCCCAGACTTTATTTACATATTACCAATTTTCTCTGAAGAGTGCCTTCTGTATCTCACTCCATCAATGAGCTTTTAGTGCTGCTCTGTATTATTTATTTCCTCATGTTCCTGTGTCAGGAATTGGTGGATTCTTGGTCTCACTGACTTCAAGAATGAAGCCGCCGACCCTCGCATTGAGTGTTACAGTTCTTAAAGGTGGGGTGTCTGGTGTTTGTTCCTTCAGACGTTCAGATGTGTCTGGAGCTTCTTCCTTCTGGTGGGTTTGTGGTCTCACTGTCAGAAGTGAAACTGCAGACCTTCGTGGTGAATGTTACAGCTCTTAAAGGCAGCGCGTCTGGAGTTGTTCGTTATTCCCGGTGGGTTCATGGTCTCGCTGGCTTCAGGAGTGAAGCTGCAGACCTTCGCGGTGAGTGCTACAGCTCATAAAGGCAGCCTGGACCCAAAGAGTGAGCTGTTAGCAAGATTTATTGCAAATAGTGAAAGAACAAAGCTTCCACAGCTCGGAAAGGCACCCCAGTAGGTTGCCACTGCTGGCTCAGGGAGCCTGCTCTCATTCCCTTATCTGGCCCCACCCACATCCTGCTGATTGGTCCATTTTACAGAGAACTGATTGGTCCACTTTACAGAGAGCTGATTGGTCCGTTTTGACAGAGTACTGATTGGTGTGTTTACAATCCTTAAGCTGGACACAGAGTCACAGAGTGCTAGTTAGCTGGATATAGAGTTAGCTAGATACAGAGTACCAATTGGTGTATTTACAAACCTTGAGCTAGACACAGTGTACTGATTGTTGTATTTACAAACCCTGAGCTAGACATAGAGTGCTGATTGGTGTATTTACAAACCCTGAGCTAGACACAGAGTGCTGATTGGTGTATTTACAAACCCTGAGCTAGACACAGAGTACTGATTGGTGTATTTACAATCCTTGAACTAGACACAGAGTGCTAGACGGAAAAGTTCTCCAAGTCCCCACTAGGTTAGCTAGATACAGAGTACCAATTGGTGTATTCACAAACTCTGAGCTAGACACAGAGTGCTGATTGGTACATTTACAATCCTTGAGCTAGACACAGAGTGCTAGAGGGAAAAGTTCTCCAAGTCCCCAATAGGTTAGCCAGATATAGAGTGCTGATTGGTGCACATAGGATCCTCCCACTAGATATAAAAGTTCTCCAAGTCCCCATCCAGTTCAGGAGCCCAGTTGGCTTCACTCGTGGATCCTACACCAGGGCTGCAGGCGGAGCTGCTCACCAGTCCCTAGCAGTGCCTGCAGTCCTCAGCCCTTGGGTTGTGTATGGGACTGGGCGCCACGGAGCATGGGGTGGCGCACACTGGGGAGGCTCAGGCCCTGCGGGAGCCCACCGCAGGGGGAGGAGCTCAGACACGGCGGGCTACAGGTCCTGAGCCCTACCCCGCAGGGCGGCAGCTAACGCCTAGCAAGAGTTTGAGTGTGGCGCCAGTGGGCCAGCACTGCTGGGAGACCCTGTGGGGCAACCTCTGCAGCTGCTGGCCCAGGTGCTAAGCCCCTCACTGCCCTGGACCGGTGGTGCCCGCCTGCTGCTCCGTGTGTGGGGCTGCCGAGCCCCCCGCCCTTGCCTGTCTTAACTCACACCAGCCAGCGAGTGCAGCCCCGGTTCCAGCCTGCGCCTCTTCCTCCACACCTCCCGGCAAGCAGAAGGAGGAGGCTCTGGCCTCAGCCAGCCCAGAGAGGGGCTCCCACGGTGCCGTGGCTGGCTGAAGGGCTCCTCAAGCACCACCAGAGTGGACGCCAAGGCCAAGGAGGCGCTGAGAGTGAGGGCTACTAGCCCATTGTCACCTTTCACTCCTTCTGTTATATTTTGTCCTCTTTGTCATCTCAAGGTATTTGCTTTGACCCCCTTTTGATCTTTTTTGGTGCCCTTAATTTCCTTAAGAATGCTTAGCATACACTGCTGTGCCCTTCTCACAAGGATGCTGCACATTTGAGTCTCTTACAAGCTAGACTCACCACCATCCTTTATTTGAAAATCCCATTTAATAGATTCCAAGTTGTTTATTCAGACCCGTCCTCTTACTCAAGCAGCTGGTGTTTCCCATGGTCCAGCCAGGCTCCTGACCTCCTCCCTCCAAATGAGAGACCGAGAGTGGACCTCTGCAGTCCCTTCTCTACACACCTCCCTGGATATGCCAACTCCTGGGAAGGGATGTGACCAGCCACTGGTCTGGCCCCATTTTTAGTGCATCTAGCAGGAATTCCATGGAACATGTGGCATCTGGACACTTTTTTCTACTTTGGGGGCTGTGAAGTTTCCGCCTGTTTTGTTTTCCCTTGGTTTTTTTGTATGTTTCCAGGGATAGGGATTCAGAAGCTGGTTCTGAAGTACCCTCTCCTTGGCCACAGATGTTACTGCATTCCTTTAAGCCCAGTTGTCCCTGGCACCTGGCTCTCTTTTTTATAACAGACAGGTTGGTAGGTCATGCTCTGGATTGTCACCAGCAGCCAGCCACCTCAGCACTGAGAATCCTGGCCCCAGATATGGGCCTTGTTCATGTAATCACCTGGCAGCTTCTTCCTGCCCACTACAGAGACAAAACCAATTCACTGAGACTGTAATATTGCAGTAAAGAAAGAGTTTAGTTATCCTGAGGCTGCCCATGTGGAAGATGGAGTTATTACTCAAATCAATCTCCCTGAAGACTTGGAGGTCAGAATTTCTCAAGGATAGTTTAGTGGGCAGAGATCTAGGAAATGGGTGCTGCTGATTAGTTTGGGATGCAATCATAGGGGTGTGGAAAATGGTCTTCATGTGCAGAGACTGCCTGGGTTGGGGGCTACAGGACGAGTTGAGTCATGAGTCATGAGTCCAGATGGGATCAGTCTGAAAAACATCTCAAAAGACCAATCCTAGCTTTTACAATGATGACGTTATCTATAGGAGCAATTGGTGGAGTCACAAATCTTGTAACCTTTGGCCGTGTGACTCCTGAGCAGTAAGAAATTATAGAAACTGTGCCTACATTTTAGCAGAGTTCAGGCCCCTCCCATAATCCTGACCTTGTGGCCTTTCACTAGTCTTACAAAGGTGGTTGTGGCCCCCAAACAAGGAGGGCAGATCAGTTTTAGGGAGCAACTATTTTTGTTTTTTTTGAGATGGAGTCACTGTCTCACCCAGGCTGGAGTGCAATAGTGCAATCTTGACTCACTGCAACCTCTGCCTCACGGGTTCAAGTGATTCTCCTGCCTCAGCCTCCTGAGTAGCTGGGATTACAGGTGCCTGCCACCACGCCTGGCTAATTTTTGTATTTTTAGTAGAGACGGTTTCACCATGTTGGTCAGGCTGGTGTCAAACTCCTGACCTTGTGATCCACCTGCCTTGGCCTCTCAAAGTGCTGGAATTACAGGCGTGAGCCACCGTGCCAGGCTGGGAAGAACTATTAATATCCTTGCTTCAAAGTTAAACTGTAAAGTGAATTCCTCCTCTCGTTAGCTTGGCCTATGCCTAGGAGTGAGCGAGGACAGACAGCCTGTGAGGCTACAAGCAAGATGGAGTCAGCCATGCTAGACTTCTCTCAATGCCATAATCTTTGCAAAAGTGATTTCACTCAGAGTTCATGAGGCTTGGAAGTCTGTGATTCAATAATTCTCAGAACTTGGGATTTTGCTTTAAATACTCCATAAATGACTGAGATTTCCAGTCATTTATGAGATTTCCAAATCTGCAAAATTAGCATTAAAATCTTCAGAGACCAAAGTTTCCTTGTAAAATCAGCAATTCTTTTGGCTTCCTTAGAAAAGAATGCCAAAATATCTCCCTTGCTCATATTTTGTTGCATTTCCCCTTTTCAGCACAGCTAGGCACAGAGAGGGTCATACCAGTGAAAAAAGTACAAGGTAAAATCTGTCCTGGCAGGTCTGTGTTGGTGGGGCCCAGCGGCGATCCAATTCATCAAATCCCTTCATGTTTTGGAGTCAACATGGCCTGAGCCACATGTTCCATCACTCCAGGGACATGACCAACCTCCTCATTCCACTGGGTCATCTTCCTTTATTTCTGTACTAGAGTGAGGACTGGGAACACACAAGTCCTGAGCACAGGCCCAGCTTCTGGAATCTGCATATGCTATTTAAGTAAATTATTGTTGTAACACTGGGGGTAACACTGTTGTTCTCATTTCACTGATGACCATGCAACCCTCCACTCTTGTGCTTACTGCACACCATGACTCACCCAGCACCCCTTCATGACTTGGGAGAAATACGATTAAGAAAAAAATCTTCCAAACTATAAAACCTCTCTGTGAAAACAGCCAAGTATAATGGGGTCCCCCCACCAGAGACCCTCCAACCAGCCTGCACACTGGGAGGAGTGCTCATTGGGGTGGAGCCTCAGGAAGTTTGCGCCATTTGCAGGGGACAGGAGCCTGGCCTCTCCTGCTCCAGGGTGGACTTGCTTTGCTGAGAGTTCCTGTTTCCCTTTTTTTTTCTTTTTGCCCAATAAATTCCATTTTTCTCACCCATCAAAGTGTCTGCGAGCCTAATCTTTCATGGCCGTGTGACAAGAACCTGGCTTTTAGCTGAACTAAGGAGAAAGTCCTGCAACATCCACATAGATAGTAAAGAAAACTGTTTTATTACTGAATAAGCATTATACCGCAATGCGGTGTACATAATATGCAACCTAGCAAGAGATTGGGAAGCCAGAGAGAATGCTTGTCCCCTAATATAGACAGGCAGAGACAACCCACTCTATCTATGTTGTCCAGATAAATTGTAAATTGTCCTCCAGTAAGGGGACTTGACAGCACCACTTGTCACACATAGTTCATACTAAATTTACCTGGTAATTGCAAGGGTAATCTGAGTTAGCTGTTGGCTTTCTAAAAACACAAAAACAAAATAAACAAAAAAACTCCTATCTTCATGACAGGAGGTATGTTTGCAACTTGGAGCCAGTGCCCACCAATGTTAGCCTCTTACTCTCCCACAGAAACTGGGAGATAGGATGCTATCTCCCTTGGATGCTGACTTTACAAAGAGATGGCTCCCAGGTCTTTGAGAAGGGCATTCCTGGGCTGTGTTAACAGAAAAACCAAATTGTAATATATTTTAAAGAGGTTTATTCTGAGTCAGTATGAGTGCTCATGACCTGGACAACATTGTCTCAAGAGGTCCTGAGTAAGTGTGCCTGAGGCAGTTAGGTTACAGCCTGGTTAGGGTGACAGGAGTTACAGGCAAAGGCATCAATCAATACATGGAAGGTGTACATTGTTGTTCAACCCGCTAAGGTGGGACAACTCAAAGTGAGAGCTTACAAGTCGTAGATGGGTTTTAGGAATTCTTTAGTTGACAATTGGTTGAGAGAGTTGAGCTTTGTCTAAAGACTTGCAATCAATAGAAAGAAAGCTTGAGTTAAGACATGTGAGTTGTGGGGGCCAAGGCCCTTGTTATGTAGATGAAGCCTCATAGGCAGCAGTCTTCAAAGAAAATAGATGGTCAATGCCTCTTTTCAGACCTTAAATGTGTCAGACTCACAGCTAATATAAGAACTGGTTGCATTTATGGAGATTCTCTACAGATGCAAATTTCTCCCACAAAAGACAGCTTTGCAGAGTTATTTCAAAATATGTCAAAGAAATAAATCTGGGGGTAAAATATTTTGATTTCCTTCAGGGTCTGCTGTCATGTGATGTTATACCAGAGTCAGCTTGGACAGTAAGCCACATTGTACTGCGTTAATTTTTTTTTTTTTTTTTTTTTTTTGACAGAGTCTTTCTCTGTCGCCCAGGCTGGAGTGCAGTGGTGCGATCTCACTGCAAGCTCCGCCTTCCGGGTTCACACCATTTTCCTGCCTCAGCCTCCTGAGTAGCTGGGCAGGCGCCTGCCACCATGCCCAGCTAATTTTTGTATTTTTAGTAGAGGGGTTTCACCGTGTTAGCCAGGATGGTCTCAATCTCCTGACCTCATGATCCACCTGCCTCGCACTCCCAAAGTGCTGGGATTACAGACATGAGCCACTGCACCTGGCCTGTACTAGGTTAATTTTTAAAACTCATTTAAAAAGATTTTATGGTTTACAGGGTGTGACTTAACTCTTGCCTTGCAAGGCCCTAGGTCTTAATTATAATTTGTTATTACCACAAAGAGTGTGTTTTGTCAGTCTTACGATCTCTATTTTAACCTTAATGCTAATCAGTTGTGCCTAAACTCCAAAAGGGAGGGGGGAATAATGAGGTGTTAACAATCACCCTTCTCATCGTGGCCTGGAATTTAGTTTTTCAGATTTCTCCGGGGTCCCGTTGGCCAAAAGGGGGCCCATTCAGTCAGTTGAGGGGCTTAGGATTTATTTTTGGTTCACAGTTGTAAAACCAGCAAGAGGCTTTTTAGCTTTTAAACAGATTTATCTACATTGAAAGTGGCAGAGAAAGTAGATACTGTAATGAAAGGGAAGGAGGTGGTGTGTCTCTTCCCTCACTTTTACAGGAGACTATGCTTCTTATTTTAAATTTGTATTTGCCCTTACATGGCCCACGAGATTATAAGGCCTTCAGAGTCAGGGCGATGGGTCTGTACCCACAACATCCAGCCCTGTCCCTGGGGCTTTCTGGGCCCTCCATAAGGCTGTTGGCAGGCTGGTCACTCTGCTGACCTCTGCCTTTTGCTTCTGAAGTGACACATGTGAATGGACAATGGACATAGTAGCTGAGATGTGTCCTGGTGATATGGTTTGGGTGTTGTTTTCCTCCAAATCTCATGTTGAAATGGGATTTCCAATGTTAGACGTGGGACCTGGTGGGAGGTATTGGATCATGGGGGTGGATTTCTCATGAACGGTTTAGCATCCTCCCCTTGATGATGAGTGAGTTCTTCTTCAGTTAGTTCACATGAGATCTGGTTGTTTAAAAGTGTGCGGTGCCTCTCCCCTCGCTCTCTTGCTTCCTCTCTTGTCATGTGATGTGCCAGCTCCCCCTAAGCCTTCTGCCATGATTGTAAGCTCCCTGAGCCCTCGCCAGAAGCCAAGCAGATATTGGTGCCATGCTTGTACAGCCTGCAGAACAGTGAGTCGAATAAACTTCTTTTCTTTATAAATTACCCAGTCTTAGGTATTCCTTTACAGCAATACAAAAATAGGCTAACACAACAGGTTTTAATACAAGTGTCAAGAATTTTTCATTCTTTTTAGTTCTTTAAAAAATTTGAACTACCCATCCTCAAAGATGCTTTAATTGTATGTTAGGAAATCTTAAAAGAGTGGATCAGCTTACAGATGATTGTTTGCTATTTACACTTTTCTTTTACAGATAAAGAAGGAAAAAATTGAATGAAAAGATAAATGGGAAAGGATAAGTTTATTTATTCATATCCTTAGTTTTCTTCTCATAAAAATGTCAGTGAATGCTTCAGGTGTCGTGTTTGTGGTAGTGATAATCACAGTTATTTTTAGCATCTGTATGTCAGATGCTCTATATTTGTTATGAGAAAAGAAAAGAACTTTTATCTGAGAAATGCAAGTCCCTTTAAATTATCAGACCCAGAGAAACATTAAAATGAGACAGCAATCATGTCCTACTTCCCCTTGAGCTATGTTTTCATCTCTTGGAACTGTTTGCTATTGCCACAAGTAGCTATAAATTAACCTAACAATGCCAAGCTGGACGCTGTAACTCACACTTTGTAGAATAGCAATGTGTAGCCAACCACTAATCAATGTTATTTCTGTAAACCAATGAGAATTCTTGGCAAACAACTTTGTATCAGTTCACTCTCTGACCCCCTTTTTTGCCTTTACAAATCCACTTGTAAGTGCTGCTAATTGGAGTGTATATCCAGGGCAACTTGAGTCTATGCTCTTGGGTTGCAATCCTTAAGCCTGGCCCCAATAAACTCTCTACTTATATTGTTTGCCTCAGCTTCTTCCCTTTAGGTTAATGTATCATTAGTGTTCATTTCCTCAACAAGTCTAAGAAAGTAGGGATTATTGTCTTCCTGACATGACTGAAGAAACTCAACTTCTGAAAATTCCCTAGGTAGATATTCTGAACAAACCTGCCTGACCCTTGTAGGGAACAAGGGAAAAACTTCTCCTTTACCCTCTGAAGTCTCACTGAAAACTCACAGAAGGCAGAGTAATTGGAGAAAATTAATATAGATTTTATTAATGTGAGCACAGGGAGAACCACAGAGTGATTGTTCAACTCACCAATGGGGTGCAGAAGCTTCCATATCATCTTGAGGTTACAGAAAGAATGGGAGTCCAGAGCACAGGCAAAAACATGTTATGGTAGTAAATCAGGTTATAATGGCAAAACAGGTAATGGGAGGGAGAGAAGAGGAGGCCTGGCTGCCAACCAGTCTTGTTATGTAGATGAAACCTCACTGGTTGCATCCTTTGAAGAATAGATGGCATGTTTCTTTCAGATGTGTAAGGTGTGTAAGGTATCAAACTCACTCTTTCCTAGATATGGACAAGGGAAGACCTAGCTGCTTCCTGCAGATGCGCTACAGATATAAATTTCCCCCTTCAAAAGATAGCTTTGCAGGGCTACTTCTGTCTGCTGGCTCTGTGACAGCCATCTCAAAATATGTCAAATAAATATATTTTGGGGTAAATGTTTTTATATCATTCACCCTCAATTCCAGGCCTCATTGCTATAGGAAAATGTTTGAGCAGTCCTCCCACCCCAACCTCTTGAGTAGCTGGAATTATGGGCTCGAGCCACTATGCCTGTGACTTCAGTGGCTTTTTTTAATGACATATAATTTAACATCCTTATTTTAAAAACTATTTAACTTTTTCTGTGTGATCCCTCCCATTGCTTCAAGGCTGAGGAATTTTAGTCTTCCATGAGACTGTAATTTTATATTTTCTGCTACTTTTTAAAGCCTTATTTTTTTCCAGGGAATTCTTTTATTTAGCTGACTTTAATTTTAGTGTATGATAGAAGGTACAGAGCCCATTATGCTCCCTCCCAAGATTGAGATCCAGTAATTCCAAATACATTCATTAAATAATCTTTCCCCTCCCCCTTTTTGAGAAAGTTACCCTGACAAGTTTCAGACACTGCTGTTCTTTCATTCTTTACCTTTAGTCTAAGTGTCCATACTTTTGCTTGTGTATCTTAATTCAACAGCACTATCTATATAGCACTTGAATTTTTTATCGCTTCTATTTGGTTCCAGAATCTCTGATAATCTTGTGCATATGCTTTGTCTTTTTCTTTAGGTTATTTTCTCAAATGTTCATTCACTTGGAATACTTTTAATACTTTCAAAGATCTGGATTTGCATTAAGCCCACATGTTAATTTGAGAAAAGCAATTGCATTTAGCAATGTTCCACCTTCTTGTCCCTGAACGTGTCTCCCATCTCTCTCTTCTCGGTTTTCTTTCCCTCCTGACATTTCCCAGAAGGCCCCTGGTTGCTCCCACAGCTCTCATTAATCTCATTCTCATCCATGTTGTGTATTTTTTGTTTCTGTTTCCAAGTGAATAGCTTTTCTCATCACTCTCTGACAGGTGTTCCTGGGAAAGTGAGGGCTTTTTATTTGACATATTTGCCATGAAGCTAGTCTTTCTCTAAACTCTCTCACAGTCTAATTGTTTTTATAGAAACTATGGGAAACACCTGCCCATCACCAACTGCACAAAGGGTTCTGTGACTACACACTGCCAGGTGCTCTTCTGGGGCTCCTAGAAGCAGAGATCCCCAGAGGAACTCTGCTGGCCCCGTTCTCTGTGGGAAGGGCCCCGGCCATGCTGCCCACAGGAGTTTGGCTGATGCCTGGGGATGAGCAGTTGCATTAAGAGAGACGTTTAGTGGAGTTTTGCAACCATGGTGTCCTTTCATCACCTTTCAGCATGTTCAGGGAAGACCCCACTGTCTAGTCAACTGTCTGGAGCCATTCTATCATGGCTCACTTAGAAATCAGGGATCTGAAAGTCTGTTTCATGGTTAAACTTCACATTTGTCTTAAAATAGTGAGTAGAAGCAAAAAAAAAAAAAGCTATGACCCACTTCAGCTCCACAGACTCCTAAATTAGGGTAACCTGGCATCTTGTATATACAGGGCATGTCCTGTATTTAATGCTTTGGCCCTGCATCCTGTATTGCTTTGTCAGGATGCCCTAAATGTCCTGTATTCAGCTTTCTTTTTTTCCAATAAATTACAAAAATGTGGCAATTAGAGCTAATTTACCACCACAGTAATTGAGGTCTGAATCACTAAAATGGCACCACTCACAGAAAGCCAGACCTTCACAACCAAGGTCTGAGTGAGCCTTACAGCCTTGCCTGAGGGTGTGGCTGATGGTAGCTGGTGGGGGAGTGGGGGGAGGTGAGGAAGGGCTAAGAATTAAAAGTATTTATTTTTCATATTCCAGAAAGGAAAAGACTGTTGTTTGGCCAAAGCCCCAAGTCACGACCAAGTCACCATCACTAATCAGCGCTAACTTCAGGTCCGTCCTTGTGCTCTGAAGACCAGCTTCCTATCCGAGGCCAGGCTTCTGAAAGGAAGCATGTTGGTGATACCTCAAACTTCCAATAAACCCCAGTCCTGAAACCTGCTGTTTTTTCCAGTCCACCCAGCCCAAGCCCACGGTCCCCAAAACCCTAGATGAGGTCAGCTTGGCTTCAATCTGGGAGCCCAAGCCCTAAAAACACAGCTCTCCCCGCCAGGCAAATGGGAATTGCCCATATTTTTGTATCCAACATCAAGTTCAACATTTTTTTAGTTCATGAGCTCATAATCATTTTGTTTCATCTGTTCAAACTCCTGTTTATGATTAGTTATGAGTTCAGACTTGTGAGTAATAGATGTGCCTAGGCAACTGTGAGGTTATGAAGCTCAGTCTTTTTTAGTCTATGTTTTATTTATGTATTGAAGTCCCAAAATGCCAAAACACAAGTGTAAATTTTGTGATAACTTATTTGAACAATGAACATTTTCTAAATGTTATGCCCAGACCGTTTGTTCCTCAAAGAAGACCACCAGAGTCCAGAGTCAAAGCCAAGCGGCAAGGATCTTTACTACAAGTTCGAACTTGGTCCCTCCATTCCACAGCATACAAGAGGGCCTCGAACAATGCGAGTGCTTGCTTTTTATAGCCTGATGTAAACAGGATATGTAAAGTTACAGGGAACAAGGTAATTCTCTCGGTTACAGCATTACAATTGGTTAACATTATACATTTAGCATTCCTTATCGGAGATCTCCCAGGTGATGTTTTTTCTGAAGTTTGAAAGAAATATGGAGGAATGTGTTTGTGCTGGGCTCAGGAAGTTGGGAGATATATGGGGGATGTGCCTCATTCCTTTCACTAAACAGAAAAAAAAAAGTACTTTGAATCTGTTGGGGCTCAGAAAATGATACCCCCAAACATGGCACTTTAAGATGCTGAACTGAAGAAGCCTCAAGTTCTCGCTGACCTCCCTCCCTGCCCCCACCACCTCTCCCAAAGAAGCTGAAGTTCCTTTATCTGTCTAAAGTTCACAGCCACCATGGAAAACAAATGATTTATCTTCCCCTCCCTGTTGTCACATTATCGCAGAGAAGAAGACCAAGATGTGACCACACCTGAAGAGACCTTTTTCAAGATAATGACTGTCCCCAAGGATCATTCGAATACCAAAGAGAACCATTTACAAGTTAATTTCTGTTTCCCATCCAATCATTCTCCCTAATAATCATTTATTGCACCTCAATAGAATTCCTCTTCTCCCACTCCCGTAACCTGTTTTGCCAGGATCCAAGCCTCTGTTCTTTCTATAACCTCAAAATGGTATATAAGCTTCTGTACTTCATTGAGATGCTGGGTCTTCATTCTGAAGACACCTGTGTATAGACATTAAATTGTATGCCTTTCGTAAATCAAAAATAAAATTCTAAGCCCCCCAGCCACCTGAATAGACCCTACTCTTAGCCAAGAGCGTTCCAAAGGAAACCTGAAAAACTAGTTCAGGGTATGATGAGAAAGGGGTGTCAAATGTGCCTCATTATACCCTCCTCCCACTGGAATTTCAGGCACAACTGACCAGCATTAACATTAAAACCAAGCTCTTAAGAATGACAGAACAGAGGTGAGGGAGGGGCCAAGATGGCTAACTAGGAATAGCTGCGGTTGGAGGCTCCCACCAAGAAGAATGAAAACAGCGAGTGAATCCTCACTGGCAACTAAGGTATCTAGGTTCACTCATTGGAACTCACTAGGCAGTTGGCACAACCAACAGAGAGCAAGGAAAAGCAGGATGGAGCAGCGACCCACCTGGGAGCTGCACAGGGCAAAGGGAGGCAGTGAGGGAATTGTGCTACCCCACCTGGGAAACCACACCTTTTCCATGGATCTGTGCAATCCGCTAATCAGGAGATGCCCTTCATGAGCCCACGCCACCAGGGCCTTTGGTCCCAAGCCCAGAGCTGTGCAGATTCTCGGTGGCCACTTGGCTGGAGACTGCTGGAGACTACCAAGTTCCCGGGGGGAAGGGACAGCTGCTATCACTGCAGCTCCAGTCTGCTGTTTTCTGCCGCTGGTGCTGGGGAGACTGGGCAGTTTGGACTGAGGAGGAATTCCCCACAGCACAGCACAGTGACTGTGGCAGATCCTGGCCAGACTGCCTCTTTAGGCCGGACCCGACCCATCCCTTCTCTCCGGGCAGGGTCTCCCTATGGGGATTTCAGGAACTCCAGCTAGGAGAAATCTGATCTCCCTGAAATGAAGGCCCTGTCAGGAGGGGCGACCATGGTCTCCACAGATCAGTGGACTTAATATTTTCCCCTGCTAGCTCTGAGGAATCTGGGCAGTTCCAATGAGTGGGATTCCCCCCAGCACAGCACACCCCCTCCACAAAGGGGCAGCCAGAGTGCTTCATCAAGTAGGTCCCTGATCCTGTGCATCCTGACTGGGTGAGACCCCCAACAGGGGTCACCAGACACCTTATACAGGCGCATTCTCACTGGCATCAAGTTAGGGCCCTTCTGGAACACAGCTCCCAGAGGAAGGAGCAGGCAGCCATCTTTGCTGTTCTGAAGCCTTTCTGGTGACACCTCTGGGTTCAGGAGGGACTCAGGCAAATAGGGTCTGGAGTGACCCCCCAGAAAACTGTAGCAGCCCTATGGAAGAGGGGCTTGACTGTTAAAAGAAAAACAGAAACAATAGCATTATCAACAAAAAAGTCCCCACAAAACCCCCCTAAAAATTGGCAGCCTCAAAGATCGAAGGTAGATAAACTTGTGAAGATGAGAAAGAATCAATGAAAAAAATCTGAAAACTGAAAAAGCCAGAGTACCCTTTCTCCTCCAAATGATCACAACACCTCTGCAGCAAGGACACAGAACTGGGCTGAGGTTGAGATGGATGAGCTGACAGAAGAAGGCTTTAGAAGGTGAATAATAACAGACTTCACTGAGCTAAAGGAGCATGTTCTAACCCAATGCAAAGAAGCTAAGAACCATGATAAAACATCACAGTAGCTGTTAACCAGAAAAACCAGTTTACAGAGGAACATAAATGACCTTATGGAGCTGAAAAACACAACATGAGAACTTCACAATGCAACCATGAGTATCAATAGTCAAATAGACCAAGCAGAGAAAATAACTTTAGAGCTTAAAGACTATCTTGCTGAAATAAGACAGACAAGATCAGAGAAAAAAGAATGAAAGGGAATGAACAAAACCTCCATGAACTACGGGATTATGTAAAAAAACTGTACCTATGACTGACTGGGGTATCTGAAAGAGATGGGGAGACTGGAACCAAGTTAGAAAACACACTTCAGGACATCATCCAAGAGAACTTCCCCAACCTAGCAAGACAGACCAACACTCAAATTCAGGAAATCCAGAGAACAGAGAATCCCAGTAAGATACTCCATGAGAATACCAATCCCAAGACACATAATCATTAGATTCTCTGACGTGGAAATGAAAGAAAAAGTGTTAAGGGCAGTCAGAGAGAAAGGCCTGATCACCTACAAAGGGAAGCCCATCAGACTAACAGCAGATCTCTCAGCAGAAACCCTATAAGCCAGGAGAGATTATGGGCCAATATTCAACATTCATAAAGAAAAGAACTTCCAACTTAGAATTTCATATCTGGCCAAACTAAGCTTTATAGGCGAAGGAAAAATAAAATCCTTTTCAGATAAGCAAATGTTGAAGGAATTCATTACCACCAGGACTGCACTGCAAGAGTTCCTGAAGGAAGCACTAAATATGTAAAGGAAGAACCATTACTACTAGCCATTACAAAAACACACTGAAGTACACAGACCAATGACACTAGAAACAACTACATCAACAAGTCTGCAAAATAACCAGCTAGCATCATGATGACAGGATCAAATTCACACATAACAATATTAACCTTAAATGTAAATGGGCTAAATGCCTAATTAAACAACACAAAATGGCAACCTGCATAGGGTCAAGACCCATCGGTGTGTTGAATTCAAGAGACTCATCTCATGTGCAAAGACACACATAGGCTCAAAGTAAAGGAATGGAGGCAAGTCTACCAAGCAAATGGAAAGCAGAAAAAAGTGGCGGTTGCTATCCTACTTTCTGACAAAACAGACTTTAAATCAACAAAGATCAAAATTGACAAAGAAGAGCATAATGGTAAAGGGTTCAATTCAAGAAGAGCTAACTATCCTAAATATATATGCACCCAATACAGGAGCACCCAGATTCATAAAACAAGTTCTTTATAGACCTACAAAGAGACTTAGACTCCCACACAATAATAGCGGGAGACTTTAACACTGCACTGTCAATATTAGACAGATCATCAAGACAGAAAATTAACAAAGATATTCAGGACTTGAACTCAGCTCTGAATCAAGTGGACCTGATAGATATCTACAGAACTCTCTATCCAAAAACAACAGAATGTACATCCTTCTTGGCACCACATGGCACTTACTCTAAAATAGATCACATAATTGGAAGTAAAACATGCTTCAGCAAATACAAAAGAACTGAAATCATAACAGTTTCTCAGACCACAGTACGAGCAAGTTAGAACTCAAGATTAAGAAACTCACTCAAAACTACACAACTATATGGAAATTGATCAACCTGCTCTTGAATGACTCCTGGGTAACTAATAAAATTAAGGCAGAAATCAAGACGTTCTTTGAAACCAATGAGAACAAAGAGACGATGTACCAGAATCTCTGGGATGCAACTAAAGTAGTGTTGAGCGGGAAATTTATAGCACTAAATGCCCATATCAAAGAGCTAGAAAGAACTCAAATCGACATCCTAACATCACGACTAAAAGAACAAGAACCAAGAGCAAACAAACCTCAAAGCTGGCAGGAGACAAGAAATACTGAAAATGAGAGCAGAACTGAAGGAGATAGAGACACAAAAAACCCTTCAAAAAAGTCAATGAATCTAGGAGCTAGTTTTTTGGAAAAAAAATGAATAAAATAGACTGCTAGCCGGACTGATAAAGAAGAATCAATTAGACACAATAAAAAATAATAAAGAGGATATCATCACTGATCCCACAGAAATACAAACTACCATTAGAGAATACTATAAACACCCCTATGCAAATAAACTAGAAAATCTAGGCGAAATGGATAAATTCCTGGACACGTACACCCTCCCAAGACTGAACCAGGAAGACGTTGAATCCCTGAATAGACCAATAACAAGCTCTGAAATTGAAGCAGTAATAAATAGCTTACCAACCAAAAAAAACCTCAGAACCAGACAGATTTACAGCTGAATTCTACCAGAGGTACAAAGAGATGGTACCATTTCTTCTCAAACTATTCCAAACAATTGAAAAGAAGGGACTTCTCTCACTCATTTTATGAGGCTACAGTAACCAAAACAGCATGGTGCTGGTGCAAAAACAGACACATAGACCAATGGAACAGAATAGAGAACTCAGAAATAAGACCACACATCTACAACCATCTGATCTTTGACAAACCTGACAAAAACAAGCAATGGGGAATGAATTCCCTATTTAACAAATAGTGCTGGAAGAAGTGGCTAGCCATAAGCAGGAAACTGAAACTAGACCCCTTCCTTCCACCTTATACAAAAATTAACTCATGATGGAGTAAAGACTTAAATGCAAAACCCAAAACTATAAAAACGCTGTAAGAAAATCTAGGCAGTACCATTCAGGACATAGGCACCGGCAAGATTTCATGACAAAAACGTCAAAAGCAGTTGCAACAAAAGCAAAAACTGACAAATGGGATCTAATTAAACTAAAGAGCTCTACACAGCAAAATAAACTATCATCAGAGTGAACAGACAACCTACAGAATGGGAGAAAATTCTTGAAATCTATCCGTCTGACATAGGTCTAATATCCAGAATCTACAAAAGAAACTTAAACAAATTTACAAGAAAAGTACAAACAACCCGATTAAGATGTGGACAAAGGACATGAACAGACACTTCTCAAAAGAAGACATTTATGCAGCCAACAAACATAGGAAAAAAAGCTTGACATCACTGATTTTCAGAGAAATGCAAATCAAAACCACAATAAGATACAATCTCGTGCCTTTCAGAATGGCGATTATTAAAAAGTGAAGAAACAACAGATGTTGACAAGGCTATGAAGAAATAGGAAGGCTTTGATACTGTTGGTGGGGATGTAAATTAATTAAAACATTGTGGAAGACAGTGTGGTGATTCTCCAAAGACCTAGAACGAGAAATAATATTTGACTCAGCAATCCCATTACTGGGTATATACCCAAAAGAATATAAATCATGCTATTATAAAGATAGATGCACATGTATGTTCATTGCAGCACTATTCACAATAGCAAAGACATAGAATCAACCCAAATGCCCATCAATGATAGACTGGATAAAGAAAATGTGGTACATATACACCATGGAATACTATGCAACCATAAGAAGGAATGAGATCATGTTCTTTGCAGGGACATGGATGAAGCTGCAAGCCATTATCCTCAGCAAACTAACGCAGGAACAGAAAACCAAACAACGCATGTTCTCACTTATAAGTGAGAGCTGAATGATTATAACACATGGACACAGGGAGGGGAAAAACACACACTGGGGCCTGGTGTAGGGGATATGGTGAGCTGGGAGGTAGAGTGTCAGGAAAAATATCTAATGCACGCTGGGCTTAATACCTAGGTGATAGATTGATAGGTGGTGCAGCAAACCATCATGACACATGTTTACAAATGTAACAAACCTGCACATTCTGCACATATTCTGGAACTTAAAATGAAATAAAATAATCTAGGTGAAAATATAGGCAAATATTTATCTGTTCTCTAGATAGGAGAACTCCCTGAGATGTAAAGTAATAAAATAAACCAAGATTAAAAAAAAAATGAAGGCCGAGGCAGGCAGATCACTTGAGGTCAGGAGTTCAAGATGAGCCTGGTCAACATGGGGAAACCCCATCTCTACTAAAAATACAAAAATTAACTGGGCGTGGTGGTGTGCGCCTATAATCCCAGCTACTCAGGAGGCTGAGGCAGGAGAATTGCTGGAACCCAGGAGGCAGAGATTGCAGTGAGCCAAGATCATGCCACTGCACTCCAGCCTGGAGGACAGAGTGAGACTCGGCCTTTAAAAAAAAAAAAACAAAACAGACTATTTGTAGCAATAAGATGCCAAATTCCATCCTGGCTGACACCTGTCTCTTATACACATCTAGATGTGTATAAGAGACAGGAGTGAGACTCGCCTTTAAAAAAAAAAAAAAAAAACAGACTATTTGTAGCAATAAGATGCCAAATTCCAACCTGACTATAGTATAGCATCACATGCAGATACAAGGCCCTGAAAGAAATCAAAGTATTTTACCCCAAAATATATTTTGACATATTTTTAAATGCCCCTGTAAAGCTGTCTATTGTGGGGAAATCTATATTCTGTAGAGTCCTGTCCTCTTTCCAGGTCTTTTCCTGACCCAGGAGAGATAATAAGGGTCTGTCACCTTTTAAGTCCTGATAAGAGACATTTGCCATCTACTCTATACAATAATAACCTTGGTCTCCACACACATTTCCCCTTATCTTAACCTGGACACTCCTTTCTATTGATTCTAGGTCTTTAGGTAATAACTCAACTCTTTCAACCAATTGCCAATCAGAAAAATCTTAGAATCCACCTATGACCCGTAAGCTCCCCCTTCCCCACACCCCGCTGACCATTTCAAGTTGTCCTACCTTTCTGGACTGAACCAATTGAACCAATGCATATTTTACATGTATTGATTGATGTCTCATGTCTCCCTAAAACATAGAAAACCAAGCTGTCACCTAACCACCTTGAGCACATGTTCACAGGACCTCCTAGGGCTATGTCATGGCTCATGGTCCTCACATTTGACTCAGAATAAATCTCTTCAAACATTTTAGAGTTTGACTCCTTTTTGTCGACACTTTTCTCCTATTAATTAATCTACCTCATGTCAGTGATTTTCAGCAAACCTCCAGGAGACCTTGGCCCCCACAAAACTCTGTGTTCAGGATGCAATCGTTCATTCAATATAGAAAGAGTGGAAAGTCAGCCATAAACTAGCACAGGCTAACAGATAAACATAAGAGATGTGTGATTTCCTCAACTAGTACCAAAGAAAGTGATAAACTACCTTTTTTTTTTTTTTTTTTTTGCTTTACAGGAATTCACATGAAGATAAAATAATTGCAGAAGTTGTGATGACTTCCACACTGTATATCACCTTCAGTCTTTCAGCTCAAATGACTGCCTTAACGTACTGCTGCCAAAAGTATTTTCTGATTCCAACATTGCAAGAAAATTTACAAGTGCCCACACAAAATCTCCTGCAATAATAAAATATGTAACTACTCCATTTACTATCACAGAGATTATCAAAGCTCCAACTACCTCACCTTTTTACAGCACAGACCCAGAGGCAAAACCAAGTAATCACAATGCAAAAATATTAATTCCCTTTGCTCATACAATATGTTTCCCCTGTAAAACGCTTGCTTCTATGGCTGTCCTAAGTAAGATATCTTTCAGAGGAGACATCAATAATGTTAGCAGATTTTCACCGAGATTCTCTTATTGACTTAGTGGTTAATGAAAAAAAGGTACTTCTTTTCATGGAAATAATACAAGTACACATTTTGCTGGATGTTTGTGTAAAGGTGCAGAAGACAATGTTTATTGAA
>NW_012102565.1:2199044-2200441 GCF_000951045.1 Mandrillus leucophaeus | reverse complement strand
GAAGTCCAAGATCAAGGTGCTGGTTGATTTGGTTCTTGTTGAGGGCTCTCTTCCTGGCTGGCAAATAGCTGCCTTCTTTTTTTTTTTTTTTTTTTAGAGGGAGTTTCACTCTTGTTGCCTAGGCTGGAGTACAATGGCGCCATCTTGGCTCACCGCAATCTCCACTTCCCGGATTCAAGTAATTCTCCTGCCTCAGCCTCCAGAGTAGCTGGGATTACAGGCATGCGCCACCACACCCAGCTAATTTTGTCTTTTGTTTTTTGTTTTTAGTAGAGATGAGGTTTCTCCATGTTGGTCTGGCTGGTCTCAAACTCTCGACCTCAAGTGATCCGCCTGCTTCAGCCTCCCAAAGTGCTGGGATTACAGGCGTGAGCCACTGTGCCCGGCCCTAACAGTTGCCTTCTTATTCTGTCCTCACATAGTGGAAAGAAAGTGAGAGAGCTCTCTGGTGTCTCTTTTATGAAAACACAAATTAATCCCATCATGGAAGCTCCACTCTCTTGACCTAATTACCTCCCAAAGGCCCCACCTCTTCTTCCAAATGCCATCACGTTGAGGGATTAGGGCTTCAACACATGAATTTTGAGAGGACGTAAATATTCAGTCCATAACACAGAAGTTTTTTCTTCTCTATTTTAAAACTCAAGAGTTTTGAAAATATTTTACATACATATGCATATATATACACATATGTATGTGTGTATATGCATGCGTGTATACATATAGTGTGTATATATGTGTGTATATATGTGTGTGTATATATATATTTCAAAAGTTGAATGGTGCACCTGCCTTCTAGCCCTTCCTGCTGTGAGAGCCACTTGACAGAGTCTGGAGAGCACTGAGAGGTAGGCAGAGGTCTGAGCTATGTTCCTGCCTTGAAGGTGATGTGATGGCTACAGCTGCAGTGGCTACTCTGTGGCTTGTGAGAAACAAACCAAGAAGATTGCTAAGAGAACTGCCCTGATACCACTAAGCTGCTGCTCAAAGCCCCAGACTTCTTGTTTATTTGAGCCACGAGTGCTGCTCTTCTCTCACGGATATCTGAAAATATTGCAGAGCCTAACATCAGGTCATGGGCAACACCAGTGTCGGGAAAAATGGCATGTCCTTGTGTAAGGGATAAAGATAAAAGGTGTGACATAAGTGGCCAAATAGTGGAGACCCTAAAGAGCTCAGGATAAATTCTGCAGGTTGGCTAGCGTCCTGGAAAATGCACACCCTTTTATTTTAAAAAACATATTTAGTCTTCAAAGGGAACTGTTAATGACATTTCAAAACATACTTGAAAACATATTTTCTTCAATTTTAAAATCTTAGACTGCTTTGATACTAAAGTAGAAATAAAAACTGAATGAAGCGCATAATCGGGTCTGGAAAGTCAAATATGGAGAATG
>NW_012102565.1:2193783-2195652 GCF_000951045.1 Mandrillus leucophaeus | reverse complement strand
GACATCAATAATGTTAGCAGATTTTCACCGAGATTCTCTTATTGACTTAGTGGTTAATGAAAAAAAGGTACTTCTTTTCATGGAAATAATACAAGTACACATTTTGCTGGATGTTTGTGTAAAGGTGCAGAAGACAATGTTTATTGAAAGTGGCATAATAAATGATTCTGTGGCAGGGTTGGCTGTCCTGCCCATATTCTGCATAATGCTGCTCAAACAGCAGCTGATGTTCTTTCTATTGACATCAAAGTAATTGTCATAAAATTGTTCTCTAATTTCAGCATTAATGCTGTTTGAACTGAGTAATTAAAGGGCTTTGGTAATTTTCTGGGCATTCTGTAGTGCTCAATTCACTCACATTCAAAAACTGTTGTCTCTCTTTAACAAATTCAGTTGAGAGACTCCTCAGTTTATTTGAAGCACTGAAATCATACTCTAATTCTGAAGAAAAGGCACTAAAATTTCTTCTTGACTTTATAAATAATTTACTGAGTGGAGCCTACTTATTTCTTGCTCAGAGTTTTCAATATCCCCTTAGCAATAAGATTATGCAAATTGAGAGAAGAGCAAACAGTGTTATTGAAGGACTCTATTGCCTAAAGGAACTTGTGAATACATTCAAGAAACCATTAAAGAAATATTTGTGCCTTTAAGTGTCATGGCTGTTCTTCAAAGGGACAACATTAATTATGAGCAGAAAAGGAAATTCTGGCTCAAAGTGGATAATTATTATGGCATTCGCTATAACTATCTTTGAAATGGATTTCATCCCTTTAAGAATTCCTTTCTTTTACATGAATGTTGCTAATACTCTTCCAACCCGGGAACAAGCAGAAACATCATGTGTAATGTTAAAGGGAATAAAAATTGACTTCCATTTTGGTTGTTGGTGGTGGACCACATCTTCAAAAGTTGATGAATGAGAGATACAATGGAATCTCTAAGAGTGAAAAAGCAAGCTGTACTAAAGAGGTGGTATTACACACCTCAACAAATCGAACCCCAAGGGCAGTTTTCAGAGTTGCTAACTTTATGCCGGGGTGTGCTCAGTGTGCCAGCTCAGAATGCTAATGTTGCGCAGTTGTTCTCATTAATGATAGCCAGTGGGCAGAAGAGTGACTAAAGTAGATGTGACCAACATAGAAGGTATGTTACAATAGAAACGGAAAATGAGCTATCACTGCAAGGAATTTTTAAAACAAGTTCTACAAACAAGAAATGGCTAAGGAGAACCAAATCATCAAGAAAATGTAATAAAAAAGAGGTATGTAACTTAGATTCTTATAATTTACTTCAGCTAAATGATGAATAATTCTTAGTATAAATATATCCATGCAATATGTTTCTTTTATATCAATGAATATATACATAGCTAATTAGAAAGAACTTAAATGAATATCAATACTTTTATGATCTAAGCCCAGCAGCCCTGCCCTGACAGAACTCACCAATTTCACCTCTCTCCTTACACTGCATTTTCTAGAGACAAGCATGGCCTTTATATTAAGAAAAAAAAAAAAATAGCCTGAATCTGTTCTTAAGCATGACTGATAATCAAATGAGTTTTATCCATTTCCTAAAATGTGAGCAGAAATTATTCTTAAAGTTTCTAATTTAGGAAAAATTAATAAAAAGTTTGACAGACTGTTCCCTGAGATGTATATGCAGAATATCTTAGTCAGATTGGGCTGCTACAACAAAAAATACTATAGACTGAGTGGCTTAAACAACTTAATTTCTCACAGTCTACAGACTGGGAAGTCCAAGATCAAGGTGCTGGTTGATTTGGTTCTTGTTGAGGGCTCTCTTCCTGGCTGGCAAATAGCTGCCTTCTTTTTTTTTTTTTTTTTTTGAGACAGAGTCTCACTC